>NW_024468487.1:0-479477 GCF_002846915.1 Aspergillus ochraceoroseus IBT 24754 | reverse complement strand
ATTGAAAGGGTGTCACGGCGACCACGTGACATGCAACCACATGCCGAACCACATGCCGAACCACATACCCAGTAACCGAGGGTAATCGGGAGAACGGCAACATTCGAGTCGCCTGCGCCGCGCCGGCGACTCGACTAGGCAACATAAA
Organism: Aspergillus ochraceoroseus IBT 24754; assembly: GCF_002846915.1. Classification (NCBI taxonomy): domain Eukaryota; kingdom Fungi; phylum Ascomycota; class Eurotiomycetes; order Eurotiales; family Aspergillaceae; genus Aspergillus; species Aspergillus ochraceoroseus. The sequence goes on along the minus strand of NW_024468487.1, from coordinate 479,329 downwards.
TAGCAACGCAATAACCCCCGAAGTGCTGAGAGACAAGCACTTCGTTTTGTTACTTCCAGTACCTTCCTACTATCCTCGTACTCCGTGTAGCTTTGCTTCCTTTACCAACACTACCCATACCCAAGCGCCTCGCCAGTGAGACGCTTACAATTCGAAGTGCTTCTTTACCAAGCGAAGCAACATGGCGAGTACGAGAAGGACTACCCGCTCCTCCTCCCAAGGAGTGGCGGATCCAAACTCCATGGAATCTACAACCATGGTTCCGGAAACCATTATCGAGGAAGGTTTAACGGCACCAGCGACTCTCCAGCGCCAACCCGTCGAGTTGACGGAAGACGATAAGCTGTGGCGCATGGCCCAATACATGGCGCAAGCCATGCAGACGGGTAGGGAGAAGGTGCCCGAACCCGAGTTCTTCAAGGCACGAAACCTGAAGGAACTTGGTGTCTTCCTGGAAGACCTCCAAGACTACTTTGGGTCGCAGGGGAAACTCTATGAGAGCGACGCGGCCAAGGTCCGCTACGCTACGGGTCGCCTGAAAGACGACGTAAAGCAGGCGTGGCGCTCTAAGCATGGAGCGAACCCCGAAGGACTCACCTATTCAGAATTCACTGAGTTCCTGCGGAACTTCCTAGAACCAGAGAGAGACCGCGGGCAGACGGCGGCTCACCGGCTCCTACACATGAGACAAGGACCACAACAGAGCATACGAACCCTGATAACCCAGATGGAGGAGTTCGTCCCAATGATCGAAGCCGATCTTGAAGGATTCCTCTGCCAGCTAGCCATCCAAATGGCCCGGCCCGAATTGCGCAAGGAAATCCAGCGGGACGCGACGACGCCGCGAAGTCTAGCCGAAGTCGCCGAACTGGGGGCAAGGTACGAGAAACTTCAGAAACAAGAGAAGCAGGAAAAGCCAAATGGGATACAACCAAACCAACCCCTGGGGTCTCGTGTGTCGAAGGATGACTCAAGGAAGAGAAAGAAAGATGACGGCGAAGCAACGAACCCCCGACCGAACAAATTCCAGCGGAAAGAGTCAAAGGAGGAGTGGCGGAACCGCCAGAACCAAAGAAAGGAAGGCCGATGCTACCAGTGCAATCAAACCGGTCATATCGCAAGGAAATGCCCCCAGCGCAGAGAAGGCGCCGAGGGGGCAGGAGAATCAGAGGACCAAGACCAATGACGGTCGAATGCTCCAGAATCCCTAGTGCTCCAACAGGACGAAGAGGCGCCGGCGGGACCCCTCCTAGCCGCCGTAGCCATCCTGGTGGGCAAGAAATGGGTCACGACAAGGGCGCTTATGGATACTGGAGCGAACGAGGACTTTATCTCCTACCGCTTCTTGGCTAAAGAAGGAATAAACCTCGACAAGACAAAGATGGAGCAACCCGTGCGTTTCGCTAACGGCTCAACGGCGCCGTGCTACGCGAGATTCCAGGCGAAGAGCCGAATCACGGATAGCCTCGACGAAACTAGAGAATTCGACATGGAATACCATGTAGTAGATTTGGAAGAAAAAGAATACCAACTGATCCTAGGGCGCAGCTGGCTGAGCCCGGTCGACCCCGACGTCTCCTTGGCGGCGAACACCTGGCGCTACCGAGGGAAAAAGTTGAAGATCAAAATCGAATCGCCCAAGCGATTCAAGAGCACGATGAGGCAAGGACTCACTATGCTGGTCTTGAGCCAACCACGCGACGACAGTGGTGCGACGGGGGCTCTCCCCAAATGCTACGAAGAATGGAAATCGGTATTCTCGGAGAAAGAGGCAGAGGCGCTCCCCTCTGAAAAAGCTAGTCATGACATACCATTAGTCGCCGGCGCAGCGCCACCGACGGGCCGGCTGTATAGTATGTCAAGGACGGAGTTAGCGACCTTGAGGGAGTATATCGATCGAATGTTGGAAAAAGGATGGATCCGGCCCTCAACGAGCGCAGCGGGCGCGCCGGTGCTTTTCGTGCGAAAGGCCGACGGGTCGCTACGGCTCTGTGTGGATTATAGGGGCCTGAACGCAATTACCATCAAGAACCGATATCCCCTCCCACGAATCGACGAACTAATGGACCGACTGGTCGGAGCCAAACGATTCACTAAACTGGATCTGCGAGACGCCTACCACCGGATTCGCATCCGTCGGGGCGACGAGTGGAAGACGGCGTTTCGCACGAGGTATGGACACTATGAATATCTAGTCATGCCTTTTGGGTTGTGCAATGCCCCGGCTACCTTTCAAGCATACATCAACGAAGCAATGAAGGGGATCCTGGATGAATTTTGCATAGTATATCTGGACGATATCCTGATCTACTCACAAACGGAGGAAGAGCACGAGCGCCACGTCGGCGAAGTACTGTCGCGCCTCCGGAAGCATAACCTCTACGCAAAACTTTCGAAGTGCAACTTTCACCAGGAGGAAGTACATTTCCTTGGCTTCATTGTGGGAATCAAAGGAATCCGAATAGACCCCGAGCGGGTGCGCACCGTGGGCGACTGGCCGGAACCACGCTCGTTCCACGACATTCAAGTATTCCTGGGATTCACGGGATATTTTCGAAGATTCATCTACCAGTACTCCAAGATTACCGCCCACTGAGCGACATGCTAAAGGGGATGGTAAAGGGGAGGAAGAGCGGCCCTTCAAGATGACAGAGAACGGTCGAAGCGCCTTTGAGGCGCTGAAGCAGGCGTTCTCTGGACCCCCAGCGCTGCGGCATTTTGACCCGGAACAAGAGATACTCCTGGCAACCGATGCATCAGGTTTTGCAATTGCGGGAATCCTAATGCAACGCGATGGCGCCCAGTCCGCGAAGACACGGCGCGCCGCTTGGCAACCCGTGGCCTTCCACTCGAGGAAGCTGATCGAGGCGGAGAGGAGGTACGAAACTCATGACCAAGAACTACTAGCCATAGTAGAATGCTTCAAGGTATGGCGCCACTACCTCGAAGGCAACCCGCACGCGATACGCGTGCAGACAGATCACGCGAATCTGAAATATTTCTACACCACTAAGACTCTGAATCAACGCCAGGCCAGATGGGCCGAGCTCCTAGCGGCATACGATTTCCAGATTGAATATCGGCCTGGCAGCCTCAACCCAGCCGATGCGCCTTCGAGGCGAAAGGATTACGAACCTGCCCAACGGGATACAGCCGAGGGACTCTTGCCTACGCTTCGGGTGAAGCTAGGAGGTTCACGGAACGATCGAGGTGGGAGTAGGATGGTGGCTCCCCGAGAGACCCCGATCGTGCGGTCAAGAGGTCCGGAACTTTTGACCCAAAGAACGCTAGCGCGAAAGGCGGCTAGCAACGAGCAAGCCTGCGGGACGCCATCGACCACTCTGCGAGACTTACTTCGGGAGACACAACGTGGGGACGCCCACGCGAGTCGTATTCGGAGCAACGCCAGCGAGGAACGCCCGGCACGCCGGAGGCACACTCAAACGGCGGAGAAACCACCCGAACAAGAAGTGATGAAGCAGCTCAGGGACGACGCCGAACAAAGGCAAACTCGTGAGGATAGATGGCGCGTCGACAGCGATGGGCTGGTGCGACGCGGTGAGGCCATCTATGTTCCTTCCGATCAAGCAGTGCGCCAAGAATTGCTGAGGGTGCACCATGACGACCCGTACGCAGGCCACTTTGGTCGAGAGAAGACATTGGACCTTGTTAAACGAAAGTTCTACTGGGATACCCTGCGACGCGACGTCGAGGAGTACGTAAAGAGCTGTCCAATCTGCCAGAAGATGAAGGTGCCTAGACGGCTTCCACCGGGCCAGCTCGCGAAGCTCCCGGTGCCAGAACGCCCTTGGCAGGACCTGACTCTAGACTTCATCGTAGGCTTACCGCCGTCGATGCGAAAGGGGCGCGTGTACGACGCCATCCTGGTAGTCGTGGACCGATATACCAAGGGAGCCAAATACCTCCCAACAACAGGGAATGTTAATGCTGAGGAGCTAGCTGACATGTTCATAGAAGAGGTAGTGCTCAAAACAGGAGCGCCGAGGAGCCTGGTAAGCGACCGCGGCTCGCTCTTCACCAGTGAATATTGGACCCAGCTATGCCAAGGGCTACGAGTCAAAGGACGACTAAGCACTGCATTCCACCCACAGACAGATGGCCAAACGGAACGTCAGAACCAGACGTTGGAGACCTATCTAAGGACCTATATTGGTTACCAACAAACTGACTGGGCGGACTGGCTAGGCATGGCGGAATTCGCATACAATAATGCGAAAAATGCGTCGTCAGGAATGTCCCCTTACGAGGCATGGTATGGCTACCAGCCGGCGCTACCCGAGCTTGCCGACGTCGGGGACTCCGGCACGGTCGCAGCAGTGGGAGAACGACTCGACCAACTACAAGCAAAACGCCGTCAGCTGGAAGAGAGCCTGCGCCACGCCGCCGAACAGCAAGCAAGGAGCTACGACAGGAGGCATCGCCCAACCGAATACCATGTGGGCCAACGGGTGCTACTGTCTACGAAGAATATCCGCACGTGGAGGCCCAGCAAGAAGCTGGACACCAAATACGAAGGGCCATTCGAAATAGTTGAGGTAATAGGCCGACAGGCGTACCGCCTGCGACTACCCAGGTCATATGGGAAAATCCACCCGGTCTTCCATGTATCACCCCTCAAGGAATGGAATGCAAGAGACGGCGACTTACCGGCGCCACCCCAGCCAGTCGTCATCGACGACGAGGAAGAATGGGAGGTGGAACGGATCGTCGCACAACGAAAGCTATACGGCAAAGACCAATACCTGGTCAAATGGAAAGGATGGCCAACGTATGAGAATACTTGGCAATCAGCGGAAGACTTGGAAAACGCACAAGATATCCTGAACGAGTTCCGCCACGCAAACGAGACACGGGCGAGGCGCCGGCGAAACGCCACGAAATAGTGAAACGCGAAAATAATAAGTCAATAAGGGTTAAGGAACCAAAAAGACTACAGAGGCGCACCAACGGCGCTACCCTTCCTCTTTTTCCCACCGGGTTTTGAGGTTTAACGGGGGCACACTACGGGCGTCAAGGAACCTTAAAGAAAACGACTTGATTTCACTATGCGAAAATAGAAACAGCGAGCGCCTGCGCCGCGACATCGGTAAACCCCTAATCGTCATAACCGTCCCAAACCTCCTCGTCGCTGTCCTCCAACTCTATCATGCCGCCCCCAACACGCTGCACGTTGAGCAGGCGAAATAGGTTGCGGTTAATGGACCGAAGCAACCTCTCCGACTGGTCCTCAGTCTTGAGGCGACGAATAAAAACCTGGGTGGCGTGGGTCCAGCGAGCACAAGCCGCCACGCCCGCCGCCCCGCCAGACATCGCCTGGATCTCGCCAAGACTGGCGCGCACAGGCGGGATCACAGGGAAACACTTTTTATGTAAGCGGGCACAACGAGTACACCGCTGTCCTGGGTTCGGGCGCACGCAGGAACGAACTTCCACAGGGCCATTGTCCGTGTGCCACCAAGACTTCGCGCAACGCAGGCAACACGGCGTCCACGCGACGGCGGACGAGCCAGCGGGAGCAACCGGAACGGCCGGAGCAGCCGGAGCCACAGCAGCAGCGGGAGCGACCGGAGCCGGCACAACGACGGGAGCTGGCGCGACGACGGCGGCTGGAGCAGCTGGAGTCGCCGCAGCGGAAGAAGCGGAGGGGGAGACGGCGGGAGTCACCACAATGCTAGGAGTGGCCACGGAGGACAAGGGGGATACGGTCCCGCCAGACGACGAAGCAGCGACAGCGGGAACCACGAGGGACGCACCGGCAGCGACAGGGGTCGCGGGCGCCACGGTTGGTATAGGTGCGGGGGGGTTCGCCGCGGAAGCCTACAAACAGTCAGCACGATAGACCTGCGCCGCCAGAACGAAGGCACCTACAGAGGAAGAAGTGGTAGCAGCCAAACGGGCCCTCTTCCGCAGAGACGCGGCCAGCGCGGCACCGGATAGAGGACGCTTCGAGGGAGCCATGAAGTCTATAACACAGTTAGCCATCGCCACGACGCCTAAGCGACGACAACCCACCTAGCACAATGTGTCAACCTATCAGGAGGTACTTTTCAGAACGTGGATCGGGCTAGGAGGAGTACGCGCGGAGGAGCGTTCCCCTACGATATTTATACTACAACAACACCTTCGCCTACTACTAGTGCACCCAGCGAACCGCCTACTCCTATCCATTGTCCTATTCAAAGCGAAACATGATGCTATTCATATCCTATTCAACAAAGCGCAATCAATGGAGGCAGTGTTACGCGCACTATTATTATCTCCAGTGTTGAATGAAAAAGCGGGTTGTGTTACACCAACTAGGGCTAGCTCCTCCTTGGCAGAGCGCCAAGCCGGATCGGGCGTAGCGCACGCGGCGCGCGGACGCGCCGCCAAGGGGAGGGGAGGCAATTGTCACGGCGACCACGTGACATGCAACCACATGCCGAACCACATGCCGAACCACATACCCAGTAACCGAGGGTAATCGGGAGAACGGCAACATTCGAGTCGCCTGCGCCGCGCCGGCGACTCGACTAGGCAACATAAATAGCAACGCAATAACCCCCGAAGTGCTGAGAGACAAGCACTTCGTTTTGTTACTTCCAGTACCTTCCTACTATCCTCGTACTCCGTGTAGCTTTGCTTCCTTTACCAACACTACCCATACCCAAGCGCCTCGCCAGTGAGACGCTTACAAAGGGGAAGAATAACCTATAATAGTATATCTTACCAAACCTTACTATTAGTAAATAATAATGAAGTTATTATAGGAAGAATTCAAATATTAATACCTGATCTAGCCCTACCTGAACCAAACCTACTAGAACTAGAGGCAGGTGCTAACTTGATATTTCTGCACCCACCTGCCTCTAGGGCTGTCTCTAAAACCACCCTACCTAACCCAGAAGCAGGTATCAAACTCATCATACCCGAGTGGCTACCTGCCTCTGGGGCTGCCCCTAGGGCTATCTCCAAAACTACCAAGCTCATCATACCAGAGCAGACACCTGCCTCTTGGCCTGCCTCCAGGGCTATTTCTAAAACCATTGCCAAGCAAAACAATCAAGCAATTAGCAAGAATGTAGAGGAGATAGTAAGACCTAGCATGGAGGAATAATCTAGATAGGGTAGATATGAAGGAATAATTAACTATTTTACTATAGATAATCTATATACTAGTTAACCTATTTTTAAAAGAATACTAGTATTATAATTAATATAAAGGCTTCTAGAGTTATTTACCTAATATAGGAAGGTCTTACTAGTTTTAGAACCTTCTAAAGATGACTATACTCCAATAACTCTAGATATATTAAAAAGGAAGCATTTAAAGACTAGAAAGTAGGTTAAATTTAATATTAGGAATATAGAAATAGTTAACCTAGTAAAGGTATAAAATCCTGCTAGTAATAATACTAGTAATAGTATTACTACTCTATAGAGATCTTTAAAATTTATAAAGGGTTAGTACTAAAGTATTTACTTTAAAGATAAGCAGGTAAAGTAACTACAGGAAAAGGAGGTAAAATAGGAATAATAATCTTAATCCTAGTCTATATTACCTCTAAAAATACTTCTAAAAATACCTTATCTACTAGAATCTTATCTAAAGTTAGGAGAATTACCTAATATAATTACTATAGTATTACTAGATCCTAGTAATTTTATACTAGAGATTAAGCCTATAAAGACTTATAAAGTTAGAATCCTATAGATCTATATTTAAGTAATAAAGTTATTATAAAAGGATTACTAGATATAAGTAATATAAAGTTAAATTAGCAAGCTTGAAGCTATTTAGACTTATAAATTTATGCTATTACTAAAGAATATAAAGGTCTTACTAGGAAAATAGGTATATAATTTAAAGTTAAATATAGATAATAATATATTATAATTTTATATAAGATAAGTTATATGTAGAAATTTCTAAAAATTAGGTATAGACTTTAACTAAGTCTACTCCCTAGTAGTAGTAAATACTTTAATAAAGCTATTTTTAAGTATAGTTACTTATTTTAATTTGAAATAAGCATAATTTAATATAGTAATTACCTATCTTAATATAATAATCAAGGATTAAAAGATCTATATATACTAACTAACTAGTTTTAATAAGTAAGATAGTATAATATATCTATTACTCCAAGCCTTATATAAATTATAATAGTTAGCATTTCTTTAGTATAAGAAATTCCATGATATTCTAGTAAAAATTAGTATAAAGGTAATTAATAAAGACCTATGCTTCTACTATGATCTAGATTAGTAGCTAATACTTATTATCTATATTAATAATATAATAGTTGCTGGCCCTAATAAAATAAATATTTAATAATTTATAGATAAACTAGAAAGATATTTTAAATTAAAGTAACTAGATAAACCTATATAGTTCTTGAGATATGATATTTATAGACTACTTAGTAATCTAATATTAATATCTTAACATGCATATATCTAAAAGATACTCTATAAATAAAATTTCTATAGTCTTTAGCTATATTATATACTAATAACTCCAGGATAGAAATTAACTAGAGAGATACTAGAAACTAGTAGTATTACTTAAGATACTAGTAGTATTATTCTAGATATTATATATGCTTCTACTAGTAAAGATAATATTATCTATTACTAGAAATTAACTAGATCTTTAAATTAGATTACTATTTAAACCTAACTAGATATTTAATATACAATAACATAACTACTATAAAGAAATTATAATCCTAGCAAGTTAGATTATAATATAATTAAATAAGTTTTCTAATATTTAAAGAAGACCTTAGACTATGTAATAATCTTAAGCTATTTAAATAATTTATTATATGTATATATTGATGCCTCCTATATAGATTGCAAAGACAAGAAGTTAATAGAAAACTTTATATTTTTTATATTTAGAGTACTAATTATATAGAGATTAGTAAAGTAATTACTAGTTACTCTAAGTTTAATTATTACTGAATTTATTACATGGGATGCAGTAACAAAGCTAGCTATATAGCTATAAAAGCTATATACAGCTATTAGACTAGAAAAGTCTACAAAAGATACTATACCTTTATATACTAATTCTGTAAATACTATTATATTAGTAAAGAAGCTAAATTATACATCTACACTCTACTAGATAGATATTCATTACTTCTTTGTTAAAGAGGCAATCAAAAATAGCAGAATTTAGTTATAAATAGTTAGTGGAGAGGATAATATTACTAATAGGCTAACTAAGGCACTACTAACTGCAAAATTTGATAAATTCATCAAGAGGTTGGGTTTTGGCAGTTTAGAGATGGACTCTAAATAGCTTCATGTAATAAACATGTCGCTAAGGGGGGTGTGTTGGAGTGCTGCAATCAATGCAAACAGCACTGCCATTAAGTGAGTAGCAACACGTGACTACTCTGTGTATTTAAGGCCACGGTTTCCTTCTAGATCTCCATGCTTCCTCCAAGCATCTCTCCTTCTCTCTATTTCCTAGTTAGACCAATTGAATCCATTTCGGTCAACTTTCTACTGTCATAGTTTGACGACCTCTCATCATTTCATTCTCCCGCTTAATAGCTTCGATTTCTCCTCGCTGGGATAACCCCTCGTCGGGACGGGGTGCGCCAGAACCCGATGCTCTTCTCTGCTGCGACAGTGAGCTGCAATGGGGGCACAGCCGTGGGCTGTATGTGAGAGTCGCTGACGGATCAATTTGTTTTTGTAGCTGAGGCGGGGGGGTTGAGAATAGGCGCTCCGATTTTTGATGAGAAGTAAAAGATGGCTCCCGGCTACGACTGGCTCGAGAGGAGTCCTGTGCACGCCATGTCTCTCTGGACGGGGTAATTCCAGAAACACTGCTCGTTCTCGACCCTTGGATAACGGGGAAATACGAGCTGCTCAAGCTGGATGATGAGCGGTGTCGCCGAGACACTGTGGGATAGATAGGACCGGGTACGAATGAAGATCCGTGGAGTGCGTCGAGTGCGTCGTTGAAGGTGGCGGAGGTAGAGGAGGTGGTTGAGGCGACAGAGGCAGTTTGTTGGCGAAGCAGGGATAATTCCCTTGATAGACGGTTGACCTGGTGCAGGGTCGATTAGATTTGGGGGGAGGGGGTTTTGAGGATTTGACGTTCATCATATCTTACTATCGCTTCTTGTTCGCACTCAAGCATCGAATGAATATCAGCAGGTGTAAAGGGCTTTGGATGTCGCAGAGGACCTGCACAGTTTAGTTGGATAGCTCGTCATAGGTATAGATCATAGCATACCGGATGTTGCTCTCTCACGCGCATGGTTGCTAGTAATCCGGCTCTTCTCATCATGACCTTGTCCTAATAACATGGTAGGAGGGTTCATGACTTGGGATGATCGTCGAGAGGGAAGAGGAGAGGTCAACTCATTGGAAGACATCATCATTTCCGTAGCAGCGCGGGGTCGAGAGCTTGGAGGGGAGAGAGGGATTTGGCAGAGGTCCGAAGCCATCGTGAGAAAAAGGCGTGATATCAATACTATGTCTATTATTTAAAATAAGCTCCCCCAGCTGCTAAGCCCCCTTGATTGAGATCGTAAAACATACCAAGTATGGAACTCTCCGGTTCAGCGTGGGTCATAATGCAATATAGATGCAGGAAGGAATGCAGCAAAGTAGGAGGATGACCTGTCTTTTACTATACTCTCTCTGTATTCTGTAAGAACTATGTTTATTGATCCTTCGGGACGTTTTGTAGTCTGAATAATGGAATGTAACATCCGTATGCGTGTCCAAATTACGTAGAGAATTTACCTGGCGATGACCATGGTTTTCGAGAGTGTATTAAGATGAGAGAGAGAGGGAGCGATATGTAGTAAATTGAGATCGTGGGATAAAATCCCCCCTCTGACTTTCTTGACGACAGACGGTTTACTTGAAGATGCATGAGTCATTGTCAACTATCAGTAGATACAGCATGAATATAGATCTCCTGTGAGAAGGAAGTAATGTATTTTCCCTCTCGATTAGAGTGCAAAAAGCAGGTCTGTTCTGTTTATCAACAACAGCTTTTAAGGAGATGCACAAGGATCACGTGAAATGCCTGCTTAAGTAAGATCATCTACAGCAAAACAAATAGCAAGACAGCCAAATAGCAAACCAGCAAGACATAAAGAGATGAATTGGCATGTGTTCTAGTTTCAGATTGAGTGTGGGTTTTTTTTTTTTTTTTAAATTTTAATGCCAGGACTCTTTCAGCTTACTGGTGCACAGCCATCCATCCCTACCCCTCATGGCCCCTCCGAGTGAATCTGTGCCAGCGACCATCCCCTGCCACATTCCCCCCTTCGCCAGACCCCTGGCTCCTTACCTCAAGAGTCGCCAGGAAGCTCTTCGCATCCGACAAGTTCTGACCTCTTATCTTCGCTCCCACATCGCATTCGTGGACAATGACGCCAGCCACCCCGGTTGCCATGCCCAATCCCACGTTTCCCTATGTGTGCCGGACGACACCGTCGTCGAGATCAAGCGTATTCCGGCGGAGCTCACAGGGCTGAGGAAGGCGTATCTCCAGGCGTTGCAAGCGAACGTCACCGCCAGGAAACAGCAGCAGTTGATCCTGGAGAAGACTGCTCGGGCATCTGAAGGGGCTACTGGTGCGGGAATATCCGCCCCGAATGCATCCCTCGAGCTGCAAGCTTATCTGAAGCTCGTTCGAGAGCGACGCCGACATGCGAAACTCCGAGTTTTCCAGCATTACCTTCAGGAATTCAAGGAACGGGATCCTGTTAGGCCCGAGGATTTTGAGGATCAGGAAGGTCGGAACCAGTTTACAATCCCCGAAGAATTCGCAGATGAAAGCCCAAAGGGCTCAAGAGTGGAGGGAGGTATTGGGGAATTAATGCATAAACTAGAGAGGGCAGTGATCCGGGCAAAGACCCAACTGGACAGAGAAAGGAAGCTATACGAGGAGCTGAAGAGTAGGAATGGGTCTGGAGGGGGAAATCGAGCTGAAGAGGTCGCGCCAGCCGTGAAGATTGCAGTCCTCCAGCGAACCCGCGACGAGCTTGTGCAATGGGTCGAAGAGAAGCTTGTGGGCGGAGGAACTGGCGAAGAAGCACCTGTCCCGGACCTTCCTGCGGAAGAGATTGAAGAATCCGTGCGTATCCTCGAGGAACAGAAGGGGCGAATTATGGAACAGTACGCGGCCTATACGGATTCCCGCAAACGCCTGCTGGACGCGGCCTCTCGGGCTTGCCAGCCTATCTCCACAGCATCTACAAAGCCCCCCTCCCGAACTCCCGATCCCGGTATATCTACAGTGGAGGCGACGTTACCTATTGAGCCATTGGAGGTCTTGTCTTTCGCCAGTGACGTTCTTCACCCACTGGCGAAGAGCCAGCGGTCCCTGGCTCTGCAGAAATTCTACTTGTCTGCCTTGCTGGCCAAGGAGAAGAGCACGACGCTTCGGATTCTACATCGCCTCAGCGACGAGAGCCACCTTCTGCCCGAGTATCCCATTCTGGCTCGCCAGCCCCGTTTCAAGCATGCAGCCGCCGCTCTTGGCTCTCGTCCTACTGCGAACGAAGGGGAGTCAACCAAGCCGGACGAGATTGTCAGAATGGCCGAGGCATGGTCTTTTGCATCTGAGGCGGCAGGATCGGCAGAGAAAGAATATGTAGAGGTGAAGGTAGCAGAGGGGAGCGACCGGACGGAGGAGGCACAACACCTGATGGAGAGGGTGTATGATACATTGAATCAAGACCTGGAAGAGACCCTGGAAGACGAGCAGGAGAATAAGCCGGAGAGGGACATATGGGCGTACGAGGCTCAATCGACCCGAAGTCGCGGGAGAGCGAATCGCGGCGAAAAGCGCTCGAAAGGGCCGTGGACTCGCTTGAACGGGAGAGTGGGCCTGACGGATCAGAAAACAGCGTAGGAAATACATACATACATACATATAGATATATCTATATAATAAATGGTCATTAGCGATTGTCACGAAGGAGTCTGCAGAGGCTTTACCTTGGTACCGAAACTCGTAGGATTGGGGATGCGATACCCACGCGACATCCACTCACTATTTAGTACCTAGATCGGAGGTATTTAGCCAGAGAAAAAAAGAAAGAAAAAAAAAAAAAGAATCACCATAGATAACTATACAGGTTGATATTCACACTCCTGTATACTTGATCTTGATAATCCATATCTGTAATCCTATTTTCTTCCTTATTACAGAGTACATCCAGAGCAAGTAGAGAATCCACATCGGCCCGGTCGTCTCCAATTCTCACTCATTATTGGAACTCCTACGCAGGCGGTGAGAATGAGGGCTTTTTCTTGTGGTTTTTTCTTTTTTTTTTTTTTATAATTCTCTCCACACACCGGAGTTCTTATCGGCGTTCTTTTTTATTTTTTTTTTCGTAGTGTTGAGGAGGCTAAATCGTAATTCCAGTTTGGTGGTTTTCCAGGACTCCATTCTTCTTCTGCTTTGTCTGACTGACTCATCGCCGCTTTTCCTCCTTTCTCGGACTTAATAAATTTTTTTGGATTTCCTCCTCCCCCTCCCCCCAATCCATCATCCACTCTGATTCCATCTTCCTCTCCTCACGCCATTCCTTTTATTCTCCTTCCCTTTGAGTCCTCCCCTGAGTCTTGGGCGTGTGACTGAAGGCGGGACGAACGGTAGGGATCAATTAAGGTGAAGAGAGTGAACCACCTGTATATATAATCCATCTTCAGTTGGAGCTCCTCGGGACCGATTCAACTATCCTGAGCTAGATTTCGAGTCAATTGGCTCTTCTGCTCTTTCTTTTCCTCCTTTTTTCCCTTCCTCTTTTTTTTCTTGTTTTTTTATAAAAAAAAAAAAAGCGCCGTGCGCAATGGTTCTCGCAGCTCGTTGCGGGCAGGTTACATCCTCCCTCTTGCGTCAGCGATGCCTCACTGAATCCCGTCGCTCTGCCTTGGCTTTGCGCTCGTTTTCCTCCCAGACGACTGCCCATTCCACAGCGTCTACTCTCCGATTGCAGCAGAAGCTCCCCTCCCAATGGCGACCGCAGCAATTGCGATCTTTCTCTAGCGCCCTCCGTCGGTTGGCTTCCGAGTCCGCCAACACCCCCTCCGCCGAAAGCTATCTCGCCAGTGGAATTATCAAGCCTGGTGGCAACCTGGTCGATGTGAAGAAGGTCTTGGTCATTGGTAGTGGTGGTTTGAGCATTGGACAGGCTGGAGAGTTCGATTACTCCGGTAGGTCAAATACATCAGCCAGTCATGAATCTTGGGATTTTCGTGTTCCTCCGAGCCCATGAGCTGGGCTGGTGGCTCTACAAGATATTCCAACGGAGGCAAAGTTGTTGGACATACCGTGACTAACATTCGTCCGTTCGCTACTCTACAGGTTCCCAGGCTCTCAAGGCTCTCAAGGAGGCTGGTGTCCAGTCCGTCCTGATCAACCCCAACATTGCGACTATCCAAACCGATCACAAGCTCGCAGACGAGGTCTACTATCTTCCAGTCACCCCGGAATATGTCACCTATGTCATCGAGCGCGAGCGCCCCGATGGTATCTTCCTGTCCTTCGGTGGTCAGACCGCCCTGAACCTCGGTGTGCAGATGAACCGCATGGGTACCTTTGAACGGTATGGCGTCAGGGTTCTTGGAACCAGCATCAAGACCCTGGAGACTAGCGAGGATCGTGACCTTTTCGCCAAGGCCCTGAACGAGATCAACATCCCCATCGCTGAATCCATTGCTGTCAGCACCGTCGATGACGCGTTGAAGGCTGCTGAGCAGGTCGGCTACCCCATCATTGTCCGCTCCGCCTACGCCCTGGGTGGTCTGGGATCCGGTTTCGCTGCCAACCCCGAGGAACTCAGGGACTTGTCTTCTCGCTCCTTGACCCTTTCCCCCCAGATCTTGGTTGAGAAGTCCCTCCGGGGCTGGAAGGAGGTTGAATACGAAGTCGTTCGTGATGCCGCCAACAACTGTATCACCGTTTGCAACATGGAGAACTTCGATCCTCTGGGTATTCACACTGGTGACAGTATTGTCGTCGCTCCCAGCCAGACCTTGTCCGATGAGGAGTACCACATGCTCCGAACCGCTGCTATCAAGATTGTCCGCCACCTTGGTGTCGTCGGTGAATGTAACGTTCAGTATGCTCTGCAGCCTGATGGTCTTGACTACCGAGTGATTGAGGTCAACGCCCGCCTCTCTCGTTCCTCTGCTCTGGCCTCCAAGGCCACGGGTTACCCTCTTGCCTACACGGCTGCCAAGATTGGTCTGGGCCACACCCTCCCTGAGCTCCCCAACGCCGTCACCAAGACCACCACCGCCAACTTCGAGCCTAGCTTGGACTACATTGTTACCAAGATCCCCCGTTGGGATCTGAGCAAGTTCCAGCACGTTAACCGTGACATTGGAAGTGCTATGAAGTCCGTGGGTGAGGTTATGGCCATTGGTCGTACCTTCGAGGAGTCCTTCCAGAAGGCTATCCGTCAGGTTGACCCTCGCTTCGTTGGATTCCAGGGTGACCACTTCGAAAACCTGGATGATGTTCTGAAGAACCCCACCGACCGCCGCTGGTTGGCTGTCGGCCAGGCCATGATTCATGAGAACTACTCGGTGGACAAGATTCACGAGCTGACCAAGATTGACAAGTGGTTCCTCTACAAGCTGCAGAACATTGTGGACTGCCACAACGAGATCAAGGAGATTGGTAGCCTCTTTGGTATCAACAAGGAGATGATGCTCAAGGCCAAGAAGCTCGGTTTCTCTGACAAGCAAATCTCTCTTCTCGTCGGTGCTTCTGAGGATGATGTTCGTGCCCGCCGGAAGGGCTTTGGCATCAGACCCTGGGTCAAGAAGATTGATACCCTGGCGGCTGAGTTCCCGGCTGACACCAACTACCTCTACACCACCTACAACGCCACATCTCACGACGTCACCTTTGATGACCATGGCACGATCATTCTCGGAAGCGGTGTGTACCGTATTGGAAGCTCTGTCGAGTTCGATTGGTGTGCTGTCAACGCTACCCTCTCCCTCCGGAACATGGGCAAGAAGACTGTCATGATCAACTACAACCCCGAGACCTACTCCACTGACTTCGATACTGCTGACAAGCTTTACTTCGAAGAACTCAGCTACGAGCGTGTCATGGATATCTACGAACTCGAGGGTGCCAGTGGTGTGGTCGTCTCTGTCGGTGGCCAGCTGCCCCAGAACATTGCTCTTCGTCTGCAGGAAACCGGTGGTGCTCACGTTCTGGGTACTGATCCTCAGGACATTGACAAGGCTGAGGACCGTCACAAGTTCTCTCAGATCCTCGACAGCATTGGCGTCGACCAGCCTGCCTGGAAGGAGCTTACCTCCGTTGCTGAGGCTGAGCGCTTCGCTGACGCTGTCGGCTACCCCGTCTTGGTCCGTCCCAGTTACGTCCTGTCTGGTGCTGCCATGAGTGTGATCCACAGTATCGACGAGCTCAAGGAGAAGCTTCTCAACGCTAGCGCTGTCTCTCCTGACCACCCTGTCGTCATTACCAAGTTCATTGAGGGAGCCCAGGAGATTGATGTTGATGCTGTTGCCTCGAACGGCAAGCTTCTGCTGCACGCCATCTCTGAACACGTGGAGCCTGCTGGTGTCCACTCTGGTGACGCTACGCTTGTCCTCCCCCCTGCCTCCCTTGACAAGCCTGTTATGAGCCGTGTCAAGGAGATTGCCGAGAAGGTTGCCAAAGCTTGGAACATCACCGGTCCTTTCAACATGCAGATCATCAAGGCTGACCAGGAAGGTGCGGAGCCTGAACTCAAGGTCATTGAGTGCAATCTCCGTGCTTCTCGTTCTTTCCCCTTTGTCAGCAAGGTCCTGGGAACCAACTTCATTGATGTTGCCACCAAGGCCCTTGTTGGACGTGATGTCCCTGAACCTGTTGATCTCATGGACGTCAAGCGTGACTACCTTGCCACCAAGGTTCCTCAATTCAGCTGGACTCGTCTTGCTGGTGCCGATCCTTTCCTTGGCGTTGAGATGGCTAGTACTGGTGAAATTGCTTGCTTCGGTAAGGATGTGGTTGAGGCCTACTGGGCTTCTCTGCAGTCGACCATGAACTTCCGTGTTCCTGAGGCTGGCGAGGGTATTCTTCTCGGTGGAGATATCAACAACCCTGCTCTGTCCCAGATTGTTGACTACCTCCAACCTCTTGGCTTCAAGTTCTTCGCTGCTAGTCCTGAGGTCCAGGCGCACATTCAGTCTTCGTCCAAGGACAACGTCCCCGTCCAGGTGATTGAGTTCCCCAAGAAGGATAAGCGTGCCCTCCGTGAGGTCTTCCAGAAGTATGACATCCGTGGCTGCTTCAACCTTGCTAAGACCCGTGGCAAGACGCTGCTCGACGAGGACTACGTTATGAGACGTAATGCAGTCGACTTCGGTGTTCCTCTGTTCATGGAGACCAAGGTAAAAAAAAAAAAAAAAACCCCTACTTCATCAAAAATGAATGATATCAATGCTAACTTGTTCTAGACCGCTCTTCTCTTTGCCCAGGCCATGAGCCAGAAGCTGCCCCGTCCTGACGGCATCCCTGCTGAAGTCCGCACCTGGTCTGACTTTGTCGGTGGCAAGCTCATGTAAATGAAACGTCGACACCCCCCCAAACCAAAAAAAAAAGGACAAAAGTTTTATATTTGATACTATAATCACCTGGTGTTATATCTGTTCCTTTTCTCTTTTCTCCAGGCACAGAAAAATAAGCTGCCTGTTCGGCGTAGTGGATAAGGCTCCCGGTTGATAGACTTTTTTGCTTAGGCTGGTATATGGGCTCCCAGCATCGCCTTTGATTAGGCGGCATGAAGCATACGGTCATGCGCTCTGGTGATTCTTTATTCCCTTCTTCTTCTTCTTCTTCTTCTTCTTCTTTTGCGATTCGTTACTCTTGCTTATGCGGTTGTCTGGTATTTGTAGGCAGGCGATGTGCTTGAGCGAGAAAAGAACCTTTGAACGGGTTATTCTGATGACTTAATTATTGGCATGATTTAAGTGTATTTATTTGTAGTATAGTGGTTTATATCCAATCTCAACTTTCGAATCTAAGATTATTTTATATATTGTAGTCTCGGGATGTAATGACCAGAATAGTATTGAATGTTTGTTGGTGTTGTGAAATTGTTGGTTAATGCCGTGCAATGTGCCGGATGGAAAACTTCGGTGGGATATGTTTTCTCCTCCTGCTCGACTTTCAAGTCTGTACATTCAGCTCAACACCTATCAACCAACCCCCTTCATGAGGAACCGACTCTCTTTTGAAATATTCCTATTCTACCTATTATATATCTCCTAAGAGCTTCAAAACACAACAAAATCGGTACGTTCTGCATACCTTATTCATGACTATAAGCCCAGCATTTAACCTCCAACCAGATAATGCAAAATATCGTATAGGATATATATCTCTCTCTCTATATTATACCATAATGTCTCGTGAAGCATTTTTACCATCAATTCAAACAAAAACAACTCCAGGCCCTGCACCAGGTGGCCTGGGAAGGGGTCTTTTCGCGTCCGCGGATGTCAACAGTGGAGATGATATTCTGCACATCCAGAGCCCATTTGTCGCGGTTCTAGATACGCAGCGACTAGAGGATACATGCTCTGGGTGTTTTGGTAGGAAACAGTTGGAGGATGAGGCTATCTCGCTGAGGGGGTGTACGGGGTGCCAGGTTGTCAAATATTGTGATCGAGTAAGTGATTTCCCGGCGTCAAACGCATCCTCCACACATCGAGAGAGAGAGAGAGATTACAAAAATGAAAGATTAGGCTAATTATGGATTATCTAGACCTGCCAAGCAAAAGACTGGAAATCTGGACATTCTCTCGAGTGTTCGATTTTTCAGAAACTCACCCCCAGAGTGCTTCCTAATAATGCAAGAGCTGTCCTGCGCATGGTCCTCCGCAGCGGGCGGAAGAAATACACATCCCAGGAATCGGATCTGTTTGTACAGCTCGAAACTCACATTCGGGAAATACGGGACGAGAACCCAGCGCAATGGGAGCGGATCGCACTCTCCTCAAAGGCTGTAAAGGCCTATTCGGGCACTGATATGGAGGAGGAGACGATATCTGCTTTTGGGGCCAAGGTATGTGATGTGATATCTCTCACTCGCGAATTTATGTCTGGAGCTGGAGAGTACCATTGTGGTCTTGTTGGGATAGAGGCGATGCTGAATCATTTCTAGCTCGACTTGAATTCGTTCAATTTAACCAATGTGCTCTATGACCGTGTTGGCCTTTATCTACACCCATACGCCTCCCTGATCAATCACAGCTGCGACTACAACTCCGTCGTTGGCTTTGACGGCGACGAACTGTTTATTAAAGCTGTGCGCCCAATCAAAAAGGACCAACAAATCTTCATATCATACATCGACGCCACTAACCCAACACACCGACGTAAGAAAGAGCTCCGCGAGAGATACTTTTTCACGTGTGAATGCTTGAAATGCTCAAACCCAAGCCCCAGCCCGAATGACATCCAAAACAACCTTTCCACTCCCACTCCCACTCCCACTCTCACTCTCACCCCCGCCATGGAGGCCATCGAAAGAAGGGCCTACAGCCTCCTAGACTCGTCCTCTGCTGCTACAACCCCAGAAACAACAACAACAGCAGCAGCAACATCCTCAGAGATCCAATCCACCCTAATACGCCTCCTACAATCCCAATCCAAAGAACAGCAGTCTATCATCACCACGCAACCACTCATCTCCCTCCGCGACGAACTAATCGCCACTCTCATCGCCGCCGGGAAATTCAAATCCGCATTCCTGCAAGCCGCGATCCGGTACCTCCGGATCGACCCCGTCGTGTATCCGTACGACGGACACCCGCTGCGGTATTTACATGCGTGGGCGCTTGCGAGGCTTGCGATGCATTTATCCCAGCATATAGACGCGGCTTCTCCTCGCAGTGGTGCAGAGGCAGAGGCAGAGGCAGAGGCAGAGCGACTGACCGGGCTGGATTTTAGTTTGGTTGTTTGGGTTGTTCTGAGGCGGCTGCTTGGGAGGGAAGAGGGGGGGTGTACGGTTCCTGGGTTTCGGCGGATGGTTCGGAGGGCGTTTGTCGAGGTGCGTGGGGAGTTTGTGAGGAATGGGGTGGATTTGAAGGGGTTGGAAGGGGCGGGTATGAGGGAGTGGGGGAGGGTTGAAGAGGTTGTCGCTGCTGTGCTTGGAGAGGATGGGAATGCGAGGGAGTTAAGTGCTAGGTAGGTAGGTAGATTACTGTAGTTGGCAGGGGGGAAGATAAACAGAAGGATCTTGGATTTAGATGGTTTGGGGTGGAAGAGTAGCGGGAGAATACCTATCTGTATTATATTGATATTAATACTGGTTACAACCTACAGAGAGCAGTTTAAGTAGAAAGATTTCGTTAAATTAGACACCCATCCTAACTAATCCAAAGGAAATGGGCAAGTCTTTTTTTTTTTTTTTGTTGTCTCCAGTCCAAATGAACCGAGGACAGATAGAGCTCTTCATCATCCAGGGTCTAGGGATCTGTTTGTGTTTGTGTGTGTGTGTGTGTGTGAAATTTGTTTCATTTTCATGCCGACAAGACCATTGTATTGAGATGTAAAACAGCTGACCCGCATTTGACATACAAGCAGATGAACCCAGTATAAACGCAAATGGTATCCATCCAATTTTCTTGTGTTTTTGTTTTCGTCCTTCCTGCACATCCGTACGCCCAAATCCTCCACGCAACACCCCGGAAAAGCTTTTCTTCTTTACTTGAGGGGAATGAAACGAGAAGAGTGGGTGGCACCAATACCGGGACGACCGTGCTTGACGGGCTTGCTGTAGGGGAGTTAGAATCAAGTCCATATCTCTCGCGACTAAAATCCCCCCCGGGGGGTGGGAAAAAACGTACTAGGTGATGGAGAATTCTCCCAGGTAGTGGCCAACCATCTCGGGCTTAATTTCGACTTGGTTGAACTCCTTTCCGGAGTAGATACCGACGACACTGCCGATCATCTCGGGAACAATGATCATGTCACGGAGGTGGGTCTTGACGAGGTCGGGCTTCTCGTTGGGCTTGGCCTCCTGCTTGGCCTTGCGGAGCTTCTTGATCAGGCCCATGGGCTTGCGCTTCAGGCCACGGTTGAACCTGCGGCGGGCACGGGCGTGGACGACATCACGGAGCTGTTCAGAGGAGAGATCGAGGAGCCTGTAATACGGGGTTTGTGTGTCAGATACTACTCTGTTATATTTTGTCCTCCCCATCATTCCTTATCCTCGCCCGACTCCTGACGACAAATCGCCCCCAAAAAATTATAGAGAATTCGTTGGCTCGATCGATAGGAGTCGGGGAGGACAAGGGAGGCTTGGATTGAATATTTCAAGGATCAAGGCGAGTAACGTACTGGTCGAGGTCAATGCCGCGGTAGGTGAACTTGCGGAACTGTCTTCTCTTCTTGATCTCTGTTTCCAAACATCAATTGTCAGCCCATCTACTCGTTTTCATCCTTTCGTGTGGTATCGTAGTTGTGCGTTCCAGAAAATATCGAATCCCTTCCGTCTGCGCGTCGACCATTCACCATCTCCATTGTTGTTGACATTTATACACCATTCTTCATCGGTGCCATAAGTCGATCGAAACAAGACTCCGCAGCGCATAATTCATGGTGTGGATTTGGGCAAGATTGGAAGGGGGGAAAAGGGTTTCAAATCTAAACGTACCAGCAGCCTCCTCGGCGTTCTGCAAGCAAAGGACGTTAGTATCGCAACCTCTTTAATGATTTAAAAGATAACTTCCCAACTGGAATAGAAACACTCACGTATTCAATGTCAGACATATTGGCGGATGTTCCTCTCAGGGTCGCTTTTCGCACGGGACTCGAAAAGCGAAAGGGACGATGGGTTGTCGGATGTCGTGTCGCTGGTGAACGTTCGGCGGGCTCTCGCTATGTCGCTACTCAGTTGCGAGGTGGGCGGGAGGGCTCGTCTAAGCGAGGGTCAAGCCCTACTGCACTAATCCCGTTTGGGAAAGCTGTATCTGTAGGGCTATTATCTACATCTAGCCCTACATTCCTATTTCGGTACTGCGCATTTCCGGCATTAGTTAGGTATATAGGCTCTGAATGCTTATTGGCTATTGGAACTACAATTTCAAGGCCCCGGAATAATGGCCTTCTTAAAAATACAATGAGTTCGAGGAGGTCAGAAAATCTGTATTGGCTAGAAGCTCTTTCAAGCTCACGTATGTATCTTTCGTAATAGCATTAGACAAGCCTGAGAAATGCAGGCATGACTGTTCCAATTGGTAGTGTCCCTCCCAATACTGAATTTAACAGCCAGACTCCGGTTCCCCCCCGAACATAATCACTTTTTCTTGGCATCACGATGGATTGGAGGCATTTAGTCAAACAGACCGAATCCCATGTCATCATCGGACTCCTCCTTCTCCTCCTCCTTCTCCTCAGCAGGAGCCTCAGCGGCAGCAGCGCCACCAGCAGCGGCAGCAGGGGCAGCAGCGCCAGCACCACCAGAGGGAACGGAAGCGAGCTTGGTGGCACCCTCGGCGATCAGCTGTACAAAAAAAAAATATTAGTATTCTTGTGAAATTTTTTTTTCCAAGGTTGACCAGGGTGGTTTTCACGAACCTCGTTGATGTCCTTGCCCTGGAGCTCAGCAATGAGCTTCTCGAGACGCTCCTCCTCGGCATCAACACCGACGGAGGAGAGAACAGCCTTGATGTCGGCAGCGGAGGGGCTCTCGTTGCCAGCAAGGCCGAGGAGAAGGTAAGCGGCGAGGTGCTTCATTTTGATCTGTATTGGAGAAATTTGGCGTTAGTAAAGAAGCGCTTCAGACAACAAGACATTGAACTGCAGAATCCGTGCGCAGAAGGAAATACATACTGAGTTGATTTAATATGTATCGAACACGAGAATCAATCGATTTAACCGCAAGTTGGGCGGAGACTGAGACGTCGAGTTCGCTGAAGATATAAGCGATGTCGTGGATGGAAGGGAAGAAATGGAAAGACCGGCCTCAAATTTCCGGGAAAAGTGCGTTGCGGCTGATACCATTATGTGGCTAGTGCACTAAGCGAGCCCTGAGGGGCGGTGGCGCATGCGATGTATTTAATCTACTCCTATTCGTCTACTCGATCTCCATTCCCGATCACGTGGAATACTGATTATAGTTAATCCGCGCCAGGAGAGATCTTAGTGTGTATTATGTCAGCATTCTCGATGTGGCCACGTGACTAGCGCTTTCCAGAAACTTTGATGGCGACACTTGCTACATGTTCTCCCCCGCCTGTTATATCCCGGTTGATCGATCCCTGGGGCGTCGATTTGCACTTGTTCTTCATTCTTCAGTGAATAAAATAGAACTCTGTGTCTTTTCCCCTTCAACTGCCCGTTTTCACTTGACCCGGTGCGTGGATAAAGCTTATCTACCGGTTCAAGCTACTGGCTTCTCCAGTGGTGACCACGACGAAGTCATGAAGTTGCTCCGTCGTACCAACCACCGATGGTGAACCTGCTTGCATCAATATCCTGTCTTTGAGTTTGTTTCAACGTGTGCTGATCCTAATCAGACTGCAGGAATGAGTGTATGAAGTTTTCTTTATCCGTCTTCGAGATGTTTACTCACCATTTGCCAGTTCCTCGATTCCGTCCTCTCGTCCATCGAGACGGGCAAGCCATCCCCGATACCCACTACCACCTCCTCTATCCCATCTCCTCCAGTTACATCCTCGAATGCCAAATCTGAAGCTCGCAGGCTTAGCTCAGTGCCTCGCGCTGTTTCTTCCGAACGCAAAAACGTGCTACCACTTGGAACGAAACGCAAAGCTGAGGAGCCGTTGCCCCGACCTTATAGACCAGAACCCCAAGCTTTGGCGAAACCAACACTATCAAGAGCAGTGACTCTACCCACAGCCCCTAAACCCCGCCCTAACACTACGATCATGCCTGCAAGACCTGCTGCAAGCAGTGCTGCTACAACAACAATAACCTCCCAAAAGGCTCCTCCAGTCTCATCGAAGCTACCCCCCAAAGGATCCTACGCAGACCTCATGTTGAAGGCAAAAGCTTTGCAGGAAAAAGCCCCAACTCAAGTTGGGATGTTTAAACACCAGTCCGCCCCCAAAGAGAAACTGAGCAAGACAGAACGTAAGAAGAGAGCAGCGGAAGTACAGGCGAAGGAAAAGGATTCGAAGCTAGCGAAGAAAGCGAGTGCCGGATCCAGTGTGTCCTCTAGCATGAAGTCTGCAAACACCAAGCCCGTCAAGAGACGAGAACCCGAAGAACTTACATATAAGGGCACTGGAAAGCCGACGCCATCCGCGCAACCAGAATACCGCGGCACAGCTAGCCTGCCCAGCCAATATGGTGATCGACGCCCACCGCCCAGGTCTAATAAACGGTCAAGAATAAATGAATACCTTGGCACAGATGAGGAAGATGAAGGCGAATATGCGGATGAACCTGATGACTATTATTCGGAATCCTCAGACATGGAGGCGGGCTTGAATGATATGGAGGAAGAGGAGGCAACAGCTTTGGCTTTTGCTAGACGGGAAGACGAAGAGGAATGGCGTGCAGAGCTTGCTGCTAAACAGGAAAAGCTTGAACGCCGCAAGAAACTTTCCATGTTGGCTTCCAAGAGGCACTAACCTTGGACATTCGATATTTCCAACGATAATTTCCCTGGTTAAATTTGCCTTTGCCGCGAGTATATTTGTGTGGAATTCTCCAGAACACTCATCATCCTTGCTTTATTGATTTTACTGAATTTGGGAACGGAGCATCAGCGTGGAATACCCCGAGGGTGCATTACAGAAGTGGTTTTGTGTCTTTTGCTCTTCCTCTAGCTTTCTATCCCTTTCTCCCCACATCATCTCTTTTTCCTTTCTCATTTATATCTTTCTCATTTATGTTGAAGCATCCGTGAGCGTCAAGGTGTCGACAGATGAGGGTCTATTTCCGATTCTTGCTTCTTTCCCTGGTTTCTTCCCTGCCTTTCGATTTCACATTGTGGATTACATGCTGGCGTCACCCTTCCGCCATTTTTTTTTTCCTTAGGTAAATTCAATGTAGATATTTCAATTAGAAATTAAGCCCCATTCAATATTCTGTTATTCCTTTGTACTTCATACCTATACTACCTACATACTATATAGAGTGGTTGGAGGATCTTATCGCAATCCATCAGCCCCACCGGGGAGGCGGTGACATCACTGGTTGATCAGCTCCCCTCCTGGCGCTACGAAGGACTGCTTTTCGAAATTCTTCTCATTCCCTCGTTTCCTCCGCCGAGCTCTTCTGTATCCGTTGTATCTCCCCGTGGACCCAAATGGAGCGAGTGCACCCCGTGTCAGTGCCTTCAAAGGTGCTATTCAAGAAGGTGCGCAGGATTGTGCCGCCTATGCTTGAGAGATTCCACAAAGGTGGGGTATTCACACCCCGAAGCTCAGCCGGGATCGTTCTTCAAAGCTTGATGTTAACAAATATTGAATACAGGACAGCTAGGTCGGGTTGCTGTTATTGGGGGATGCGCCGAGTATGTCCCATGTTGCTTCCATGGTTATGGTGGATGATGGTTCAGGCTGAGATCGAACAAGCTACACAGGTGCACCATACTTCTCATCAATGGCCTCAGCAAGACTCGGTATTTAAGCTTACTTACTGCATGTGAGCTTCTACATGCTAACTGAACTACACAGGATGCGATATGGTAGGACTGTCAAAATGCTTTAGCCTGGAAAGCACTAAACTAATAGCTTAATGACAGAGCCATGTCATCTGCGAGAGTTCTGCTGCTACCGTAAGCTCTTCAGCAGCATGAAGTATATTGATGCTTACGATTTGTACAGGTTATCAAGTCTTACTCCCCGAATCTTATGGTCCACCCTCTCCTACCCAGCAGTAACTCAGTCTCAGACCCGAACTCAATAGATGCGCCTGCTCTGGCTAGCCCAATTATCGCCATGCTTTCTCGTCTTCATACAATAGTAATCGGACCGGGATTAGGTCGTGATGGAGTCACCCTGAAGGTGGTCACAGAGGTAATGAAAGAAGCACGCTCTCGCTCAATACCTTTCATCTTGGATGCAGATGGGTTGCTATTAGTTACGGAGGACCCGGATCTCGTGAAGGGATACAAGGAGTGTATTTTAACTCCCAATGTCAACGAGTTCGGTCGCTTGGCAAAGGCACTAGGGATCGACGTTCCGAGTCAGACTCAGCTTGCAATCGCACAGGATGGGGACAAGATCAGCCAAGAAACAGAAGCATGCGAAAAACTCTCAAAAGCACTTGGTGGGGTCACTATCATCCAAAAGGGGAGACATGATGTGATTTCCAATGGGGTGACTAGCATCATTTCCGATACCCCGGGAGGGCTGAAGCGTAGTGGTGGCCAGGGAGACACTCTCACTGGCGCACTGGGCACGCTGATGGCCTGGAGGGTAGCTTACCACAATGGCTTATGGGATTCAGGTGAACAAGATCACTCGAAGGAGGCGCAGACCAAGGAAGAAGTCCAGGCTGAGCTGGAATCGGAGATGAAAATGTCACCAACCACGACCCTGCTTCTTGTCGCGTGGGCTGGCAGTGCGATTACCAGAGAGTGTTCCCGACGTGCTTTCAACGCCAAGGGACGGAGCATGCAAGCGAGTGATCTTACTGATGAAGTACACGAGAGTTTCCTGACGCTTATTGGCGAGCCTGAAGGATCCAAGGTGCATCTATAGACATAGTTACCCCGGGAATAGGCATCTTGGAGAAAAAGCAGTCCTATTCTGATACGTAATATAACATTTTGTATGTCTAGGATATCGCCGTATTTTGGGAGATCTTTTTTATAACTGCGTTTCTAGGCCATGGGTCGGACGTTTTCATCTGCAGATCGGAGGCAACAAATGAAATATGCACCTGCGAAAGCTTTTAACTTCAGACCAGCACTTGCAGCCCAGTGGCATATGTCATTCGAGGCCACTGGAGAAATGTCTCTGTTGTGGGCCAATCTGGGGAATCCACATCTGAGAGGTAAGATTCCTTAACTTTTAAGTCCACGTTTCTAACTTGACACTATTTGTCAGGTTTTAAACTGCAAAGCAGGCCCAAGTTGAATGGGTTGGTATTTTTTTGCGGAGAAAATCGCTCAGACTCATGTTTTTTTTTTTTTTTTTTGCTTATTGCCCACATAATGTAAGCCCAGGAAGTGTGAGGAATCAGGATCCGTCTTAGGGCTAGAAAAAAACGCCTACCATGAGGCTCTTTTCAATGACGGGGAATTTCCCAGAGCAATGTTGGGCACGGTTTAGAACCCATGTCTTCTATTTTGGAACCAGAAGTAGCGAGAAATCGTTTCTGCGTGCTCGTGATGCCTTGTGTCGCACACCTCGTATTCCGGGCCCAAGTTGCGATGCAAAGTCAGCACAGTACGCATAAGAAAACCATGTCTCAGACCCTCAGTCTTTTCGCTGCCTTGTTGTCTCTCGTGACAAGGCAATACAGTCTGACAGATGAGGACCTCTGCCAGTTAACTTTCCCCAGGTCCGAGTACTCCCGCAACATCATCCACCACACCGTCTCAGTAGATATAGTTCCAGAAATAGAACAGAGGGGGTATATAAAGACCAGAAACGGACGCCATTGCAAGAGCATTCGATCAAGTCAATATCATCTTTTGCCATCCCAAGCGAAGTACAATCCATAACGCAATAATGAAGGCTATTTCCGTCATCTCTTCCCTCCTCCTTGCCTCCATGGTGGCTGCTAAACCTAAGCCACCAACCTGCGGAACTTGCAATCCCCTTTCTGGTGAGAACTACTGTGATATCACCACCTCCTGTATCAACACTGGTACCCGTTTCCACTGTGCCTGTCGTGCTGGATATAAGGCCTGTGCAGACAACAACGACATCACCCAGCAGTTCCGTCTCGACACGCCCAACTTCCAGTTCCTTGTATTCACTCCCGAGTACACGGAGTGCAACACCCTCTGCGATGACCCATACGGTGCTGGTCCAGACCTCTGCGCTGAGGTTCCTATCTACCAGGGCTGTGCTGTTTAAACTGCTAGCCGAAGGATACTTTTATCATGTCTGAAATCTTGATTGTGTTGGTATAAATAAGCATCTATGTTCAGATAACCAAATGCAACCTCACCAGACCAAGTGCTACCTTGGTGAGGGTATTTGATGCTTCATCCTTGAGTAGTTCATTTGTACCTAGTTTGTCATTAAGTCTGTGGTTGAATTTAATATAGATCCCATTAACAACCAATCAGGCGCTCGAGTCAAGCCTGAATGGATTAGTCATCCATAAACTACATGTGTCCCTCATAAATATCGTAAATTCAGAGAGCACGCTCCTCCTAACATATCACTCCTTGGAGAAATGTCCAGATGAAAATCTCTCCGGGGCTTGTGCCCTAGACTTTTGCACCATGAGTGAGTCTCGTAGTTCGAATAGATCTCTACCGTCGGTTCCCCGAAAACACCGGCGAGGATTGACCCGCAGCGCTGCTGCCTGTGAGCGATGCCGGCGACGGAAACAAAAGGTGTTGAGGAAGCATTCTATTTTCTAATACTAGTGGCATTCACTAATTGACTTGCTCAGTGTGATGGGAAAACACCAACATGCAGCACATGTCGAGCAGTCGGCGCGACCTGCGTCCCCTCAGACCGGCTGGTAGTCAAACCGGTGAATACCGAGTGTCAGTGTGACTTGCTACGCACGCAGCTGGAGGCCCTCCAGAATCAATACCAGTCTCTGCTTGGGCAGTACGAACAGTTACAAGTGCAGTTACAAAGGGCCGAAGAAGCTCTCCAGCAATCCACGAGTATTGCAGCTGTATCTATCTTACCCCCTACCAAAGGCAACGTTTCCGATCTCGTGCTTCGCGTCCCTGGGCAGGAAAGCCAGCGACTGGACCCAGACCTTTCTTACCATGGGCGTATCATTCAGCCGACGTTTTCTCCACGATCCTATGTCAAAGGTACAAATCACAGTGCGCTCAGCAGTGCGTGGGACCTGTGGGGGGATGATCTTCCACCCTTGGACGAGACCTCTCGGGCTTCCCCAGTCATGCCGCAGTTCGACAACGAGGCGTATTTGAACCTTGCAAACACCTTTTTCGACTACAGATGGCCATACTTACCGGTACTGCATAAGCCTACATTCCTACGTGAACATTTAACTCCTTTTCTCTCTCATTCAATCTCGAGCGCTATATCCAACTTCCTGGTCAATTTAGTCTGTGCTATTGCCGCGACGGAGAAACCATGGAGCCAACAGGGGAACGGTCAGATTCATAGACTGTTTTTTCGGCGCGCTATCCAAGATCTGCATGTGGTCATTGAGACTGATGATTTTGAGTGCGTGCAATGTTTACTATTGCTTTGTCTCTATGGGCACAACGAGCCCCAATCCATCAACATATGGTATACCACAGGTCTGGCTCTTAAATTAGCCCTTGGCATGGATCTTCACCGCAAAGAGAGTCTCGATAGTCAGAGCATTATGCGCGCAGAAATGTCTAAACGAGTGTTCTGGGCTGCCTTCGTGATGGACTGTAACATGGCGATTAACATGGGTCGACCGCTAGGAATTCGCGAATCTGACATAACAATGCCGCCGCCCCTGCCACTACTAGATGATCAGTTGGATAATCCGCCTACCATCCCTGACTTCGCGGTAGCCCAGATGCCAGGTATATCCGCATTCATACACACGGTCAAGTTGCGGAAAATCAACGCGGCTGTTTACGAGACGTTTCATTCGATCGGACGACCATTACTGGACCCTACTGACTTGCATGACAAGAGAAAATGGTACTTCTCCGAACTGAATCAATGGCTGATAGATTCGCCCCGATTCCTCCAAACAGCATCAACATATCAATCTCCAGAATGGTTCTTGATCGCATTCCACCACGGCATATTATCGCTGCACAGACCCTCACGGGCAGCACCGATCCCGTCGCCTGACGATTTACGAATCTGTATGGAGTCCTCAATCGGGCTGATCAGCTCATATAGCGCCTTATATGCCCGGAATCGGATTAAATACACCTTCGTGTCCGTTCATTCCCTATTTCTAGCCGCAGTGACGATGCTCTACGTACTGCGGGCTTCGCCCCCTCTTCGCCACGAACTGACGCGTCCCGTGGTGCAAACCAACATCCTGACCTTCCTCACTATCTTTCGCGGTATCTCGAACGGCCGCGCCGTTGGAGAGAAATGCGCCAATATTATTGAACACCTGGGGGACTCCATCCTGACCTTGTTTAACGACAACCGTGAACCGGGACTCGAGGTCGATACGGCTTTCCAGTCGTGGTTTGGGCTGCGCACACATAGTTTCCCTACAGTAATGCAGGCTTCATCTCTAGAGGATGAAAACACACCGGCCCAGTTCCCTGATAATAGAGTCGACCCTGCGTGGGCTGATTTGTTTCTGGAAGGAATTGATATCGGATGTACTGATATTTCAAGCTTTCCTTTCTGAAGGAGTCTTTCCCTCTCTCTATATGTGAGATGAGACGACGGCTTTTACACTTTTAATACCGCCGGAATATCCTCCCTCCCAGAGCAGATGTTAGCAGAATAGGAAACGGAAGGAAAGCAGGTAATCGACCTCGCCTCGTTTCATGCAAATCCAATCACTCCATTCCAACAGGACGTCTCCGAACGGCGTATCCGAAGCTAAGCACTTAGCGACGCGATTTTATTGCCTCTCTATTAATAGAACAACATTGGCCTCCTCGATACTATCTCAAAGAGAACCTCAGTTCGAAAAATGGGGATCTCCGACCTTATTTCTGGAAGTAAAGATGTCGGATGTTCGAGGGGACAATATTCTGGAAGAATGGAAGCTGATGCTGCAGAATGATTTAACACGATGTAGTAGTATTTATATATATACATATGTATATATATGTGTATAGTCATATATGTAATATCCCCGTCCGTGGGTTAGTTAGAGAGTCAATCAAGAGTTAGAATCCCACTAACTAAGTATCTATCTTTTTATCATTCCTTTCATTTATTTCTTTACCCGCAGAAAAAAACCCATTATTTAGTTCTGATCAGGGCTGGTCGTTGTGAAAAGAAAGGTAATTCGGTATATCCCAGACCCTACGTGCTCAATCAAAGATATCATAAGTATCATATCATACATACATACATACATATAGATAGACAGACACCGTAAAACACCGATCCCGGAATTCAGCCTGCCCCATGCAACTTACTAATTACTCTTTAGAAACCCAACAAATAGCCGAACTAGCAGAAACAGCACAGCAGAGCACAGCACGTGGGGAAGGCGCGTGGGAAATTAATTGCAATTGAAAGAGACTTCGGGAGGAGCCGCGTCAAGGTATTACATTTTGACTGAGTATATTCTCTACATGTCCATATCTTCCGTGTTGAGGAAGACCAGGCGTGTTCCATTGGCAATGACTTGCCAGACCTGATGTAAAAGGGGATATTAGTGACGGTAAAAAAAAAACCAGGAGGATGGAGGAAAGATGGAATACTGAAAACTTACGTGGGAATTTTCATATTCATTAATGGTCATCGTGAGCTGATCCTCGTCGAAACCCTTGGCAAGGACTCGCTCGCGGATTCTCTTCATGCTGAGCTCACCGTCTTCTCCGTCTCCAACGGCTGCGGCACCACTCTCCATCATGCCACGGATGAGATTGTAAATCTTGGACGTAGGGCTCTGATCAAGGCCGGTCTGGCCATCATGGGACAGTGAAGCTCTGCTGACCTCAATCAGACGGAGCGCCTCGTCCACATCCTCGTTGACGACCACCTCGCTGAACCTAAGTCGCGCAAGGGCCTGAGAGAGACGGACGACACCAAGCAATGTACGTGGGGTGACGTGAGAGAACTGCTTCTTGTTGGCCTCGTCACGCTTCTGTTGCTTTCTCATCCCAACGTAGGCGCCGACCATGTAGTCGGACACCTTGGATGGGACCACAGGTCGGTAAGTGCGGGCCTTGGCGATGTACTGACGAACTTCGTGGGGGGTGAACATAATGCCAGCATCCTCGCTTTCAGGGTGCTTGTTGTGCATATGGACGTAAGTGACGTGGGCAGCGAGTTCCTCATCGGAATGGCGCGACGGGGTGTCGAGAATAAGAAACATGACGTCGAAACGAGAAAGCAATGCAGCGGGCAAGTTGATGTTCTCCACAGGGGAAATTCGGGGGTTGTATCGTCCATACAGGGGGTTAGCTGCGGCAAGAATAGAGGTACGGGCATTGAGCGTAGTTGTGATTCCAGCCTTGGAGATGGAGATAGTCTGTTGTTCCATGACTTCGTGAATGGCTGTCCGATCTCCATCGTCCATCTTATCGAATTCATCAATACAGCAAATGCCATTGTCTGCGAGCACGAGAGCTCCACCCTCCAGCACCATCTCATCTGTGACAGGGTCTCGCATGACTGCGGCTGTGAGACCAACACCACTACTTCCACGACCGGTCGTATACACTCCGCGAGGGGCAACCTTGGCAATGTACTTGAGTAATTGAGATTTGGCAACACCAGGATCACCCATCAAGCAGATGTTAATATCACCACGGATGTGCATGCCATCACCCATTTCTTTGGTAACACCGCCAATCAGCAGGAGGAGCAGCGCCTTTTTAACATCCAGATGGCCATAGATTTCAGGGGCGATCGACCGCGCAAGGTATTCGTACATGTTACCCGATTTTTGGTATTGCTCAATCTTGCGCAAAGTTCGGCTGTCCATGCCAATATCATTGTAAGATTTCTTGTGTTGGGTAATGTGTTGAGCCTCGAGGTAGGTATCGGTAAGCAAGCCAGCGCGAATGGCCCTGAAGCCAGTGTAAGGAGTAGGAAGGAAGATTCCAGCAATATCCACGACATCGCCAGGGTTGAGCTGTCGGGTAAGACTGCCGTTACAGTTGATAGTCATGGTTCGGGGAATATGGCCGACGGGCACCTGATCGGCCATTTCTTGGATCTTCACCTCCTGGAAGGGGATGAACTTCGATGCCCGGGTAGACAGGAAGAGTTGGCCCTTGGAATTGTTGCCCTTACACTCGTCTGAGACACACTCCGTCATTGGTGAAAACTGCTTGGTGGTCACTGGTTGGAAAACTTCATTTCCACAGCGGTCACAAGTGTAGGCATTAATCTGGACAGCCGGCTTCACATCCGACACCCTGGTGGTAATGCCACGCACGGTGATAAGGCTACCAAGATGCTCTGCTCGCACATTGCGAACCGCAAGTGCTTTGGACTCGCGCTCACTGCTTGATCCGGAGGGGGTGAGGGGTTTGAAATTAAGGACATAGCGACGAGTCAACTCTGCGGGGAACATTGCTGGGGTTAAAGCAGCGTCATTGTCAGCCTCCATTTGCATTGTCATAGCCTCGTTTCGCTTTTCCCGTTGCGACATGATCACGTCGAGGACATCATCTTTGAATCTGTATCAATTCAGCTTCCAGTAACGTTGAGAATTTGAGCGTAGCAGCTACATACGTGATCTCCTTGGTCTCCTTTGGCATAATGGCATCCGCAGCCTGCGAAAAAACTTCAATATAGCGCTTCGTATTTTTTTGAACCGACTGGACGAGCTTCAATTCGCTATCTTCGGGAAGGGATTTCTCGTACTAGATTGCGGTCGTTAGTCAAGAACGAATCGCTCTAGCTAAGTTGGAAAAAAGGGTACGTACGGTCGCCAGGTCATCGAGCTCGATGAGAATGTTTGACCGTTCTCGATCGGCCACATCCTGTAACATCTGCATGTACTTGAGCTTGGGGGCTCTGTTTCGGCGGCTCGACCCCCTTGTCTGCGCTCCACTCTCTTCAATATCGTCCATAAAGTCGTATCCATCGCTGTTGTCATCTTCATCGATGTGCAGGTCTTCAATGGCCTCTGCCGCAGCAGATTCAGAGGTCGATTCAAAGCTCTTGAAGTGCTTCAAGAAATCCTTGAACCCATCCAACTGCGCCGCATAGTCAACGGGGGCGGGATACTGAAGCAAAGCCATGACGATGCAACCGCGACAAGAATACCTTGGTCAATTGGGTGTCCAGCAGCTCAACAATTGGAGGGGCTTAGGGGTGTGTTTGCGGGAGGTGAAGCTGTGGCAGAGACTGGGCGCCAGTTTTCAGAGCACGGGATGCTTGGGTGCCTTAGGCGCAGAAAAAACACGTCGCGTCGCGAAAGAGACGCGTCTCTTCCATTCTTGATGGGTTCTTAGCCTCAGGCATTCCAGCAGCACCCGCTAGTCCTAAAATAGCGATCTGAATAGAGCACGTGAACCGGGACGGAACAAGTCTCGGCCCGAAGGACCTGAGGCAGAACTCGGCTCGGCGAGAAGTAGATGGGTTGCGGAGACGAGACGGTCAAGTCCGGGGATTTGGATCCGGTGCTTCGTTCGCTGTCGTCGTGCTCTTCCTTTCCTGTTCCCCACCTTTGCGCACGCCCTCTTCAATCTCTTTCACAGCCTTCTGTGTTGATATTCTGGTATTCGCTTGTGCGCGCCTGAGAATGGCGCCCAGGAAGCCTGCCACCACGGCGGAGGTTGCCCTCGTCCCTCTAAAGAACTGCCTCGTGAACTTGCCGCCTTCCTTGGTCTCCTTGCTGGTCAATGCCAATACCGTGAGTTGTCTAGCCAGCTCCTTCCCCCTGCTTCTATCTTGCATCTTTCCGTAGACTAACGGCATCATTAGGCAGCGCAGAATGTGATTGTTGAGTTACAATACCGCCCGACCGCAAAAACCACCACCAACGGCAGTACTACCCCGCGATCATGCTTCCTAGGATGGACGGGAATGCCCAGCAAGCGAAGACTTGCGCCGGTAGTCAGCAGGGATGGGATTACTAGCTCGTCCTCTGCTCGGGATCAGGATGTATCTACGGTTGAATTGGACACAACGTTTGGAAGGGTTCTTGGTTTAACCGAGGGACAAAGGGTAAGCAAGCGTGTTATTCTCAGTGCCAGGCTGGCACGGCCTTCTAACGAATCATTAGATTGGTATTTTCATTCACGTTGACCCTCCTGTGGCCCATACGATTAATATTGAGCCTCTAACGCCAGAGGATTGGGAGAGTATGCTCATGTACCCTGCCAAATAGGTGTCTTCGGGTTGCTGACTTTTGTATTAGTTATCGAGCTCCATGCATCGTTCCTAGAGCTCAATCTTCTGTCGCAGATCCGTGCTCTACCGAACCCGGCGTATTCAACACAACAACCTGATCATATGCACCCTCTAACATTACATCTTTCCCCCACATCGACTGCTAATATTGTCATCACATCCTTGGTGCCTGCTCCACCTAATACCGCGGCATTCGCCAAGATTTCACCTGATGCAGAGGTTATTGTTGCTCCAAAGACCCGTCCAAAAGCCAACACGCGAGCTCCACGTGGAGATAGTAGAAGTGTCACGGGAAGTAGCAGGAAGAGTGTCGGAGGAAGAAGCAGTGGTAGCGCCACACGCGGAAAGAGCAGCAAGTCCGAGTCGACTAGCCGAGGCGCTCTCTATTTCAGGGGGGTTGATCGCCAATGGACAGAGCAGTATTTTGATGAAGAGTCCGAAGAAGACCACAATGATGGGTTCCGCGTATGGGTTGATCCTGATGTTCTTGCAACTAATGAACTCCGTGGAGCTAGCTGGGCTTGCGTCACGGTTATCCAGCCTTCCGGGTTGAAGGCACCGCCTGATCCTCAGCAACAGATAAATCAAACGGAGCAGAAGTCTAGTGATGCCGGGGCTCCCACAACGAAACTTGTGGCTAAATTGATGCCTTGGGCTGATTGCCCTGACCCTCAACACGCAGCCCTATCCTCTGTACTGTGCTCTGCAATAGGAGTTGAAAGCATGGTGGGCGGCATTGTTCGGGTGGAGGCAGCTCCCCCGCCGCTGCAGCGGGCGGCTACCAGGGCGCTCAAAGTTTATCCCTTCTTAACGGATGCATCCAAAAGGAAAGATGGGTTAAAATTTGGCGCAGATACCATAGCGGCCAAGGATGCATTGGTGGAGCGCATTAAGGTGATATACGGCAGCACCGGTTCAGGAAAGGGATTGCTTACAGGCCCTTTGACTGACGGCATGATCCTGCCCAAGGCCCATAATCCAGGAGTTGTGTCTGCATTTGATGGCGCTATAATCCGATTTGATCCGCCTCTGAAGAACCCTTCCGATGCATCCAAGCCGGCCTTTGGGTGGCTTTTGGGATCCGATGTAAAGCTGCCTCTTGAGGTGCAAGCTGAAATACCAAAGCCGGCAGAATCCAGTGCCTTGGTGCTTCCGACAGAGGATGTGATCCCATCTACCGTTACCCCGATGGTTGGCATCGACCAGGTTATTACGCAGTCGCTGGCCAGTCTTACCAAATCCTCCTCTGTTTTGGTGACAGGTGGTCTTGGATCTGGAAAGACAGCCTTGGGCCATCTCTTAGCCCACCGCTTGCGCGAAGACTATCTCTTTAACGTGAAGTATTTCTCGTGTCGCAAGCTTGTAACCGATGAAACTCGGATTTCCAATATCAAGGAAACTCTGACCCGCCTCTTCATGTCCGCCGCCTGGTGTGCTCGTCTAGGCGGGCAATCGGTGGTGATCCTCGACGACCTTGACAAATTATGCCCCGTGGAGACCGAGCTGCAGGTAGGAGGGGACAACGGCCGTAGCAGACAGAACAGTGAAGTGATTTGCTCTATGGTCCGGGAGTATTGCTCCATGAACTCGGGCGTGGTCCTTCTGGCAACTGCTCAGTCGAAGGAGTCCCTGAACAATGTTATTGTGGGTGGACATGTGGCCCGGGACATTATCCATCTTAGAGCTCCAGATAAGGAAGGTCGACGAAAAGTCCTCGAGTACCTCACCAGTCAGGATCGATCGGCGACCAGCCCTGCCACCGCAGCCACTGGCCCTGCTACCATTAATGGACAAGTGCGAACCGGCAGCACCTCAACTAACGATTCTTGGCTGGATCCCTCCAACCCAGGGAGCCGTCCAAGCTCGTCTGGTGGCGATGGGTTTGTTCTTGGACGAGAGGTCGACTTTCTGGACCTTGCGGGCAAAACTGATGGATATATGCCTGGAGATCTAGTCCTGCTGACCTCCCGTGCAAGGAATGAGGCACTTATCCGATCTGTCTCGGAGTCAATGGAGACTTCCAAGGCAATCACCCTTGATTTGGTAGATTTCGAAAACGCTATCAAGGGATTTACGCCAGCATCTCTCCGGAACGTTACCTTGACCTCTTCTACCACTACGTTTTCAGCTATTGGTGGATTGCAGGAGACCCGGAAGATGCTCCTGGAAACGCTGCAGTACCCGACCAAGTATGCCCCTATCTTCGCACAGTGCCCACTACGGTTGCGATCCGGTCTGTTGCTCTATGGATTCCCTGGGTGCGGTAAAACCATGCTGGCCAGTGCCGTGGCAGGCGAATGCGGATTGAACTTTATCAGTGTCAAGGGGCCCGAGATCTTGAACAAGTATATTGGTGCTAGTGAGAAGAGTGTCCGCGATCTTTTTGAACGGGCGCAAGCAGCTCGGCC
The DNA here is from genome assembly GCF_002846915.1 of Aspergillus ochraceoroseus IBT 24754. Lineage (NCBI taxonomy): Eukaryota > Fungi > Ascomycota > Eurotiomycetes > Eurotiales > Aspergillaceae > Aspergillus > Aspergillus ochraceoroseus. Next base: position 441,806 of record NW_024468487.1, on the reverse strand, counting down.
GTGCATTCTTTTCTTCGATGAATTTGACAGTATTGCACCTAAACGTGGACATGATTCTACAGGAGTCACAGATCGAGTGGTCAACCAGCTCCTCACCCAGATGGATGGCGCGGAAGGCCTGTCGGGCGTGTACGTGCTGGCCGCCACGTCCCGTCCCGACTTGATTGACCCGGCCTTGCTACGTCCCGGACGTCTGGACAAGGCGCTCCTCTGCGATATGCCCAACCATGCCGACCGAATGGATATTATCCAAGCGGTCAGCAAAAAGCTGCTGATGAGCGGAGAAGTGGCTTCTCGACTGGACGAAGTGGCGGCGCGTACGGAAGGCTTCTCTGGTGCGGATCTGCAAGCTGTGGTTTACAATGCGCATCTGGAGGCTGTGCACGACGCTCTGGGGGATCGCTCGGGTGGGGACAAGCCCCCTGCAAAGAGCGGAAAGACCACATCCACCACCAGTACGGGCAGTCGCTCCTTTATCCAGTTCGTGTACTCCACCTCGGAGCAACGAGCCGGGTCAGTCACTCTGCCTGCGCCCGCAGTCGTGGCATCGAGGCTCGATGCGATCAAGAACGCACGCCGTCGTCAACGACAACTGGAACAAGCAGTCTCTGGGGCGACTACTGCAACTTCTACCAGCGCCCCAGGTAATTCTCACGAAGCGGTGGCGGACGAGGGACGGGAGGAGATTGTAGTTCGCTGGGAACACATGGAGCGGTCTCTGTCCACGACCCGTAGCTCGCTTAGTGACGCAGAGCGGAGGCGTCTCCGGGCGATCTACCGAGAGTTTGTGGAGGGACGCGATGGGGAAATGCCGAATGGAGAGGGGGGAAGAGAGATTGGGGGACGGACGAGTTTGATGTAGAATACCAATCGATAGATCTTCTTGCATTGTCTGTAAATTAAATCTAGCATATCATCCCGTTAGCATTGACTTTGAAATCCGAGCTCACGAGAGCAAGCGGGGGTGAATGAACGGATCATCCACACCTAGGCAGTGAGAGGGAGAGATGCCGAGGTCATCATGGATAAATAGCGATCTTCGGATTCTTGATTCTGGAACAAATCAACTTGGATTATTCTTGGCTTGATCTCTATTCTATTTTCTTTCTTCTTCTTCTTCTTTTCATTCCCTTCTCGCTCTCGCTCTTTTTCCTCATCTCTCACAATGCCCGTCGCCTCAAGTTACCCTTCCGTTGACATTCCTAATGTCGACCTCTGGTCATTCCTTTTCGAACGCAAGGATAAGCCCTTCCCGGATGATCAAGGTGGGTTTCTTTCTTTTCCATAGTTTGATTTCCCTTGGACATGTCAGGCTAACTTAACTGGCTTAGTTATCTATGTTGACGCCGACACAACCCGATCCTATACCTACCAGGAGGTCAAACAAACGGCCATTGCCTTTGGGCAGGGTTTACAGTCCCTACTGGACTGGCGCAAAGGCGATGTACTCGCTCTATATACTCCCAACAGCATCGACACACCGGCAGTAATGTGGGGGACGCTGTGGGCAGGCGGCGTCGTCTCTCCCTCAAATCCCGCATACACGGTCGAAGAACTAGTCTTTCAGTTGAAGAACTCTGGTGCAAAGGCCCTGGTCACCCAGCTACCGGTTCTGCCTGTCGCGCGAGCCGCCGCGAAGCAGGTTGGCATCTCCGAGGACCGCATCATTCTGATTGGGGACCAGCGCGACCCTGAAGCCAAGGTCAAGCACTTCAGCTCCGTCCGCAATATCTCGGGTGCAAGCCGCTATCGTCGCACCCAGATTATCCCCGAGAAGGACTTGGCGTTCCTCGTGTACTCCTCTGGTACCACCGGGATTCCCAAGGGGGTGATGCTGAGTCACCGTAACATCATCTCCAACTCGCTGCAACTGGCTGCAGGTGAGGCCGGAAACCTCAAGTGGAATGGCGGACCAGACGGCAAAGGCGATCGGATTCTTGCGTTTCTTCCGTTTTTCCACATTTACGGTGCGCTGCCCTACCTTTCTCCTCCTCCTCCTACCAACCCCGACACGATACTAACTAACCACCCCCCTCCCAGGCCTGACATGTCTCGTCCACCAAACGATCTACCGAGGCTACCGGCTCTTTGTGATGGCCAAATTCGACCTGGAAAAGTGGTGCCAGCATGTGCAAAACTACGGCATCACCTTTAGCTACGTCGTGCCCCCCGTCTTGCTCCTGCTCAGTAAGCACCCCATCGTCGACAAATACGACCTCTCTAGCCTGCGCATGATGAACTCGGGCGCCGCGCCTCTGACGCAAGAATTGGTTGAAGCGGTCTACAGCCGCATCCAAACGGGGATCAAACAGGGGTACGGCCTCAGCGAGACCAGCCCGACCACGCACACGCAGCCGTGGGGGGAATGGCGCTCCTCGATCGGGTCGGTGGGCAAACTCCTCCCCAACCTGGAAGCCAAATACATGACGATGCCGGAGGACGGCACGGCGCCTCGAGAAGTGGCCGCTGGGGAAGTCGGGGAGCTCTACCTGCGCGGGCCCAACGTGTTCCTGGGCTATCACAACAACGCGGCGGCCACGCGCGAGGCCCTCTCGCCGGACGGGTGGTTCCGCACGGGCGACGTGGGCCACCAAGACGCGCGGGGCAACTTCTACATCACGGATCGGGTCAAGGAACTCATCAAGTACAAGGGATTCCAGGTGGCGCCGGCCGAACTGGAGGGGATTCTGGTGGACAACGAGGCGATCGACGACGTGGCGGTGATTGGGATGGAGAGTGCGCGGCATGGGACGGAGGTGCCGATTGCGTTTGTGGTGCGGAGCGTCAAGAGCCTGAGGTCCGGGGTATCTGCGGCGGCGGAAGCGCAGAACATTATGCAGTGGCTTGCGCCGAAGGTGGCGTATCATAAGCGGTTGCGGGGGGGGGTGCGGTTTGTGGACGAGATTCCCAAGAGTGTGTCTGGGAAGATTTTGCGGAGGGAGCTGAAGAAGCAGGCGATTCTTGCTAAGCTGTGAATTCCGATGCAGGTGTCTCAGGAAGAACAGAGCGTTACTCTCCCGGAAATTACGATAGACAGTGGACTGGATTCGATGAACAGTTCATGTCCTGGATTAAATCTGCGATGAAACAGCAGGATCAGGACTCTCGAGATGAGGAGATTAGTTAGTGATTCAGAATGATTCAGATTGACTACGTCGGTAATGAGGCGTCAGCCCACTACGATTTGTTTCATCGTACACTGTGATTTGTATTTACCCAATATTAATATTATCTTTTGTCCCAGGGAAGAGATGAGGTTATTGTTACTAGTCAGGGGTAAAATGTATAATTACAGTGAAGATACAAGGCCTGGTTAATTATAGTAATTATTGGTTCTCTGATGGAGTACGGAGTATACTCTGGATGCAAGGGACCAAGGGTTACTGACCCCCGGTCTGTACTGTATGGTACTGTACGGTAAAGACAGTATGGGTTGTTCTTTTCTTACCCCTGCGTTTCTTCTACTGTATGTACCACCCAGTAGTTACCACCAAGTACCACTAAGTACCACTAAGTACCACTAAGTACTACTGGTATCTCCCAAGTACTGGTCCTAATAAAGTACGATCGACTAAATCGCATGGCAAAAACATCTTCGAAGAAAAAACCTCTCGTCTAAACATCTTCATTCATCTTGTCACTCTTTTAGCTTTCTTTTCTTTCTTTTCCTCTGCTTTTCCTCTTCTCATTCCTCTTCTCATTCCTCTTCCTCTCTTGTCTATTAAGTCCTCGGGATAGATTCCTCTGCCACATTCTTTCCTTGTCTCAACTCGACTGCTCCGTACTGGTATCATCATCCTGATTCTGCCGATGAACATTGTTTGGATTCTTTCGCCTCCCCGCTCTGTCGCCGTTACACGTCACATCCACTATTGCACATCACGACGACGACTCCCTGCATAGGATTGATGCTTGATTTCGCCTTCAATTGACCTCTGCACCACTCCCCTTCCTACCAAGAACCCGCGTTTTCTTCACTCGTTTCACTGCGTCCTCTCCTTTTCTCCGGGGAGTCCACCCTCACACGCTCAATCCTTCACTACTAAGATCCGATTGTCTGCATTTCAGTCACTCTGTCCCTGACCTGATCCCCATCGAGCGGTTTCCTGTCCAGACTTTCCGTCCACTGCGGCCGGTCCCGTGTTCCCGCCGTCATGAATCGTTTCCGGAAAACCAAGAAAGAAAAGGCCAAGGAAGACAAGCCCAAGGAAGAGGTGGATGTGCTCGAAAGTGTCCCCCCCCCTTCCTTCAGCTCAATGCTGAAAAAGGGCAGAAAGGACCCCGAGCAGAAACAACTGGATTTCGACCTCGCAGCCGCCTTACCGCCCAGTGATGATTTCCGGACCAGCCTTCTGATGCCAAAACTCTCCGCGCGATTCAGCATGCTGCGAGAGCAAGATGACCCCGACTCCCTGCTCGGAAAAGCTAGCGATGATAGCGTGCTCTTCCCCAGACGTGCCTCCCGCTTGAACCTCTTCGGCCACAATCCCGCCCTCTTATCAGACATCGACGAAGGTTCCGACGGCTCTCGGCCATCCCTTAGCCTGGGACGAAAGGGTTCGTTCGCGTCGGGAAGTGAAGGATACCCCGAGAACGATGATGCATCGCAATCCGGTAGCATAATGAGTAGGCCCCGCCGTACAGAAGGGAATAACCTGTTTGGTGGTCGACAAAAGGTATACAAGATCACCACCAAGTCCACTTCCTCAATTTCGGGTCCAGACGCCAGCCGCTCCCCGATGGGGGGCCGTGCCCTCTACGAACATGACGTCAATCTTTCTCTCTTCCAACGCCAGAGGCTCAAGGAAAAAGAGGCCGAGGAAGCCCAGCTGGAGACCCCGAGTCCCGAGTCCGAAGATGCATTCTCGAGTGTCTCTTCCGCCGAGCGGACCACCTTCTCGTCCACGGGCTCTGGGCCCACCGCTACATCCCCACCCGCAACAACAACAACAACAACAACAACAACCCCTTCATTCCAGCAATCCTCTCACGGGCCCCTGGAGTCTTCGGCTCCGTTTTCCAAACTACCAATCCCAGGCATGGCCCCTGAGCGGGGTTCCGTCAAATCTCGCCGTCTCTACGGTCAAGGCTTGGCGCAGTCCGTGCAGCACCAACAAGCTTCGACTTTGTACCGATTGGAGAGCCTGAGCCGCCAACGTGCGGGAGGAACCCCTGAGATGCCTGCTCTGAACCGCGCCTACTCACGAAGCGCCACAAATTTGCGCGATCGGTTACAGAAACTCGCCATCTCGGAACCTTCTCCCCCTTCTCGTCCGACCAGCCCTCCCTCCTCAGCGACGTCGCCCAAACAACCCGTGATGGAGTCGGGATCTAAACCGTCCGGGTTTGGAGCTCCACTCAGCCCCCCTGCGAGTGAAAATGAAGATGGGGCGACCTTGATGGCCGCTCTGCAGCCCGAGGACCACGGGAAAGCGACGGCGCTGGGTCTGTTCAATAAGCCGCAAACGGCCTACGATGAGACCCAGTTTTCCCACCGTCAGTTACAGATGTATCAGGGACGAAACACGCCCCCGCTCCAACAGCGTCCTCCTTCGGGACGCGCGACCCCACAAGACCTTCGGGGACGACCCCGGGGACTCTCGAATACCAGCTATTTATCTCGACCAGGATCCACCGCATCGTCTCATTACAGCGAGACCCATCGTCCCGGAAGCCGGTCCACAGCGGCCAGCGTCGCGGCCTCCCCGGCCCGGCCTGGACATGTCGTGACGACCTTTTTCGATAATTCCAGCCCCAGCGAAACCGACGATGAAGGATATGGGCCTGATTCGCGAGACACCGAATATTCTATTGATCTCAAACACCCTGCCCTTCGCTCGGCGACCCCATCGACCCCCTCGACCCCGGTAGCCGAACAGAACAGTCCTCTCCCAGAGGTCAGGTACTCGGACCTGGGTGATCTCAAACCCATTGCGGAGCAGCATGAAGCCAGCGAGACCCCCCCGGCGCAGAGGAGCCATGGGCCGGAAACCCCCGATTCCCCCACATTAGGCCCATCTGGCCTCGGCCTGGGTGGGCTGGTGCGCCATCTTCGGAATGATAGTGACAGATCGTCGATTTTCCCACCACCCTCCCCTGCGTTCCCACCAAAGCCCGCAGAGAACGACCCGGTCCGTGACGCTTCTTCCTGGGATGAGTCTCGCAACGCCGATCCCGAGTCCGCCCCTCAGTCCCCCACCGCAACCCCGTCCTCCCGGCACCCGGCATTGCGCGATCAACCACCGTCGTCTCGACACCGACGGGAGGGTAGCACGGAGACTCAGAAAGAACGCGAAGAATTTGCGATTGAACTGGCAGAACGACGGCGGAGGGTGCAGGAAAAGCTTCGGGATTTCGCCGAGAGCGAGAGTCGCGCCGCAAGCCCCGTGTTCGGTCGTCAAACTCCGGACTTGGTGAGCCAGCCTCGAGCTGGCAACGCATTCGCTCTGCTGAAGAGCAAGTCCAGCAAACATCACCTCTTCAACCGCCCAGAACCTAGGGGCGGGGTCAAGGGTTTGCCCTACGGGAATGCCTCCACTCCTGCCTTGGTTTCGGAGGACTCCTGGCGCGACGAGGAGGGAAAAAGGCCGGCTCCTTTCGCCCGACATGCGAACTCAAGCTCGCCTCATATCGCCGCAGAACGGTCTATGCGGTCCAAAATTGCGGTTTTTGGACGCAGCAGCCAGGACGAATCTCCTGAGTCGAGCCGTAGCCGTGGCGTATCCCCCCATTCAAGTTTCCATTCGCGGCGGGACCGGTCCAGCTCAGACGCCTCTGGTCGCTCCAAAAGCCGCTCTTGCCGCGAGCGAGACGACCTGGGAATCCTGAAGGAAGATGCTGCGGGCGCTCATGCCAGCGTCGCGGCGGCGACGACGACGACGACGACGACGACCACCACCACCACCACCACGGACTATGAACCGCGTGGAATGGCGTCCGCTGCATCATCCGCCCGGCCTTCCGTCGAGGGCCATGAACGGCCGCCCTTCGATCGATCTTCGTCGGCCGCCTCCGGTAGATATCGTCTGGAAGGTCGATCGTCGGCGACTCCAAGTTTCCATGACCGACCATTCCATGCTGCTCCCCCAGTCGCCAACTCCCCGCTGATCGGAGCCGCCGCCCCGCGACCATCTCCGGCGGCGCCCCCTTACTCTGCCAACGCGACGCCTCCCCTGCATGATCTTGCGGCCGACCCTTCGGCCACCCCGCCATCCACGTCTCCAAGCAACCACCCTCAAGCCATTCCCCCGCGTGCGCCGGGCCACAATGGTCTTCACAAGCGGATTATAAACAAAACCCAGATCTCCGAACCTACCTTCATCTCCTGTACCTCCAACGTGCCGACTGTTGGCCTTCCGCCCGGAGCGAGCCTGAGCAATGGCATGGAGACCCCGCCGCTGCCCCCCATGAACCCGCGACGCCGACGCCAAACCACCACGCAGACGATCCTGGGTGCGCTCAAGGGCGATCGGTACGAATCGCACTCCATGCCTCCCTCCGAGCCCGACCCGGGCCCCGAGTACAGCACCTTCTCGGACGAGGGAGACAAGCGTAGCCGGGCGCGACAACGACTACGCAAGACATCCAGCGAGGGCGGGGACTTGAATCTCAAAGCTCGCCAGCATTTTATGGCGAGCCCACCTCCTCCTACGCCCCCAGCTTACCCACCCCAAGTTCCCATGGACGGAGGAATGTTTTAAAATTCGGGGTTTTAGTATGATTTTCTCGCTTGTTGAGATACCTATGTTTTTTTTTTTTTTTTTTTTTTTTTTTTTGATCTATGATGATAGATACCAATTGTGTTGTGTTCAGCGGTCGATAGTCTTTCCTTAGCAATTTCCTTTTTTGCACTCTTTTCTTGATCTTTTTCTTTTTGGTTTATAGCTTGTCTACTGCAAATGCACTGTCTTCTCACATAATTAGGACTCTGAGGTAGAATGTTTGAATATCCCAAGTTGAGGTTTTGACATGTTCAGTCACGTGTATCAAAAGCCCTATACAAGAAGTCACATAAGAGCAGACTAGAAAGAACAAATAGGTTTACACCAGAGATACCAGAGTGATTCCACAGAATATCCTTTGTGTAGAGGAGCCTAGAAGAGGCTTCTACCTATTGAACTTGCTGGTGTTGGGACTGTCATCGTCTCGGCGACACCAGTGAAAGAAGCAGCCAAAGCAGGAATCTGTTTCTGCTTTCTTTCTGTTTCTCCTTTCTCTCCTTTCTTCCCTCTTTTTCCAACACATCTTTTCTTCTTCTCCATCATTCTTTTGCTGCTTTCATTGCCCCTCATTTAGCCACGATACCTGACTCTGAAACTGGAAGGAGCATGGTCAGACGGAGCTCCTTCTGCTCCTCTGAATTACCTTCTGCGGTTCAGCTGTTGGATCGCTTTTTCGATCTCGACCGCTCGATTCCCGTTACTGAAGCGGTTTCTGTTCTTCTTTGGGGACGCCACGCGGCTGGGGAGATCATTATTATGTCGTCTGACTTTTCTTCTCTGGCGATGGCGCAGCTGGATGGCTCGTCGGAGCGTCGTAAGGCTAAGAAGCGCGCCCAGCTGCAGAAGAAAAAGACCAAGAAACCTCCTCCGCTGGCTCGGAAGGAGGAAGATCAGAAAGATCAGAAAGATCAGAAAGATCAAGAGGCCGTGTCGTCGTCGGTGCCTGAGAAGCAGCCTGCATCATCTACATCCGTTACCGACGCAGCTCGACCAGATGTTATCGATGGAAGTTCAATGGGACCCCATGTTTATTCGTTTACTCGCGGCTATGGATCTGGTGTTACTGGTCTCAGTGCGGTCCAGGAACAACAGCCCGGTGAGACGACCAAGCGTCCCGAGTCTCCCGCCAGCACTGTCGATACTGTTCGTGTGACGCAGCTGCAGTGCCAAACCCACGGCCGGTCGTTGTGCCAGTTCAGTTCGAGCTGCTGTGTGCATAAACCCGTCACTGACTGCGGCTGCCCCCCCAAACACTCCTGCTGCTGCACTCACCATTTCGGGGACTGCTGTCACTGTGTCCAGACTCCTCCCAGTGAGGGTGACGGGGATACATCGAGAACGGTCACCCCCTCGGCCGCCCCGGCGCCTGCCACGTCTGCCGATACGACAACCGTCGTGATGACCCCTCCGTCTGTGTCCCCCATTGATCAATCCGAGCTCAATTTCGAGGATGCGGCGCTGCTTTCCCGCTATCTGGTGCAGAGACTGGAGCGGAGCGAGCTCTGTGACTTCCACATCACCCTACGTTCCAAGCAAGACCTCTTCTGGCCGCTCACCTTCCTCACGCACAAGGTCGTCGTCGCTCGCAGTCCCCTCATTCACACCGTTCTCCAGGCGGACCCTCACTACCATACCCTCGGCGAGATTGTCTGTCTCTCGAGCGACAACTTTTGTCTTGTCAAGCCCTTTGAGCTCGTCGTGCAGTATCTCTATGGCCTGCCCCTGCTGCGTGCGGACCATCTCCAACCCATCACGCTCGGGGCGCTCGGTTACGACCCTCTCCCGAATCAAGATGGAAAGGGGGCAGAGCCCGTTTACCCTTTTTCTCTGCCGGCTGCGATGGTGGACCTGGCGCTCTGCTATGGGGCATGCGGGGCATTCTTTTATCTCCCTCCGGTTGTCAACGCGGGATTCAATATTGCCCTTGGCCTGCTCGGCTGGGAGACAGTTGAATGGATCCTCCACTTTGGCCTACATATCGAGAGATACGCCGTGACGATGGATACCGGTGCGACTGTTCCTTCCAGCCAGGGGGATCCGGCGGCTACTCCCCAGGCCGAGACCGCCAATCGGACGGCCGATATAGCAGCAGTAGCAGCAGCAGCAGCAGACACTGGTCAAACTCCCACCGCCGCGGAAAGTGCGCGTGTATTGAATCCAGACCCCGAGACCCCGTACCCTCTCCCGTTCCTGAGAAACCGATGGGCACCGCGTCTCATCACCGCAGCCCTCGAGTTTGTGATCAAGCATATCACGGCGGACTTTGCTCTGTATCGTCCGGCGCAGTCCGATAATATCCCGGACCGCATCCCCTACTTCCTGCGTGCGAATGTTGCCCTCCAGACGCAGACCGCCGAGAACGCCGCTGCGCCTGCGGTTTCGGCTGCTCCGGTCTCCAACTCGCCGGCTCTCGCATATAACCCCCGCCTCGCAGGCGTCAAATTTGGCACGCTTCCTAAACCCGATCCTTTGGCGGCTCCTCCGTCTGGCGGACCCAGCACCGAACCCGAGAACCCGGCTCCAGAGGTTCTCGTTCCTTCGATCGTCCTGCTCGGTCTGCCGTTTGCCCAGCTTCAGGTAGTCTTTACGATGATGGCTGCTCGACGGGTGCTTTCGAATTCTCTGGCACAGGGGATAATTATGGAGCGGGAGGCGAGACGGCTGCGTGCGTTGAAGGTGTGGGGGCGTCATGTTGGGCAGCGTGCCGAGGCCGAGAAGGAGAAGGAGAAGGCGAAGGAGAAGGAGAAGGAGAAGGCAAAGGCAAAGCAGAGTGAAGAGGATAACGCAGAAGAAGAAGTGCCCGAGGAAGTGCAGGAGCTGGGATATCGGGAGTTTTATAGCTCCAAGGGCAAGTTTTCAGAGTCGTCCGAGGTGGAGATGGAAATTACTCTGGAACGAGAATGGGTTGGATTTGAATAGGTTCCTGGGTTTCCTGCCATGGAGTGAAGCTGAGTTGAGATCCTGGGTCGATAGCTGTTAGGTAGAGAGTGAAGAATGAATTCAGTCTACATCTTTCTCAGTATACGGAAATTGAAATCCTGCTCGGAAAAGGAATCCCGTATTAACATATATATATATATATATATATAGGATAACCACACTCATCGGAATCTTCTCTATTAAATACTCCAGAAGAAAGAAAAAAAAAAAGAACCGAAAATGACCCCCGAGCAACTCTCCGACGCCATCGACAAAGTCAACCTCCTCAAGGCCGAAAAATCACACTTCGACCAAGACAAAGACAAGACGCAGTTCCGACAGTACGAGGAGGCCTGCGACCGGGTCAAGCACTTCTACAAGGAACAGCACACCAAGCAGACCGTGGCGTACAACCTGCAGGCGCGCAATGCCTTCCACTCGCAGACGCGGGCCGAGATGACGGTGTGGCAGGCCATGGAGCGACTCAACACGCTGGTGGACGAATCCGACCCGGACACGGCGCTCTCGCAGATCGAGCACCTGGTGCAGTGCGCCGAGGCGATGCGGCGCGACGGCCAGCCGCGCTGGATGCAACTGACGGGGCTGATCCACGACCTGGGGAAGCTGCTTTACTTCTTCAACGATGCTGCCGCCGGCACTGGGGTCGCCGCGCAGTGGGCCGTCGTCGGGGACACCTTCCCCGTGGGCTGCGCCTTTGACGACCGCATCGTGTACGGGCGCGACTCGTTCCGCGACAACGAGGACTTCGGCCATGCCATCTACGACGGCTCCGTGCCGCACGGCATCTACACGGCCGGCTGTGGGCTGCGCAACGTCATGCTCTCCTGGGGCCACGACGAGTATCTCTACCATGTGGTGCGCCACCAGTCGACGCTCCCCGAGGAGGCCCTCGCCATCATCCGCTACCATTCCTTCTACCCCTGGCACACGGCGGGCGCGTATCGCCATCTGATGGACGACCGGGACCATGTCATGTTGCGCGCGGTGCAGGCGTTTAACCCGTATGATCTTTACAGTAAGAGTGATGCCGTTCCGGCCATTGAGGAGCTCAAGGTAAGGGGGTTTTCTACTTTCTACTTTCTACTTTCTACTTTCTACTTTCTATAACGAAGGCTAATATAATAGGGGTCCAGCCGTACTATCTCGAGCTGATTGACGAGTACTTTCCCAACAGGGTTATCCGGTGGTAGACTTGATATATATATCCCATATAGCCAATCGATATCTATATCTCTATCTTCAGAACTCGAGGCTCCTTACGAACATTTATGGTACTGGTTCAGATACAATCTTGCGGGCTCCATCGCTCAATTAAGCGTGTGCTCCGTACTCCACTACTGTATCGATTAAGACTTGTCTTGACACCTTTTAGCTGAACGGTAAAGTTGTAGGGGTAGAAATAAGCAGATTAGTGGTTTCATCATTCATGCATTCATACACTCATGCTAGAGGGCGTTTATTCTGCTATAAACATCACAAGTGGGTAACAGTCTGAAAGTCGACAGGAAGACGAAAAGAAATGAAAACAATCAACCCCCGCCGCAACACGGGGATATCCGAATACCTACCTCAGCCTCCAAGCGCAGGTGGAGAGAGAATAACCTCCACGGCCACCAACACTATGCAAAGCAGGATCAAGTCTGAATTATGAATATGAAGAACTGTTCCTCCGACTGACCGACTTCTCCGATAAATCGTCCAGATCACGAGCCGTCGCATTGACAACCCGCAGCTTCTCCTTCGGCACCGTAAATGTCACCTGCACCCGACGGCCCTCGGCGGCACGTTCGACATCCCAGTCTTCGTCGCTTTCCGGGTCCAGCCTTCTCTCGAGCCCCAAATCAGCGCGCGTCGACCGGGCCGTGTGGAATGCCATCCCGCCCATCGACTCCCGAGAGGCCCTGGTTCCGGCACCCCAGTCCTTGGCTCCCTGCTTCCGTCTAAAGAGCTCGGCGGACGCACTCACGGATCTTTGGGGGATTCTTGCTTCCGCGGCGGAAATCCCGAGCACGGTGTGTCTTCCATCAATCCCGGAGGCGAGGGAAGCTGGGTTTGGATCTTTGTTGATGGACGGTCGTTTTCGGGTGACAGAGAGTACTCGCCGGACGTTTCCTATCCACTCGGAAGCTCGCGGCCGACTAAGAACTAGGACGGCAGATGGCTCGGGAGCATCTTGGAGGAGGTGCTCGCCTTCTATCTGTCGTTGAGAGAATGAGGTGTGCGCGGTAGAGTAAGAATCGGATGAGTAGCGCTTCTCGTAGGATAGGGTTGTGGCTACGCTATCTCGGTTTCGAGATTTTTCTCCGCTGGGACCAGATGTGCAGGCGGATTTGGTAGATTTCGCTGATGACGTCGAAGAGTCCGAGAGCGTGGATGAGGTACGCTCACTCTTATCGGGCGATATGCGTCCGTCTGCAGTTGGACTGCCCAAGGCAACAGATTCCGAGCCAGAAAAAGGGCCAGGGGGCTTCCCCTTCAGACATGGTTCCTGGGGTATGGGAAATTCCGGCCCTGTGGAGGGGTCCGAGGGATCTCGTGCGCCACTCCTTCCCGCAGAACGTTCTTCATCTTCCTCGCGTTCATCGATTGGGTGGATATCGCTGGTTGCTTCCCCTCTCCTATAGTCATTATATTGTGTAGGGGGGCGGTGCATTCGAGCATTCGACGCTGGTCGATGATGTTTCGCAGGGCTTGGAACATCTCCGAGCAAGCCAGTTCTTTCCGCGGCCGCTTCTCCATTTGCTCGCCAGTTGCGGTTTCTTCCAAAACTTCGATTGTTGTTATTCATGTTCCAAGGATAGTCGCTATTCACTCCCGCCTCGCTCATCGAAGGATCTCTGATACTGCTAGCCATATTCGGTTCGTCTCTCCCCCAGAAGTGGGCTCTCTGCGCACCTAACGCCAGCTTGCGAAGCTCCCGGCTCCGTGTTCGACGTGCCATATGCCTTCGGCGAAAAAAGAAAACGAAGATGGCAAGCCCAGCCAGGGCAGGAATTCCCAGGCCCAGCCCAACCCCAAGGCCGGCCTTTTTCGATGAAGAAGAACCCGACTCTGCAGAAGAAACACCAACAGACTGCTGGAGCGCCACTGCGTTGGGGTTTTGGTATGAAGGCGCCCAACTGCCTGCGGTCACATTATACAGATAAACCTCTGGGTTCAGCTGGGATTCCATCACAGAACGTTTCGAAGATTGAGATATCTGATATCCCCCTGCGATCATCATAACTCCTCCAGGAAGCATTGTAGCCCCATGTCCGTAGATCCCAGTTCCGTCGGCGATCCCCGCGTCAGTCATGGACGGTATCTTCCAGACCCAATCTCCAGAGCCGGCAAAGCCACCTCCTATTTCGAGAACAGCGAGCTGGGGTGTTGCAGGTACACTAGTGTTGCCGACCCAGCCCCCAAAGACAACCACCTGGCTCCCATCCGGCGAGAGAACGGCGGTGTGACCAGACCGGGGTTCAACTGAGGTATCACGGATTGCTCGCTCAGTCTTCTGCGTCTCTATGACAGAATCAACCGTGGCAAAGCTCCAACTGTTTTGCGGGGCCGAAAAGATAGCCAGTTCCGACATATTGATAAATGCCTGCTGAGTGTGGCCACCAATCAACAAAAAGTCCTGCTGTTGTCGGCGCTCACCATCCAAGTATGCGTACGTGGCTTGTAAAGGAGTGATGGTAAATCCTGCTTCTGGGATTGGAGGTGCTCTATCACTAGTGGTTGAAGCCTGGTAAAAACCTCCGTCATCAGAGGTCACCGGGTCTAACATCATCATCATCTGGGAGTAGTTTGCGGCCGCGATCCAGGACGTTCCAGGGTCATCTTGGTAGGGGCACATGCCAGCAAAGGCAAACAAAGAGGTCTGGGTGGTGTTGGAAGACGCAAATGCAAACCCAGCCGACAAATAATTTGGCCCGGAAGTCTGACCCTCGGTTCCATCCACCGAGAATTTCGCCCATGTCCCATTACCGGTAGAACTGCTCGAATCAGGTTGAAACTGCCATAGCATACCCTGGTCATCCGGATTCTGGCAGTCGCCCGTGTAAACCTTCACCACACCATACTGATCGACAACAGAGACATATGCCGATGCCGATGTCCCACTGTGGTTTCGGAAGGGTGCCTCGTCCAGGAGCACGGTATACACCGGGTTATCTGGGTCAATGTCACCGGAGACATTTAGTGAGAGGAACTCCGTCCTATTTTGATCTGGGTCTCCGGGTCGGAGCAGGTAGGCAAACGAACCGTTCTGGTGGGGAGAGTATATGAGACTCGAGGGTGTATACGGGACTCCGGCGTGGACGCGGCCGACCCAGGGCAGGGCGCAAAGGATTGTAGGCAGTAAGCGACTGCCAACTGCCCTGTGCATTCGGTATATTCGATGGGAACGATCATCCATCAGATGAGAAATGGATGGGTATATGCAGTTTCAAACAAGGTCTCTCAACGTGCAGGATCTAAGACCACCATGGGACATTTAGCGAGGCCGTCAATCACACGATTCACAGAAAACATGCCACGTTGTTTCTGAGGCGAAGATAATCACAAGGGAAATAAAGTGGGATTTAATATGATCAACGAAGAGTGGCCGGTGTTGCGCGGGATCAAGAGTAAACAGGAAACATCCCAATCACAGTGGGCCAAGCGTAAAAAGTCTAGATCTCCTGACGCACAAGACTAGAGGAGGACCTAAGGTAATCTAATCAACGTCCTGCCCAGATAAACATTCTCCATGATAGGCGATGCATCTCACCCGAATGGCGGAGGGGTCGGCAATAGGCGTTCCCCATAGTCGCGGAATCACGGGCGGTTGCACTGGCAACGTCTGACGCACCCACGGTTGAGAAGTCAATGGGTGGGTAAGAGTGTCCAATCTGCTGGTCCGGTTCCAGCGTCAGTGTATATATATCACTATATATACCGGTAGACATGGTGGCGATAATCAATGCAGAGAAAAGGAGGAGAAGGACGGCGTCAATTGATGAAGTCAGAAGGGGGGAATTTGGGGCCACATTCCCAGGCAGAGACTCTGAAGTTATTGACGGTTGGAAAGGGGAGCTCGAAGTGAAACTTTTTCCTTATCGATGGATCCTTCAACCGTTGACAGTTGACATTCTTGTGTTTCGCGAGTCAGTGAGATGAGATCTGTCTCTGTTGTGCATGAGGTCAAGTATGTACGTATGATGAGAAAATGACTACCTAGATACAATACCTAGGTACTAAGCTTACCCAACAGGAAACAAATCTCTAACCACCCCAGAGATTACTTTACTGTTATATTTAGATCTTATTCTAGGAGTTCAGTTATTAACAATGTCTTTCTTCTCTTGATAAACTTCATCTTGTACGGAGTACCTGTACACCGATACTCACCTCCCTTTGTTTACTTCTCGATATCTCCTTACCTCTCCGTCCTTCCATTAAGCTACTATGGATCCTAGAAGTTTCCATTTCTCCATTTCTCGGTCATCACTCATAAAAATCAACCCGCGCATTAACCCTATACCCAAGTGAAGGTCCAAAGTTCCAAAGTTCCAAGATAATCGCGGGGTGCATGGGAGTTCTATGGAGACCACCCCAGCTCAACTCTTCTCCAGTAACGAGTAGGGAACTAGTTAGTTAACTAATTGTGGCCGGGGGGCCGCTGGGCTGACATATAAGATCACAGACCTCCTCCAAGATCTGGATGCACCGAGTCGTAAGAGAGGATTCACCAGCCGATAGGTGGTTTGCGCCGAGAACCCTTACACTCAGAATACACTAATACTTAGGTATACTCCTCATGGCATGATGGATGACCTAGACCGGAAGCAAGAGCAGGAGCAGAATTAAAGCCAGCTAACTATCTACTAGTATCCTGTCAATAGCACTAGTAACCTGTATGCAACCTTGCCAACCTCGTCCAATATCCGGGCTTACGAAGAACATGTTGGTAAAGTAACTAAAAGCAATACGATAGAGTTAGTTAGTCTATTTATTTAGAGTGGTATTTCAAACACAACTGGGGATATGTTGGGACACTTTTCTACAGAGTAATATAAAATAGTTGACTAGTTAGCCTCCTGGCTAGAGCTGCAAATGACAAAAGCGCGGGGTTCAGAAAGCCACTTACATATACACATACAACCAACCCTAATCGCAATACGAAGAAAGGAATAGGGGCTACTCCGTACCTACTCGGGAGTCGGGAAGACCCGGTTAGCCGCTAAGACCAATACCGTGCATGACCATGTCGAGTGTCAGGGCCCTCGGGGATGCAATTGCCAGATGCTACAGTATCTACTTCATGCATGATGGTGGATATGGTTAGGTACGGAGTAGTTGGTTGTTGCCTTCCTCTGGGGGATCGGATTCACGACCCAATCAGGGGCAGTAGTCTACCTAAGAAAGCTAAACAGGTGCAGTGCATGTTTGGTGTGACTGCTATACGATTATATCACACCCAGTTGAAGCACAGGGTGCCACTCTAGATGACATATGCGCCGTCCCTTACGAACCCCTCAACTCTCCGAGTAGGGGAAAGAAAAGAAAAACGTGCTCGGAGCTTCGCGTACTGTTGCCAGCCATTCCATGCCAGTTGAATGGCCATCTGCAGGCGCTTCTCTGTTTGATCTAGCGTTTAAGAACGTTTTCCTGCCTTGGAACTGGTCAGTAATGAAACTGTACTGATTTGGGGGGGGTATTACTTACTGTTAGTGTACTGTTGTTGCATCAAAGGGCACTGAACAGTAGAAAGCTTAGTAAAGGAGTAGTTACTCAATCATCCAGGGAAAGGAAAATACAGTGTACTTTATTGGAGAGGGGGGTTGATATGCATGCAGTAAAACAGGGATAGTAAACTAGTAGCAACAAAAATTCACCTCGCTCTATCAGACCATGACTCCCCCCCAAAACTACCTCTAGGGAACAAAAAAGTTATCAGAATGATATGATGGCACTGCCCGGAATCGAACCGGGGCTGGCACGGCCACAACGTGACGTCCTACCACTAGACCACAGCACCTTGTTATGGAAGGCGGCCCGAATATTGACTTGATAAGCCACATACCACAGCAGTCCGGAATAGTAACTTCGAGTGATGTTTCCAACAGGGATACGGAGTACCTGTCAGTTGCATCTATTGTGCAGACTGAACCTGATACTATATTACTGGTTCTAATCCTACATGTGTTACCTAGTAGGCTAGTACTTCCGTATTAGATTGCGATCGGGCGAATTACCCACTCGGTTCATTTGACCCCTTATTCCCCCCCCCCCCGGTAGCATTTCATTTATATATCTTCTCCGCGCTCGATAACTATCCCAACACCTAGACTACCCCCTCGATTATCATCTCCAATATCAACCCTCAGACCCCCCCCCCCCCCAACTAGGCCCCGGAACCACACGCGAATAAATACATGCTCTACTGCACAGCCCCACCGAATCCGTTAGCGAAGCAACCCCCGAGTCCGTCCTACATCTCCTTTCCCGGGGCTATCCAGAACTAGTATTCAAACCACCCGGATTCCGCTGGCCAGGGGAAAATACACCCACTAGCGCAGTCCGTAGCTCTGCAGAGAGCAATATAACGGATAGGACGTGGAGGGATGGGTCTGCCGGGGTCATGGGTGGGATTAGGGTCTTCTCCACGATGCTACATTACAGGGAGGGCATGGATGTAGCCAGGAGAGAAGAGAAAGTCACTAGCGGGGTAAGAAGAGAGAGAGAGGGAGGTAATATAATGAACCAAGAGTCGAACCCCGCGAGCATCCGTGTGGGATTAGCTACTAGGTACGTAGGAAACTAGATTTGGTATACAATCACCTGTTTCCATGTTTCCATGTTTCCAGGCTTCAGGTTATATATATGTATATAGTTACAGAGGGGACCTAGAACCATCATTTACTATCTCTAGTACCAGGCAGCAACCAATACAAATACCCCATCCCATATTCATCAGATCAGGACAATGATAATATAACAACATATCATATCATATCATATCATATCATATCAGATCAAAGCTCCCCAAATCCCCACATAACTGAACATTGGAACCTAGGAGCTGTACTGCACGTCGGATACAATACGGCAGTTATACAGAGCACAGAACACAGAAACAGCTGAGTGATAGAGTGGTGGCTGGGTATGAAACCAAACCATAAAACATCCAAGCCGGGGATAAATCACCCACAGCCATACAGTACTGTCGACGCGACGCAGCCGGTGATTGGATTGGATGGATTGTCGATTTTCGATTCTGACAGCGGGTATCAGCGGGCCGCTCTGCTTGGTGATGTATACTTCAATCTTGACGCTGGAGTTTATGCTATGGGTTTCGAACACACCGGATGCATGTAGGAGTACAGGATGGACGATGTAATAGCAGCAGCAGTAGCAAAAATCACCAGTAATCAAGCTAAATCCTTAAACCCCAAGGATCACGCTAATAGGACAGCGGGAAGCCTGGTTGACTTAAGACCTGTGAGTTATAATACCTCCTAGGTAGGTAACAGTTTCAATGCCACAGCTGTGCGACAAATGGACGGTTCCAATTCCTGGAATTAGTTATAGTTAGTATTACTAGTATAATGAGTAATGATTAACCAGCGGTCGGAAATCAATACCATACTAAAAATTATACACCGCCATACAGATGGATAGCTATTCCCACGGAGCTATGTACGTACTAGTAGTAGTTTACCCGACCCTCCCTTGGTTAACCCTCAGGTTCATAATGCGGTGTGAGAAAAGCAAGAGAAGAAAGGATTCTTCTCTTCAATCTGCAGGCCGCTATAACGAGCAAAGGGCAAAGGTGATCTACAGGATAGAGGAATTTACTGTCGGTGCTATGTAGATCCCCGTGTAACTTGCAAGAGGGAAAAGAATGAAAGAAAGTGGGAGGGATTGGTGTACGGAAAAATATCCTAGTCTCGGATTCGGGCTGGACTCAAGTCACGGTGGCAGGCAACCCTGCCTGCTTGCATGCACCTTTTTTATGATTTTCGAGTCGTAAGTTGTAACGTCTCGGACCGGATAAGCGTTGACCTCGCTTAATTGACCGGGACAAAACGGTATGGAGGATCATTGATAAAAGAAAGATTTTACAGCCATCATGGAGGCGCTGATGGTATTCCGGACGGATGTGGCATATTGGAGTTGGGCTCTAATGACGCAAGGCTCCGTGGGTCAAAAGCAACTCTGAGCCCGAAAAAAGTGAAAAGTGGTATGTGTAAGAGAAAGGTATGCAGTGAAGCACACCAGAGACCTAGAACTGCCCAGTCAGATCAATGGGAGGTCCCAGGGTCTCGTTTCAGTTAGTTACCTTGCCAAGTTGTCATGGCCAACTTTTTAGTTCCCCTCCCTTCCTCCCTGTGAGTGTGCCGTGTTGAGAGCCGAATGATATTACCGATATTTAGCTCTTTAATTTAAGAACCCTGGGTAGCTACCACTGGTTAGTGGCCATGAGTAGATGCTCAGGGAGAGAGTGGAGTATTCCGCTGCGTCTAAATCAGCCACTCCTCGTGGAACGGGTCAGGCTGCTATGCATAAGGCATTTCTCGAGGATCATGATGATGATGAGTTTGACCATCGTCAAATTGGTAATAATAATATGATGAATTGGATGGGAGGCAAACAGGAAGATTAGTATGGATTTGCCTCCGTCTCGTTTAAGTTGGAGCCCCAGTGGTCAACGCGGGCACTGGTAAAGTTAGTGGACGGAACTTTAACCTCCAATTTTCCACTCCGGTGGTATCTATGGATTAAAGGGACTCGAGGTTCTGTGTCACCTTGTCATGCTTGAAGAGAGTTAAGGGTAGGGTTGTGGGTGGTATTATTTGTCGGATTTGCGAAGATACTGTGATGAATTTCATCCTTGGCTGTGATGAAGCTGGAATGCGACAATTATGATTCTTATAATTCTCTCTAGTTTGTACCTTCTTTTTTGCCACCACTTTCAACCTCAAGCCGGGGCATTATTGTTGTCTTCTAGGATTGTTGGTCTCCAGCAAGTTAGAGATCACGGACCTCGCGTTGAAAGTTCGTCCCGCAAAATCAAGGCCGCTGACTGGGATTGGATTGGATCGACCGAGGGGAACGAATAGCGGCCGCTCAGCCTACTGTAGGTAATAGACACTAAAAGGAAAAAAGGAAAAAACCCCATTACTGTCCCTCGTACAGGAATTGGAATTGAGAATGATGATGAAATGCCACCGTAGGCTGGCTGGAATTAATGATGGAAAATAAGTGAGCTGATGAGGATGGAACCACGGAACAAGACAGATCCAAAGATTCGAGGGTTGGAGGTGCTGGGAATCTAGGTTGACAGATGTCAGACTGAGCGGGTTTATTCCAATTAGACAGAGAGAGAGAGGGACGAACGAAGAATGTTGAATCCGAAAAAGAAGGCGAGGGGTTCATCACACAGCCTGGGAAGTTGTTTCAAGACGCAACATTCAGCAAGTGGCTGAAGCCTTTCAGGTACGGCAAAGATAAGCGACGATACCTCTCTTCTAAAGATCCATAATTATGGTTACAATTATGACTCGTTGACAGTAGAAGGGAACCTGGCAAGAGTAGACGTCACGGACTTTTTTTTTTTTTTTTCTTCCTTTTTTTTCTTCCTTTTCTTTTGCACTGAAGTTTCTTGATTTTACTAAAGTAAGATCAAGTTTATCCTGATGTATGGAGTATTGAGGAGGGGCTTTACCAAGAAAGGTAATTCCGATCATTGTCCACGGTCACTTGTGGCGGAGAAATGCAGCTCTGTAGATATAAGAGATCAGCTCATCGCAGACCTGGGTATACTTTATAATTACTAATGAACTAAACCTGTAGGAACCAATTATCAAGAAATCGTAAATGGGAACCGGATGGTCGACCGAAGTGAAGTGGCTTGCTTGTCCACCCAACCTAATCCTGTTTAGTGTTTTAGGAGCGTATATATTACGGGTATTGTGTATCGGTGCTTACTAGCTGTCTTTAATGCGTAAGATTCAGATGATAGTACCTCCAGGCTCCTAGTTAGCTCTAAGTTGGAATAAGAATAGTATCAACCTAATGGTATGAATAAGTGCACAAGTCCTAGGATTTTCTCCATTCTTATTATTGTTGTGATTGTTCTTATTATAATACTACCAAATATTATATCACTAAGGAGAACTATAAAGTATAAACAAACCACATTGAGCAGAGAAAGAATTCCAGAGAGGAAGAAATGGAAATAATAACCGGGTCAATTCTGGTAAATCCTATACGCTGTACTGTCATGGCCGAGACATTCTCCCCTCCCTCTCTTCTTCTTCTTCTCCTCCGCTCAGAGTAGGGATTCTTTCTTCCCAGTTGTTCTTCTTTTCCTCTCTCTCTCTTCCTCTCTTCCTCCATTTTCCTTCCCTCTTCCTTTTCTTCCTTTTTTTTTTTTTATATTCCTCTTCCTCCTATTTTGCTTCCTCTACCCCTCCTTTCATCTTTTCCTTCGTCTCCCCCCCCCCCCCCCTTAATTCCCCCAGTTTTAATATATTTTCTTCATTACTTCGTCTTTTTCCAATTCCCCTACTTCTACTACTTCTCTTCGAAGTCCCCCCCCTCTATTATATAGGCGCCTTTTACATATCGCGCCCCCTTGTTTCTATACTTAGACGCACTCTCCTTTCAAAACCTTCTCTCCCTGTCCTCAACCGCTTGTCGTCTCCATTCTCGCCTGCGATCATCTCCCGTTTAGTCCTAATCATAACCCACTGCATCCTGGTGCTGTAGTAGGTCGACCTGCCCGAATCCGTTGTCTGGTACACGGTCTCCCAAGTCGAGTCAAGTTTCTATGACTGCCATCGCTTTCCTCCGAGTTGAACCCCGAAAGTAATACCGATTCATTTCACCGCACAATCGGGGCTTCGCATCTGTCGCGCCAGGAGACAACAAGGATCACTCCCCGCCCAAGAAAAGGTTGACAAAACACGGCGGACAGAATCGGAAATATATCCCAGAAATACAACCGAAAGAAATAGACAGAAGAGGATGCACAGATCTTGTCCGGGGAGTGGTTTGGTTACAGAAATCTGAAAATGACCGATCGGGCTGCGTTCACCCTCAGCCTGGAGGATCTGACAAACGTGGCATCCTCAAATGGTCAGATATCGGAACATATCTACAAGCAGCGGATGAATAGATCGAACGAAACTTTGGACTACTCGCGACCTTCGTCGTTGGAGATCGATTCCAGGCAGACCATCACCAAGCCGCCAAATGCAAAGCTCCCTCATGTGAGTGATGTGGCGGACGGCCAAGCATCTCTACGGCACCCTTTCCCCCATCTATATCATTCCTCCAGTACCTCCAGGTCACCTTCCACCCGAACCTCATCCAGTTCGCTCCAAGCGTTGAATGAAGATATAGTGGTCGATGCCCGGTCGGATAATGGTCTGTTTGGCCGAAACTCCACCTCTCGCAGAGTGTCGCAGATGGGGCAATCAGATACCTTCTCTACCGATTATCCCGTCTACCCTGATCAATCCTACGCCGTCCTACAATCTCAGATCCACCCCACCTATCAGCCCCCATTTCTACGAACCCGAAGTTCATACCCAACTGAAACCGCCTCCCGGCAAGGTCCAGCCCGCGTCTCTCGCACGGCGGGCAACACCCCCCTCTCTAGCCCGGGGTTATTCTCGGTCAAAACTCCCCACGTCGGCCCTTCCTCCGAGTCTGATGACGAGGGCCACGCCAGCTTCCCTCACCTGCATCCAACACATCTTCAGCCTCCGAAAGAGTAAGTTTTTCCTCTGCATCTTCTACCCTACGTGGATTCCTCTACCTCCTTCATCGTTCTCAGTACTAACCTTGATATGTAGAACACATACGGCCGAGGTGGATCGAGATCTTATAACCGGAAATAAGCTTATCAACCAGTACGAAATTCTCGAGGAGCTCGGGCGTGGCGAACATGGAAAAGTAAAGCTTGGTCGCCATCTAGCAACCCGGCAGAAGGTCGCGATCAAGATCGTCCAACGATACTCAAAAAGGCGCCGCTTAGGGAGATTGGGAAATGCTGAAGATAAAGTCAAGAGGGAGGTTGCCATCTTGAAGAAAGCCCGCCACCCGAATGTGGTAAGTCTGCTGGAAGTCATCGATGATCCGAACCGCCAGAAGGTTTATATAGTGCTCGAATATGTTGAGAACGGTGAAATCATCTGGCGGCGGAGGGGCCTCCGGGAAATTGTCTACGTGGACAAGCTCCGGCTGGAGCGAGAGAAGTCGGGTCTCGATGACACCCCGGCGTTTTTGGAAGAGAGCCAACAGTATATCAAAACTGCTCAACGCCTTCGACGGCAGCGAGAGAGGGCGCGCGAGCGCCGTCAAGCGCAGGCGGAGTATGCGCAGCAGGGTCCCATCCCTGCTTGGAGCTTGGAACACGGGGCCGAGTCAGACGACGAACTGGGCCCCGAGCTAACAATTGCTCGAACGTCGAGTCGCTGTGTTCCGAGTTTCGATGAGAACCATTCTTCCCCTAGTCACTCTCTGGCCTCAGCCCAGGAGGCGGCTTTGGCCGCGGTAGAGGGCACCATGTACGGGGCTTATGCCGATAATCCCTTCGAACGACGATTTAGCACCGCCTCGAGCAGCTTTGGATACGCCCCTTCCGAACCGGAGTGGCGTCCAGATGAGGACGACATGTCCTACGTTCCCTGTCTCACCATCAACGAAGCACGTACCGCATTCCGGGATTCACTGTTGGGTCTCGAGTACCTGCATTACCAAGGCATCATCCATCGTGACATTAAACCGGCGAATCTACTAGTTACAAGCAATTTCCGAGTAAAGATTTCAGATTTTGGGGTGTCCTATCTGGGACGACCGATTCGAGATGAAGACGAAGAGCAAATCGAGGAGACAGATGCGACAGAGTTGGATGATGCTCGAGAACTGTCAAAAACAGTTGGCACGCCGGCATTTTACGCACCTGAACTGTGTTACACCGGAGACGAATTTGTGGATAGCCTGGGCGGTGCACCACGTATCACCGGTGCGATCGATGTCTGGTCTCTCGGAGTCACCCTTTACGGGATGATCTTTGGTCGACTGCCCTTCATTTCGGATGACGAATATAGCATGTTCCAAACCATTGTGAAGAAAGAGGTCTTCATCCCGCGGAAGCGTTTAAAGCCCGTTCAGATGGATAGCGGTAATGTTGGACAGTGGCCTCACTCTGCAGGCCCTGACAAGCGGCTGGAGGACGAGCTGGCCTATGAGGAGGTTGATGATGAGTTATGGGACTTGCTGAAACGGCTACTGACGAAAGACCCGGTCAAACGTATCACGGTGAAAGAGATTAAGCACCATCCTTGGGTTCTCTATGGCTTGCCCAACCCCAGGGCATGGGTGGAAGAGACTGATCCCGGTTACCAAAGCAAGGGCAAGAAGATTGAGGTATCTAACGAAGAAGTCACGACCGCTGTTAGCAAAGTGCCGTTTATCCAACGTGTGCGGTCCAACGTTGCACGGTGGTCAAACTACCTCACGGGAAGGTCAAAAGACCGCGACAGCCGTAAACGGACATCTAGTACGGCTCGGTCAGTTGAATCATCCTCTACTACCTCCAGCAGCAACGCGTTTGGGAAGCATCTCTGGGAAGGCCGCCGACTCAGTCTTCGCGGGGACGAAGATTTCTTTCCGCGGTCTGGCCGACATGCCAGAGACGGTGAACACCCGCTATCGCAAAGTGTAACCGTGAGTCCGACTGGAGAGGAAAGGCATTCGTCATCGTCGTATTTTCAGGATCCCCGGGGTGGCTCCCTCTCGTCATTTGATCGAACTCCTCGCCCTGATCACCCGGAACGTGCCGTATCTACCTTGTCAACTGCCGAGTCCGCAAAAACGGTCAGGCCATCTGACCCTGCCAAACACTTTACTGGCCCACTCCGTCCTGTTACACCGGCCCTATCCGATCCCTCGGGAACGACACATCTCGGGGGCTTTTTCAGTGGCGCGAGTCGTCGACTGGCTAGAGGTCTCCAGCCAGGAGAATGGCGATCTGATAGACCCGCCTCTGGCGAGACTGCGTCTCTAGACGGAGACCGCCACTCAGAACCTAGCCTAGCCTTGAGCGTTGCCTCTGCCGTTGGTCAGATGCAGCAGTCGACTTTGCTCCCGAATGATAAATCCTCCGCGCGAGTCGAGAGCCCAGTCCCCACTCCAGGACACCGACGTAGTCGATCGCATCAGCTGAGGGGCAAACTTTCCACTGAGCCGCTCAGTCTTACAAAGGAGGCCTTGCTACGAACCAAGAATTCTGACCCCACCGTCCACAGTGGACATACAAATCCTTATTCCGAAAACGAGTCGTACCCTTCAGACGATCTTGCCCAAGGGGCAGAGCAGATTCGTCCGGACCCGGAGTGCACAGCAGCTTCAAGTACCTCCGCGGACCCCTCCAAAAGTGGGCTGACTACATCCCCTCCATCAGCTGCAACCATGTCTTCATCCTCCGTGGATGACTACACCAGCGGCATGTCTCAGAGCACATCGCATCCCAGCATTCCGTCCGTGATTTCGGGAGCTTCGTCTCTATCTGGAGAAGGGAATGGCCCGGACGACTGTGACACGGCTCAAGTTCCTCCACTCCTTCGCACCGGCGAAACAGTGAAAGCCAGGCGACCGAGCCCATCGCGACCGCCAGAAGACGACGAGTCCCGCTATTACTGTGATGACGAGGAAGAAAGTGGCGATGATTCAGATGAGGGTCTCGTCATTGGTCAAAAGAAACCAGTTTCCCAAAAGCCCGCCATTCGTATGGGTACCGGACCAAAATAGGGGCACAATGCAGGCCAATCGTGCTCTTGATCCCGTTTCCATAATTCTCCTCCCCCGCCTTTTTGGCAACGCTGGCGGCTGTGATGCCAACTTAGATAATTAATTGAACTATATGAACGAAAGGCCGAAACCTAACCTTTGCGTCCTTCCTCACCATGTCTTCCGGGGCGTGCCATCATCGCCTTTTATGACCTTTTTTTTTTTTTTTTTTTTTTCCCCCCTCGTTTCAAGGGCTCTTGATGATTTGCGTGTATATCATTTTACTGGGGGATTGCTTTCTGGTTGCATGTTTCTCGCTCACATACAGGAACCTACGAAAGGCTATCTATGTTGCTTGTACATATATTCGCATTGGCGGCAAGTTCTCTTCTTTGTTTCTTTCCACTCCACATGATTCCCTTTGCGTCTTTCTATATTTGGTCCCACTTGATGCGTCCGAGTTTGGGGAACATGTGCGATTTCCTGTCTGTAATGTTCACTGACTGGCTGGCGGAGGGTGGACCAGGGGTTGAGATATAGGGTATTTTGCTTCACTTTCTCGGCAGCACGCAAGCGGTCGAATGCTGTCTGGTTGATGATGATGGTTGACGACTCGGATTTAAAGAACGATTGCTGATTTTATATATTGAGATGAATAGACCGTCATCACTCCCCTACTAGACTTCCCATAAGGACAGATTTGTTTTATCCGGACCACGCCAGACGAGGAAATTCCTCCGTCGGCCAGATGTACGGAGTAGAGTATGCAGATTCTGCGAAGGGGTTCCTCCACCAATGAATACTATCCAATTCGAGAGTCGTAATGTCGACCTCGTATATTTCAGGAGGTCGAAAGGGTTAGGGATCCATTTAAAATCGAAGAAGGAGCTTAGTTTCAAACAACCGGAGAATGTCCTGATTAGGGGCACTGGTATTTAAGATGTCTGGGTGTTTCTCTATTTCTGCTGGATACCTAGATCCCGAGATACCTACAGAGACAGATACCTCTCTCTCTCTCTCTCTCTCTCTCTCTCTCTCTGGATCCCCACAAAATGACGTGGATTCCTTTTCTCTTTTGTCTTCCTCTCCTCGTGTTAGCGAATGCGGCTGGTCTGACCTACCACGGAGCAGATCTCTCGTCCCTTCTCATTGAAGAAAAGGCCGGAATCACCTACAAGAACCTCAATGGCCGGCCCCAAGCGTTGGAGACCATTCTCGACCAGCATGGGGTGAATTCGGTTCGGCAGCGCGTGTGGGTGAATCCGAGCGACGGGTCGTATAATTTGGATTACAACCTGAAGCTTGCGAAGAGAGTTAGGGCAGCGGGGATGAGTGTTTATTTGGATTTACATTTGAGTGATACCTGGGCGGATCCGGTTCATCAGGTTTTTTTTCTTCTTCTTCTTCTTTTCTATATATATATATATATATATATATATGGATAGACTGAAAGTTATTCTAGACGACACCATCTGGCTGGTCCACCAACGACATCGACACCCTCACCTGGCAAGTCTACAACTACACCCTAGAAGTATGCAACGCCTTTGCCGCCAACAAGATCGACGTCGCCATCGTCTCCATCGGAAACGAAATCCGCAACGGGCTCCTGTGGCCCCTGGGCGCCATGAGCAGCACCACCACCAGCCACGACCACATCGCACGCATCCTCCACTCCGGCGCCTGGGGCGTGAAGGACTCCAACCTGCCCACCACCCCGAAGATCCTCCTCCACCTGGACAACGGCTGGGACGCGCCGGCGCAGGAATACTTCTACCAGTCGGTGCTGGCGACAGGGTCCCTGAGCGCGTCGGATTTCGACTTCCTCGGCGTCTCGTACTATCCGTTCTACAACCCGGCTGCGACGCTCGCGGCCCTCAAGCGCAGTCTGGCGAAGCTCTCCTCCACCTATGGCAAGCCGGTTCTGGTGGTGGAAACGAACTGGCCGGTGTCTTGTCCGCGGCCCGCGTATGCGTTCCCGGCGGATCTGGCGTCGATTCCGTTCTCCGTGGCCGGACAGGCTGAGTTTCTCGAGAAGCTTGCGGGCGTGGTGAAGGCGGCGGGTGGGGTTGGGTTGTATTATTGGGAGCCGGCGTGGGTTGGGAATGCTGGGTTGGGGTCGAGTTGTTGGGATAATTTGATGGTGGATTATACTTCTGATGTGGTGAGGGAGAGTGTGACTGTTTTTGGAAAGATCTGATATCTCTCTGTATATCTCTCTGGATTGACATGGGAATGATGCTTCAGCTCGGGGCTGTGCAGAAGCTAAGCGTCGGGAATCCACTTAGTCCTTAATCAGGATTCGCACGAAAAGATTAACCTCGGAAGTTAGAGAGAGTTCTATTCGGGATAATTCAAGAATTTGTCAATCAACAAGTGTCGTTTATAGAGGATCGTAGAGGTTCATCAGGCAGGTTCACGTGTTAGAACAGAGAACCAGAAAGGAGAAACAAGAATCGAGGAAGGCTATCTATATCTTCTTCTCTTCTCTTCTTCTCTTCTCTTCTTCTCTTCTCTTCTTCTCTTCTTCTCTTCTTGTCGCTGGTAATTCTAGAGTTAGATGATAACCCTAGGTATGCCTTCCGGTGGTGCCATAACACTCCACTCTCGATCTAGCAAGAACAGATACACCCGATTCAAATCAAATATCACACACATCAATAGATATTATTAGAATCTTTCGAGTATTAGAATACTTCATCCTCCCATATTATGGTATTGGTTGTGGAGCAAATCTGCCTTGTTGGATTCTCACAGAGAGAGCTTCACTTCACGATTCAGCCTGTTCCTAGACCCTGCAGATATCCCTTTTATTTTAAGTATACTCTTGGTTTATTTTTATCTTCTCCATCAGTCTGTAATCTGGAGGAGAACCTGTTGTAGAAAAAAACCAATCCATGAGGATGGCCAGAGGTTGTTCAGGCAGCAAGGCATTGAGGGAGAGAGATTCTCTCTCTCTCTCTCTCTCTTCATCTTCTCATCTTCTTCTTTCTCTCTCTCTCTCTCTCTTCTATCATCCTCTCTTCTCTTCATTTCATCTCCTTCTATCAATCTATCCTTCATATCTCTCTCCCGTTTCATCCTCTCTCTCTCTCTCTCTCTCTCACCTCATCCCTAGTAATGTGAAACTCCCCGCTTTAATTCTCCCCTGCGCCACGAGGCTGAATCGCAACCTGCCTTCCTTTCCTTTCCTTCTTTTTCGTCCCTCTTCTCCCTCACCCGCGAATGAGAGCGTAATCAACCCCTTTCTTCATTCCTGTTATTATTATCATCCGCCCATTATTCGTGGTTTTGCTTTTCGGTCCCGGCCCCTCGCTGCGATTGCGTCCCACTCGCCCAACCCTTTCTACCTACCCCCCACCTCCCCCGTTGACTTTCGTCCGATCGATCTTACTCTTCCTTCCCGTCACTCAGCCTTGCTACCTCGCGTGGTATCTATTCTGGGAATCATCCTGAATCTTTGCGCACTATGGATTCGCGGGATGCGCTCCCGGACTCAGGGCAAGCTTCTGCTGCTCTTAAAAGCCGCAGCGTCAGCCCGTCGTCGTTTCACCACCAGCTCTACAACAACCCGTCGTCCGGCTTGACCATTGACCCCTCCGTCACCACCTTCCCTCCCTTCGCCAACAATCCTACTGCAACTACAACCACCGATTCCTTTGCCTACTCTTCCCCGACCTATCTCTCTGCGGCCGACCAGACCTTCGCGCCCGCTGATCTCCAGATCCCGCACTTTGACCAAGGGGCTTCCGAGGAGAATTTCTCGAACCTCCTGAATTCCAGTCCGGGGGACTTTGACTTCTACCAAACCACGACCCCCAATCCTACCACTGGCACTGAATACGACCCCTCGCTGTTGCTTGACCCTCAGGTTCACGGACAGTCACAGGCCCTCAACCAGGCTGTCAATCCGGTCGACCTGGTGAGCCAGATCCCGTCTCCGCACCCCTCCGCTGCATCCCAGACCTCGCCGCTAGAACAACAAACCCACCATTCCTCCCCTAGCCCTATGTCTCCTCCCGGCTCCACGGGGCCGTTCTACACCCCTCAACACTCTCGCCATACCTCTCTAGATCCTGCCACCGCTGCCTACATGACCGTTTCGCACCCCGAGTGGCAGGCTGTCATGGCCAATTCATCCTTCCACGGCCATCGACGAGCCCCCTCTGAGGTCTCGGATGTTTCGTCGGTGGCCCATTCCCCGTATCTACAGCAGCATGATACTTTCGATGCTGTTGACAATAATCCATCCCCCTTGCTCGCCCCCCAACCCGACCCTAGCCTCTATGACAACCCGGCGTTGGGATTTGAGTCATTTACTTTAACCGATCCTCACCAGCAACAACAACAACCGCCGGGAATAAGTCCCGGACATAGCCCATACCTCTCTCCGCAGCTGATGCCCCAGCAAGGACAGGAAATGATCCCAACCGTACCATATATCTCGAATCCCGCAACGAGTTCACCATATCCAACCCCTTCCACCGAGGCTTATGCAAATGGCACCGAGGGCATGGTTTCGCAGGGGAATATTAGCCCGGGAGATATGGGACAAGCATCCCAGATGGCCCCGCCTTCGATCAATGTCGAATTCGCCCCTCCCTCAAGAACCCAAGTCTTTTCTCAGGATAAGCCCGGCGCAGACATGGATTCCTTGAGCCCTCCTCCATCATTGCGTAAGATTTCTCTTTGGCTCCTTCCTTTCCTTTCCTCCCGGGAAATTGAAATGCGATTGATATTAACTGGAGACTTACACAGGTATCTCTCGACTGCGCAGCAAGTCTGACCCTTATGCACACGGTCCTATATCTCGCGCCCGCTCTCCATCATCCCCGTTAGCTACACTGGATCCTCTAGCTGCATCGTCGCCGCGGTCATTGTCGCCCTTTGATTCCACGGGGCGTCATCCGTACAGCAACCCCAGCTCTAGGGAACCCTCCCCCTCTCGATCCGCCAGGCGTCTGTCAACGTCGTCAATTGATAGCCGTAACTATATCCTCGGCCTGGCAGACCCGCAAAGACCTGGCATCAACTCTAGCGACAAGCGCGTTCAAAAGCATCCCGCTACCTTCCAGTGCCATCTTTGCCCCAAGCGCTTTACCCGTGCCTACAATCTCCGCTCCCACCTTCGTACCCACACTGATGAACGGCCATTTGTCTGCACGGTTTGTGGAAAGGCTTTTGCTCGTCAGCATGATCGCAAACGTCATGAGGGCTTGCACTCGGGCGAGAAGAAGTTTGTTTGTCGGGGCGATCTAGCCCGCGGGGGGCAGTGGGGATGTGGCCGCCGATTTGCTCGTGCGGATGCGTTGGGTCGGCATTTTAGGTCGGAGGCCGGCCGCATTTGCATCAAACCATTGTTGGACGAGGAGTCTCAAGAGCGCGACCGTTCCCTCATGGACCAGCAACAGCAACAGCAGCAACAGCACCTCCAGCCTGTTCCGCAACCTCTCATGGTGCCTGGAATGGATGGCCAGCATGCTAGCAACTTTGTTCTTCCTGCCGCCCTCCTTGCACAATATCCAGCTCTCCAGACTTTGCAATGGGATCAAATTTCAGCGGGTGCTGATGACCCAACTGATATTAGTGGACGCAGCAGTTTTGATGCTAGCTCGGGTGGTGAATTTGGATACGACGATGATGAATCCGGAATCAGCGCCTCTGGCATCAGCGGAGGATACGCGAGCGACCAGGGCAATATCTACGGAGTAGATAATCATGGTCAGATGCTGGTCAATCCCGGCGAGTCTACCTACCCAGACCTAAAATGGCGGGATCAATAATAAGACTTTTTACCGACCTAACCCTTTTGCTTCTCTCCATCTTCTTCTCTTCCTCCTTCTTTCTCTTTTCGTTCTTTCTTTTTTTTTTTTTTTTTTTCACTTTTCTTCGCTTAGTTATCAAAGGAAGCTATTATCCTTTGCGTTTGAGAAAACTGCCCTTGAGGAGGGCTATGACTGATTATATAGAGGGGACTTTGGCGTTGAGATACAGGATGGGAAGTAATCGACCCCGATGTTTTGGATTGATATCCTCATTCCGCCACCTTTTTTTTTTTGGTGTATTTCTCTTACTTTGATTCCTTGTGGTCCATGGACCACACACACACTTGTTATGCGTCTACGATGAACTCGACTTCATACCCCTGGGAACTTCATTCTGTTTCGTTGTGAGGATACCCTGACGGGCTGCTTCTGGGATGTCAGTTTGGCCGGTGTTTCCCCCCCCCCCCCCCCTGATATTAATTTAAAATTTCTTCTCTTTTCATGCGTATTCTATTCATTCAGATAAGACTTGGAGCCATTTACTTGATTCTAGACGTTGCAATTGCAAACGATCTATTTCTACCTAAGGCCTAAATGAAGAGAATCCGATATAAACTGTAATACACACACACACACACACTCACTCACTCACTACCCGTAACAAATCTATGAGGATGTCCATGGAAAAAAAAAAAAAAAGATAAGCTAAGAAAAAAAAAGAGAAGAGATTTCACGCTGTCATCCTAACCAACTTCCCAATCTCCCCCACCCACTTAACGGCAAACTCTTCCTCGGTGAATCTCAACGCGGACTTCCTAGCCCTTAACCTCATGGCCATCTTCTCCTCCGCCGACAAGGCCAACGCCGCCTCAAAGGCCGCCGCGAACTCCTCCTCCGTCTGGGCGTGGAACCCGGTTGCGCCGTCTCCAAGGTCAACGACGATATCCTCGCGCGGCCCGCCAGAGTCGTGGACGACGCAGATCAGGCCGGCGGCCTGGTACTCGACGACGCAGATGCCGAAGTGCTCGTTCCACATTGCGTTGACGCCGACAGAGGAAGTCGAGAGGTGCTGTAGGATTGTAGGCCACGAGGCGTCGCAGAGGAAGGTGGTTTGGTCGCGGATGCGCAGTTCGTGGGCGAGGAGGCGGAGGTTGTAGATGTGGGTTTCATCGGGGCTGGCGTGGCGGACGGACCCGATGAGGACGAGTTTTGGATCCTGGGGGGCGACGTTGTTGGCATTATTGTGGAGTTCATGTTCGGGGTCGTTGTCAGCGGGCGAGGAAGATATGTGGTGGTGGTGGTGGTGGTGGTGGTGGCGGGTTTTGAGGAAACGGGCAAAAGAGCGGAGGACAAGGGGGTGGTTCTTTTCGGGACGGAACTGGGCGATGTAGAGAATGGTCGGGGTGCGGAGGTCTCGCTCGGTGGCTTCGGAGACAACGATTTTGGATTCCAGTTCCGAGACCGCCGTGGGCGGGAAGATGACTGTGGGGTGGTCTGGGGATCCGGGTGTATCCTTGGAGGTGGAGGTTAGGGCGGGTAGAGACGCGCGAGAGGGCCCCCAGAGGGCGCGGATGTGCGCGGCGGTCCAGGAGGAGTTGCACATCACGACGTCGACGTGGCTGCCGACCCAGCCGTAGAGGCGCGCAAAGGCAAGCCAGTACTTGCGTTTGAGAGTGCCCTTGAGACCCTTGCCGGCGCCGGCGTTGACGCCTTGGAGACCGGTCTGGTCGTCTAGCGACTGGAGCATGTCGGTGGAGATGGTGGGATAGTGCACGTAGGCGGCTGTTGGGACGCCTGGGAAGAGGAGCTTGCAGAAAGCGATCGCAAACGCGTAGCCCATGGTGTCGATGAAGATGTCTGGCACAAGTAGAGTGAAGGCGTCATAGCCAACGATTAGAGAGCCAAGGGACTGGCCCAACAGCGTCATGTAGGGGTACATGCTGCTCTGGACATATTTGCGAGATGTTAGATAGAGCAGCTCGACTGTTGGTGCATGTAGTTGGATATTGAAGCGGGTCTATTTCCACGTTAGAGAATGGGGCGCGGATTGGAGAAAGAACGAGAAGAAGAAGAAGAAGAAGAAGAGGAGGAGGGGGGGATTTACTTGGACTCTCTCCAGCATAGTGGCTTTGGTCACTTCATAATCGCCTGTGTAGATAGCACAGACAGCTTTGGGCCATCGTTTCTGGGTTGCTCGGACAGCCTCCCAAAGGACACGTTCGCCGCCGCCACCAGCATTGCTATGCCAAGTCAGTCCCAACACACACACACACACACAAAGATCAAAGAGTATAATGGAAGAGACAGAAATGAAGTACCAGAAAGGGTGGAAGAAGCCTATGATCCCGCTCCAGTCTTCATTCTCCGAGGGCTGGGAATTCTGCTTGCCAGCTGTTCCGGAGCCGACACCTGAGCTAGACGAACTGCTGGATGGGTCGACCTGCTCCCAATCTTCATCCTCAGCCTGGGTTGCCGAAGAAGGAACCGTTTTCGGCCGTTTTGAACGCAGTTCTTCCTCGTCCGCTCGAACACGATTAAGAATGGCCTCCCTGCGAGACTGAGTTCTCTTGCGAATCACCCATCCTACGCAGCGGAGTACGATTCGGAGCAGGCCCAAAGGAAGCTGGGGAAGCACCACGCAGGCTGCAAGGAGGGCCAGCAAGGTGATTAGGGACTTGAGAAGAAACAGCATCATGATATCCGCGGGATAGAATAACCTCTCAAATCATTCCTGTCCGCGACAGGCTGTTGTTGTGTTCTCCAGCTGAGGTGTTGTTGATGATGATGTTCTTCTTCTCTTCTTGTATTTTGCTTTTCTGGTCTTTTCTCTATCGATAACGCAATCAGTTTTGTCCGCTCTAGTATGGTAAGGTATGGTAAGGTAAGGTATGGTATAGTATGATATTACAATACAATACAATACAATACAATACAGATATACTTGTTATAATACAGTATATAGAAATGAGGCTGCTGCACCGCCCACGTGATTGCTCACCTGATGGGCTTATAGGGATCTTTTCTGCTGTAGAAAGCTTTCAGTGTTATTATTTGTTTATCTCAGGTGTGTGGAGTGTTGTATGAGTATTCTCAGTCCTTCATTTCTTTATTGTATTATATCTTTTATTTTATTTTTTTTTCAAAGAAACCATTAAAAAAAAAGTCATCAATTGAATCATGAGAGCAGCTCGTGTTCCCTCCCAAATCGTGGCTTTCCAGCAAGTCCGGCGCTTCCATCGGACGAGACCAGCTTCGTTCATAAGTGAGGTGTTGGACGTCTCCTCCGGCTTCATCCACGGTGTACACTCAGTCAGTGGTCTGCCATGGGTATTATCTCTTCCATTGACTGCTCTGCTGGTCCGAATGACAGTGGCAATGCCCCTGCAGATCTACAGCAAAGTCAATGCCCGAAAAGAACGAGATCTGGCCCCGATTCTGACCTCCTGGAATAAACACTATCAGACGCAAATTAGAGAGAAAACCAAGTTAAGACCCGCAGACAAGCCGCTTCTCCAAGGAGAGGCTGTGAGACTGCTGGCAAAGGATCTCAAAGAACAGCGAAAGGTCCTGCATAGCCGCTGGGGTGTGTCTCGATTCTGGAAGCCCGCCAATTTTCTCCAGGTCCCTATCTGGATCTCTATTATGGAAAGCCTCAGAGCCATGAGCGGTAACGACAAAGGTCTAGTCCCTTATCTACTTTCTCTTGTTGAGCCAGCGTCGTCATCGGAGGCCGGAAAATCGCTCCATTTGGCCGTGGAACCCTCACTTGCAACGGAGGGTGCACTCTGGTTCCCAGATCTCTTAGCTGGCGATGCGACAGGTATTCTACCAGCTGCCCTGACGCTGTCAATTTTGCTGAATGTCCACCTGGGTTGGAAGGCTCCGAAGTTGAATAGCCTTGCCGAGCTACCCCGTCTGGAGATGGCGAAGCATCTTACGGTACGCGGAATACGAACACTCATTCAAGTCCTGGCGCTCAATATCGGGGTTTCGTCCTATCTGTATGAAATGCCTACAGCCCTCATGGTCTACTGGATCAGCAGTTCAAATATTGCTACATTGCAAACATATCTCCTGGAAAAGTACATGTTCCCCACCCCGTCATTAAAATCCTGGAGACAAATTTATGTGAGGTTTGGTCGGCCCCAACAGAAAACTTCTCCATTAGAAAACTGAAAAAAGAGTGTACATTGCGTCTTCGAATCCAAATGGCTGAATTCCTGAAAAGAGACGAGATTTCTGAAAAAAAAAAAGAAGAGTTCCTTCCACAATTCTGGAACGAGAAAATATTAAAAAGTGAACATGCTAAAAAGAAAAAGAAATAAAGAAAAAAGAAAGAAAAGAAGAAGGAAAACAAAAAAGGCCCGAAATAGGACGAAAATGACAAAAGTGACAGAGAAAAAAAAAAAAAAAAACAAAAAAAACAAAACCCCATAAAACTGACATGATGGATTCTCAATCCAAATACTCCGGCCCAATACTCAGAGGAGAGGCCGTGAGAAGAAGTTTACGACGAGATACTGCAGCCTGCAATTCAACCCAGGTCAGATTCAAATGAGGTATCTGCGCCATTCGAAGGCTGAGGAACTCGAGGCTAAGTCGGGACGGGAATACCCAGCTATAGTCGCCCCGAAGAGCCTCTGGGTGGTCGCCCAGGTATAAGGCAGCGTACGCATCGTCATAACGAGTCCATTCAGCAGGGCCACCGCCGGGAAAGACAGGTTCAAGATATTGGGAGTTTCTGGGATCGAGCTGTTCGATATCTAGTTGCTGAGACCCGCTGCGGACATCGGGATGCGAAATGTTGGCTTCATAGATTACACCACGGGCCTCCGCACGCTGCAGAGAGTGGGTTTCGCCAGGGAGATAGGTCTTGAGGAACGTGATTTGCTTGTAGGCATTCACACCGCTCAGTCTTTCAGCAACAAAGGTCTCCTCAATAGGAGGGCTGAATGCAAATACGGCCTGCAGGTGATCAGTAATGACAGGAACGGTACCACGGCACGCCCAGAGAAAGTAATCATGGTGGGTATTCCAACCGGTGGGCCAAGTGCTCTGGGGTGGTTCGTTGTCTTGCGGGGACGGATTGTTCAAATTGAAATTGAGTGCCAGGCTGCTTCTTCCATGTGTGGTGGAGGAAAGCGGTTGGCCTCTCGTGGGCTCTTCTTCTTCATCGAGCATGCTAAGACTGTCCAAATCTCCGAGAGGCTCGTGTCGAGGTCGTGGAGTGCGAGAAACAATTGGACGACGTATATTCAATGCTGCAGTGGTAGGGATCGGTCTATTCTCTCGATTCATGGTTCTCCATGGGTTGTTTTCATTGTTTTCCTGTTGTTCTTCCAGTTCGTCCTCCGAGTTCGGCCAGAGAGCCAGGGGCCCTCCCTCGCGGTTGGAGAGACGGGACCTGACCATAGCATCCACCATTAGAAACCCGAGGCCTGCCAATTCAAGGAAGCTCATGAACGATTCTTCATCTGTATTATCCTCCTCATCGTCGCTGAATGGGTTGTCATGATGGTGGCCAAACGACATGATTCCTAAAGCTTCCCAATCAGTTAGAGACAGGTCAAAAACTCCTAAGAGCCAGGAAAATCACGTACTTTCAAACCGGAAACTGCTGCTGGAGAAATTAAACGAATGGAGTGCGGCTTCTCAATCTGAAAGACCTTAGGACTCGAATCGAGGGCAGCAACATACAAGGAGCGAGTCTTACCAGTGCTGTGTTGGTTATGGTTATTGATCCAAACAACCCACAAAGTTAGCAATTTGAACGAGAAGGAAGAAGGAGAGAGAGAGAGAGAGAGTCGAGAGACAAAGATCATGTGTGTACAAAGGATGCAATGAAATGAAGCTAAAAAGAGAAGCAAGATACAATACTCACAATAACACTCAGCTAGAGAGTTAGTAGTGCTTAAGAAAAGGTAAAAGAGGACCTAAAAACCCCTTTCCTTAAATACCTTTTATCTGTTGTCGTAGCCTGAACCACAACAACATCACCTGGATTCGAAGTAGGGAAACCGGATTCTGGTAGGAAACAGTGAATTTTCCTAATACATATATTTATCTCCCGTTGGTTGACTCTGCCCATCCCATCCTCTTTCCTCCCCAGATTTCCATTCAGTATTCATTCACTACTACTAATCTATAACTTACCTACAAGCAGAGCTTCGTTAGCCAGCAGCAGCATCTTATCTTATCCTGCCAGGATATTAGTTTCCATATTGATTTTACTCTGCAAAATATGACTGACTACTGACTGACTATATCTAGGGAAATCTGCTTAAAAAAGCCTGGCATGTTTCTTGTTGCACTGCTTCTGTTATTCAGGGCACAGTGACTCACGTGGTTTGCCTAAAAATATGACTCACGTGATATTCACTGATTTGTTGAATTTATTAGGTTACCTGGTAGAGGTAGCTTAATGGTTAATTGTAATAATAGATTTCTATAGTTAACTAGTTAGTTAGTTATGTCCTGACCTGTTAAAAGGTGGCTATTCTGCCTAGTTGGGGACATAATATCACAAGACCTGATTTATTCCCGACAAAACTCTCTATGCTTGTGTTTACCTTCCTTTTCTCTTTATATGGCTTTTACTTTCTTAGTCTGGATTTTTCATGCTGAAGTAGAAGAATAATAAATGGGATTTGTAGCCTTGTAGATGTAATTCTGCGTACATGAAAGTGCCAACCCGGCCCCAACCCGAACCCAGGGTGAAACGCCGACTCTGAACTATCGTCTCGGAATAGACCAGAGAGAAGGAAAGGTAGATAAAAAAAGATGACTAACTATGGGAGTATCATGATGCTCTTTTCAAGAATGAAGACGGAGAAAGACGGATCAAGAAATATGCGGGGACTGGCCGTTAGATATCAAAGCTTGGCCTTGACGTTTTCCTCCGACGCGCTGGCCTCTTCGTTAATGGAAACGGTGCGGTTATCTGGTCCTTCGCCGAAGAAAATTACTTCAACTGTAACGTCGTCACTGTGATCGGTTAGCAAATGGTTTGCTCTAGGATAGGTGGATTGTCTTACCGATATCGCCGAGAATAAGGGCTAGGAAGAGTCAACAAAGCGCAGACCATGTCGCTGTCCTTCCCTCCCATCGCGTTGCGCACAAGGTGAGTGGCGGCGTTCTTGTCTTGTACTACGAAGCGGCTGGCAGCGCCTGAGATATCGTACTGTTGTTGACGGATAGGTCGGCGCTGGCCATCGGTAGATGTCTCCTTCGGGGCTTCGACAGGTAATTGGTTGGCCTCGCGACCAAACAGGCTTTGAACCCAGGTCTTGTTGCCACTGCCGGCTCCCGCCTTTTGTTCCTCAATCCACTGCCCAACCAGGCCAACAACTTCTTCGTTGCTCAACATCTCCCAGAGACCGTCGGTTGCAAGCACAAGAAAGTCGCCTTGGTTGGGTTCAACCTTGGTGGTTGTGATTACAGGCTCAGCAGTGACATAGGGAGGAGTCTTCAATAGAGGATGGGGCGTTCGACCGAAAAACTGTCGCTTGATCTTATCTTGTGTTTCCTTGCTCCACTTGTAGAAAGCATCTCCGAACGACCGACTGGGTTCCAGCTGACCGAGGATTCTTCCGTTACGCACCACATTGGGCTCACCAGGGTGTTCTTGACGTAGTCGAGTCATCTCAGAAGGGGTTCCACCGGTCTGATCCTCCGAGAGAGCCGTTGCTGACCACTTTCCATTTGGACCCCGACGACCTAGCACCGCTCGTGAATCACCAGCACAAGCAACCTTCAGGTCCTTGGTCTGAGAATCATAGAACGCAAGTAGTGCACATGATCCAGAGAGCGCAGGGGCAAGCAATTCGGCCGCAACACGTCGCGAGTTGGACTTGAGTACCTTGTCGACGCTGTTGTGAATTATATCGTTGTCCAGACGAACAAACCCTTGCTTGATAGCGGCATCCACCGCTGCGGAGGATGGCACAAGCAGTGACGCGTCGGAGGCGGCTGTTTTATATGTGCTGTTTAGCTCTCGGGCGACGTACGAAATGAGGACATTGCGCAATTTGGCGGATGTTGTCCAGCCACTAGGCAGATATGTTAGTAAAGCCAAAAAGAGGCCAGAGGACGCTGTAGAACCGGGCAGTAGGAACTCACGAATGGCCGTCAAACACTGCCCAGAACATCCAGTCACTATTGGCTTGGCCTTGTTCGGCAACGGCTGAGGAGGCCGGGACCTCGACGATCTTCTCCGCATGGTCATCCTCAATGGGAGAATTGCTTGGAACCTGGACCACATCATAGCGGACAACCCCCTTACCCCGATTTACCAAATATGACTCCTCATTCTTTCTCAGTTTCTGGGTTGCTTGCTCGGGAGTGAGCATCTCTAAAACTCGGCGGTCCGAGTCATCGGTGTTTTTGAACAAAGGCTGCTCTCCCGAAAGGGTGGCGGTATAGAACTGGTCGTGATCAACTAACAAGGCTCGACGAGTCGTTTCGGAAGGATCTTCTGCGTGGGCGCTGGACGTTGTTGCTATGGAGCGAATTTGCGAAGAGGAAGTCACG
The DNA here is from genome assembly GCF_002846915.1 of Aspergillus ochraceoroseus IBT 24754. Taxonomy (NCBI): domain Eukaryota; kingdom Fungi; phylum Ascomycota; class Eurotiomycetes; order Eurotiales; family Aspergillaceae; genus Aspergillus; species Aspergillus ochraceoroseus. Next base: position 401,083 of record NW_024468487.1, on the reverse strand, counting down.
TTGAGACCGGCCGCCGTGGGTGTTTGAGACTTGTCGCCCTGATAAGCGTACCAGGCTCCAGAGGCGACGACAGTTGAGATCACAGCAACCGAAAAGGTCCGTAGATGCATGGAGGATTGTAGGGAAGCAGGAATGAAGGCAGGATATTTACCCGAGGTATAGGGCCGGAGTCCTAGAGGCCGGGTGCTAGTAAATGATACAGCACACGATTTTCTACCAGCGACCCGCCATACTGGTGCGCGACGAGCTGTACGGAAAGCTTGGAGAGCCGCACGACGCATTGAGTCAGCGTGGTAATAATGAGAAAAAAAAAAGAGAACCGTGGCTTCCAGCGATGCTGGAGTTCCGAGGGAGGGAAATGGAGGAAGATGAGAAGGGGAAATGAGACTGGATTCTTCCGGTTGGTCACCATATAGTAAACTCCTGCCCCAGGCACTCAGCCAGGGAGCAAGCAAGCACGTGGATCTGATCAGGTGATGCGGTGAGTAATCTAATACATTAGATACGGTATTGTATTATTACTGATCCTGTTTTGTAATTTACCATAGCCCGCACTAATCCCAATTCAGCTGTGTCGTCATTCCCCGCGATGATAAAAATCACCGAGTAATCAACTTCACTGTGGAAATTAAACGAGGCATTTCTGGACATTCTTGACCTCACCTAGCAGAAGATTACTGGGGAAGGAGTATAGGGTTACTTTAGCTCCTGTTTGAGCTTGTATATATATATATTTTTTTATTTCTATTGTGATCTTCCTGGATGTCCTCCCGCGCGATTCGCAAGCTGCAGAAGCTGCGCGAACAAGAGTTGCAGCAAGCGGAACAAGAAAACTATGACTCGAGTGAAGAGGAGATTGTCTCGAGGTCAGCGAAGCCGAAATTGAATGCTTTTGACCTCCTAAATGCAGGGGACGAGGATGAGGACGAACAGGAGTCTGAAAACGAGACGGACGTTCCGGGGCCCGTGACTCACCCGACTGAGGAAGTCTCTCCTCCTACACCGGTGGCATCTGTGGAAAAGAAGAAAAAGAAGGGAAAGAACAAGAAGAAGAAGAAGAAGAGTGTCGCGAAACAAGACCCCATAGACGTCGAGCCCGATGATGGAGACCTAGATGAGATCGACCGTGCGTTGAAGGAGCTGGCTGTCGATAAGAACGGAGATGCTATGACCGAAAATCAAGAAAACGCCCTTGATAATTCGTTCCCCAAGACACCCGAAGATCTTCTAGGCATTGACCCGAAGTTTCTCAATGCTACGAACGAGATGCGAAAGTTGTTTGGCAATGTTGTGCTAGAAAATTTCGACCAAATAGATTCTGGACCAGGCCGCAGGCGAGACAGAGCTCGAGAAACGGTTGATTTAGGTCGGGCCTTGACGGGCAGATATAGCCCAGCAAGTAGGGGACAAAGTTTAGCAGGCGTTACCCAACGGAGGAACATTCTGTTCCAGGGCAAGGATGAATGGCCGCGTTCTCCCAGCGGTGGTCTTGGAATGGAGCTGGTTGAAACGCTTTCGAATGGAGTGACTCTCTACCGTGTCCTGCACAATCCTGCATACAAAGATGTTCAGAGGCAGTTTGAGATTTGCGTGGAGTCGATGGACCCGCAAAGAATGATACACCTTCTCCAATACAATCCTTATCACATCTCAACCCTCCTTCAGGTGTCCGAAATAGCAAAGCATCAAAGTGATCATGCTGTATCTGCGGATCTCCTTGAGCGAGCGTTATTCAATTTTGGAAGGTCAGGTCACTCATCATTCGGAAATCGTCTGAAGGAAGGGAAGGCGAGACTCGAATTCGTACATGACGAAAATCGAGAGCTTTGGCTGGTGGGCTGGAGATACATTTCAAACCTAGGAATGAAAGGCACTTGGAGAACCGCATATGAGTGGGCCAAGTTCTTACTGAGCCTTGATCCGAAGGACCCCTATTGCATCAGACTTTTACTTGATAACCTCGCTCTACGTGGAAGGGAGTACTCTCATCTCGTCGAGTTGTGCACCCAGACTAGGTTCAGCAAGGAGTGGGAATATCTCCCAAATATTCAATGCTCCCTAGCACTAGCATACCTTCGATTAAAGAAGCCAAAAGAGTGCCGGGAGCAGCTGCGCCGTGCAATGGCCCGCTATCCGTGGGTATTTTGCAAACTAGCGCAAGAGCTTGATATTCAGCCGATGCCGAAGCGGATTTGGGGTAAGATGCCACCAACCGACGGCCATGAGCTGTTTACCGAACTATATATTGCGCGGGCCAAGGATCTGTGGAATACACCAGAGGTAGTCTCCCTCATTGTCGAGGTGGCGGATACTCTCCCAGAAGGCGACGAACCTATTGAGCCTCCAGAGATTACTCTGGATATTGCGCGACACGTGGTTCTCTCGGATATTCCTCGTGTTACGACACATTTGCCCGGGCGCTTTGTCTCTGGGCGAATCTCGGCATCTGATCCTCTTCCCCCGTATGAATCCGAGGCATTTCGCCAGCAATCCGATCCTACTCCGTCCTATCTATCCCAAGTGCCAGAGGGTGGACGACCTCAGTGGCTCCGTAATCTTTTAGACCAGCTCAACAACGGTGCTCTTCAGTTCCCCCGACTTCGACGGGGTGATGGGGAAGAGCCAGCGGATGAGGGCTCATCAGACGAAGAAGCCCACGAACCTCATAGACAGCCAGTAGGAGGTGCGCAGGAACAGGTAGTCCTCGAACATTGGCTTTTGGGAGACGGATTGCACAGCCTAGAGGCCTTTATCCGCCAGTATGGAGTTGACCGGGGCAACTGGGATCTGGAAGTGGACTACTCTCCGCTCCATGACTACGCGGACGCATTAAATGCCATCCAGCCTATTTCAGCTCGAGATAGATTACTGGATGGTGCAATTCTAGAGGCTCTGGACCCAATGGTTGTGGACTTGCTGCGAGAAGAGCTTGAGTTTCTGCAGGCGGGCGATGAGGAAGTTTGATACCCAGTGCAATCCTTCTATTCAGTCATAGTTCAATACCTCCCTAGGTAGCAGGTGTACTGTACTACATTGAGCGGTTCAGGAACCAATAAGACTGAGATAAATCCAAAGTATTCCGTACAATGAATCCAATCGTATCCACATCTTGCTTGTTTTATGCAGGAATCGCTGCAATTAATGTCTGCCGATTGGTTGTTGGGCTGCATGGGTCTTCAACAGATCTCTGATAATTATGGTGTAGTTTATAGATCATAACAGGATCTCCCTCACTTTCAGGAACATTTCTATGCGAAAGAGAGAAAATCGACAACGTAGTTAAACAACCTCAGGAATCTCCAGCTTAGTCAAACAAAAATCTACGGATCCACCCCGCAATCCACCGACCTTGGAAAGCTTCAAGATTTGCTGTTTCGGGTTTATCTTCTCCCTTATCTCGTCCGTCTTTTCCCTCTCTCTTGCAACCCATGCAGCCTTCCTTAGACTTCTCCTCTACCTGAAATCCCACAGACTCTATTACCGGACTTTCAGCCATGTCTGGAGTAGAACCAGTCCCGTTAACACCGCGGGAAGCTGCATCAGGACTGCTCGGCTCGATATCCCTGACCTGCTGGATTTTCTTGTTGGTATGCAGTGCCTCTTTCTCCTCCATTCCCTATCCCTCCTGTCCCCCCCTTCTTACCATTGCTTGTCCCGAGTGGTCAAGGGAGAAAAAAAAAAAAAAAAGAACTAACACATCTTTACACAGCTCCCCCAACTCATTGAAAACTACCGCAATGGCAATGCGGAAGCCATATCAATGCTTTTCCTCTTCGTCTGGTTCGTCGGCGATATAACGAACCTCATTGGCGGCGCCTGGGCCGGCCTGGTCCCCGTCATCGTCGCCATTGCCGTATACTTCTGTATCGCGGACGGTGTCCTCATCGCTCAATGTCTCTACTACCGGGTTAGGAATGCACGCCGTGTCGCTCGCGAAAGGCTCTCTTCAACTGCTACCCCTGAACCCACCACTCCGCTTCTGGGGCGGCGATTCAGTGATGTAGTAGTAGGAATAAGTGAGGATCCAGTGCGTCGTCGCGGTTCTCGAACGGGGCCCTCATACAGCGCTATTCCTGGTGCTGCGCCGCCTATGAGTCAGAATCCGGAAGATACGCTTGCGAAGTTAGTGGAGGAGAATAGTGCCGGTTCTTCAGCTTGGGTGAAGAACATCAGCAGCGTGCTGGCTATTTGCGTGATTGGTATGGCTGGTTGGACTATTGCGTGGCAGACGGGGGTGTGGGAGCCTGCTCCTCAGAGCGATAATGGGGGCGTGGATACGGCTTTTGGAGCTCAGGTTTTGGGGTATATTAGCGCTGTTTGTTACTTGGGGTGAGTGTGCTTTCTCTCTCTCTCTCTCTCTCTCTCTCTCTCTCTTTATGCTTTTAATATTTGCGCATGCGTGAATTTTTCTGCTTTTTTTCTTTTCTTTCTTCCCCCTTTCTTCCCTACCAACCTTGTTCACTTGAGGTGAATGAATGTGACTGACAGAATCTATTCTAGGGCGCGTTTACCTCAGATCTATAAGAACTACACCAACAAGTCATGTGAAGGTAAAATTTGGCCTAACATGCTGAAGTGATATTCCTCGCTAATCATGGTTATTATTTTCTTTAGGCCTCTCCCTGTTGTTCTTCATCCTCTCTTTGATGGGTAATTTGACCTACGGCGCTGGGGTAAGTTTCTTGCCCTTCTTACTTGCATATTATTATGACTTCAGAAACTAATTCCTAAATTTACGTAGATTTTGTGTCATTCCACGGAGAGGGACTACATCATTACCAATCTGCCCTGGTTGATCGGTTCCCTGGGGACTCTGGTCGAGGATGTGACTATCTTCGCGCAGTTCCGTCTCTACGTGGTCCCAGATTCGACTACGGCAGTGTTGTAATTCTTGACTTTTGATGGCTTTCTTTGCTGTACTGCCTTTTTTTTTTTTTTTTTTTTTTTTTTTTTTTTTTTACCGTCGCGTCGGGGTTAGTCTTGCCAAAAAAAAAAAAAAAAAGGCCTTGGCTGGGGTTGGCGTTGGTGTGGGAGAGACAGGCGCTGTATTTGTAGGCATGGATACATGGTATGGATGTACCTATGTATGTACAACTACGATTAGGTAGATAATCGAAGATACAATTTTTTTTTTATCCTACGCAAATTCGCAGATAAGAAATTATGAGGGAGATCATTGCAGACGGAAACCTTTTGTTCATGGTCGCATGACAGACATCGCATAAGAGCTGGGCACCTAAGCTCCAAAAAAAAAATATAAAAGTAGCTGATCAACATATATCAGATAGAAATCCGAAGACGGCCAAACAGACTTCGCCTTCGGGCTACCATACAAATGCTGCCTGTCCATTCATCATTATGTTCCCAACAGCCGAAATCCTAGCGTCATTCGGTCCAGTACCTCTGCCACGACGGAGTCCATCATGCAAGCACAGCGCCCAGTCCCATCGGATGTCCTTGTCCGTAGATTTTTCTTTTTTGCTTTTTCCCTTTTTTGGTCTTCGTGCGGGTTGTATAGTATCGGGTACAAAGAGATATGAGGGGTTGATAAAAACGAGGTAGTAAAGAAACGAGGTCGAGGAAAAGACAAAAGGAAAAATAAACGGGAAGCCCGGGGGAAAGACGCTTAGTCGAAGAGACCGAAGCCCATGTCCTCGTCGGACTCCTCCTTCTCTGTAGGAAGGTGTTAGTATCCAGATCCGAGTTGTTCCCTCCAGGGGAAATAGATATGATATCGAAATGATGTGTCCTTACCTTCTTCCTTCTCCTCAGCGGGGGCAGCAGCCTCACCACCAGCGGCGGCGGCAGCACCACCAACGGCAGCGGGAGCGGCAGCACCAGCGGAGCCAACGTTGGTCAGGAGGTCCTTGATGTCCTTGCCCTCGAGAGCCTATAGAAATGAAAAAAAAAAAAAAAATTCAATCGTAAGCGAATTTGAACCCATAGATTTTATATCCCGATCGATTCAATCGAGTCGGCACGGTGCAACAGACGCAGGGTATTTACCTTGGCGAAGATGGAAGTCCAGATGGGCTCGACATCCTGAACCTTAGCGGCAGTCAGGAGAGTCTGGAGCTTGTCGGCCTGTAAAATCCCAAGAACAATCAATCAGCCCAGTTCATCCAATTTTGATGTGTCTTTGCAGTTCGCATTCCTCTGTCGTTCTCCTTTGGCGCCTTTTCTTTTTTTTCTTCTCATTTTATTTCCGGACGTCACTGGCGACAAATTCTGATCCTCCTAACAATCCTTCCACGATCCCCACGGAGGGGCGGGAGAGAACGGGGGGTTCAAGCAACGAGGTGAATACATACGGTGATCTCAATGCCCTCATCGGCAAGGATGAGGGAGGCGTAGGAGCAGGCGAGCTCAGCGGTAGACATTGTGATTGAGGTTGTCGTGGGACTGGACAAGAGTCTCGAGAGGGATGGGAGGGGGGATAAGAAGGAAAAGGACGGGAAGACCTTTTTTTTTTAACGACAGGCTGTGAAGAAGTCGGACGGAGAGCAACGAACAGCCAGACCCAACGCGGAAATTGTGTGTTTGGCGGCCGAGCAAAAGCCCTCGCTTAGGGCTGACCCCTTTAGGCTTAGCGCCAACGACTCCAGTCCCGTGACCACTGCGATCCCCGTGACCCGGCCCTAGTCCGGAGTAGGAAAGGGCGACATCATAGGTCATGCCGGAATCGATCCATACTGTACATGAAAGTACTGTAGGTAGAGTAACACTATCTGAACAGTTGGGAGCAAATCGCTGGATCGTCGCTGCATTTGCCCGTGCTTTTCTTGCGTGTATTTCACATTTCCGGTATCCTATTTGTAACTTGATCCCCTTTGATTTCGCTCTCATTTCCTCCGACCTTTCCAGGCGTGATGGATTCCCCCGCCATCTTCACCCCACTTGATCCGAGGGAACAGCCGATCCTCGAAGCAGTACTTCGGATTCGTGATGCTCTTCTACTTCTGAAACAAGACAAGTCTTCTTATATTAGATCCCGTGATGTTCTCCCGCTGTATGAAGAGGTGATCGCGGAAGTAGAGAAGCTCAATGCGATCCGGAAGGAACAAGACCGTCGTCTGGCACATACCCGATGTGAGCACTATCATCAGCGTCAATCAAATAAATCATCGCTCTCTGACCATTGCTGTTCTCATTCTAGTGGACTACATCTTGGCCGACTGTTTCCAATTGATCTCGTTGCTCTTTTTGACGGTTGGCCGGAACAATGAAGCCCCCGCCGTGTGAGTGCTTTACCATCAGCGGCCTCGGACTATACTAACCTTGGACCTTTTTATCATCCCATAGTTATTCACTCGCAGCCACAGTTCAGGTATTCCCCGTTCGAGCTTGCTTTTCCAGTGGATCCGATAATGCTAACTCCCCTCCAGCGGCTTCTCGACCACCTAGAAGAGGCCGGTTTTTATAGTGCCAAAGATCTCAGCTCGATCACCAAGACCCTTGTCGATATGCGTGTAACCCTAGACCGTGGCCGCAATACCCATTCTCCGGCGTTACTCACACTCCTGGAGAGCCGTTTGGATAAGTGCCAGCTCAAACTAGAGAAGTTACAGAGTTACCTCACCCGCTTGAGCCCTGAACTTGCATCCACACACGAAACACTGGTATCGATTCTTCGGTCCACCTCGGCCGTCAATACTCGTTCAAAGGTTCGTTGGCTATCTTCGTTTTCAAGGGAATATCGGAGTTAACTAAATCTGGGTTGTAGTTCTCCGCCGCGGAGGTCAACGGACTTCGGAATCAATTGAAGAAAATTGAAGGCACGATGAAGGATGACAACTTTGTTGACGCTAATGGGACGCCGCTTGCCGGTCAGGATGACGTGAAATCGTTGAAGCACCGATGCTGGCGATGGACTGACCTAGTTTTGGAACGGTTTGTATCCTGTGTGCCAAAGTCGCTTTCGCATGACCTCGCTGACCGATGAGTAGGGAGGGTAAAATCGACGAGAGATTCCAGGAACAATATGAGCGATTGTTAGACATTCGCAACCAACTAGATCGTCTCTCAGTGACGCAAGCATGGTCACTTCGCGAGACAGACTTATTTGGATACCAGCGCCAGCTCGATCGGATTGATGAGGCTCGCGTTAATGGCAATTTCGTCGATGCTGAAGGAAAACCCGCCGATCTTCATGCCCAAAGGGTAGGCACTGATACAAATACCCAGCTTATTTAGTCTTGCGCTGACCATGACATTATTAGACTCTCTTATACTTGATTCGTAGGAGTTATGCATATATTTATGCTCTTCTCATTTCTTCGGAGCCCGTTTCAGAGGCACTCTTGCCAGTATATAACCAGCTGCAAACACTTCGACGCTGTCTATTAGAAGTAAAAGAGTCTGGCGGTGTGTCCAACGCACGCGAACTCTACCCATATAGCATGAAGGTAAGCTCTACATGGTAGAAACACGGATACATCTATCTCGCTAACACAAAGAGCAGCTCAACTCGATTGACAATATGCGAGTAGACGGAAAGTTCTATGTTGGCAACGACATCCCTGAAGGACAAGGCGGAGTAAATTCTTTGCTGGCGGAATGCTATGATATGGTCTGGGAGCTGCGGGCGGCGGTAGCAGACGACAAGGAGTAAGGGGCGCTCTGTCGTGTCGATCCTTTTATTCCCTTTTCTCTCTTTTTTCTCTTCGCCCATGTATGAATCAATTGGGAATGGGAGGCTTGCAGTAGGTTTGAATTTTTTTTCTCTTTCTTTCTTTCTTTCTTTCTTTTCTTTTCTCTTCTATGAGGGCGTTGAAATGGGTGCAACAACAACAATAATTTCAACCTGGTTTTTAACCCCTTTAATTAATAGGTACATGTTAACTACGAGTTATAAGTTATGAGTAAGTAGGTATTGTGGAGTCAGTCCATACATCATCATACATGGCTTTTATATGTCTCAATTCGATTGTTTTTTTTTTTTTTTCTAACACCACTTGGACCACCTAGGAAGTTCGAAATACCTTCCAAAATCGTATATGATGATACATGTTCGGCTGTCGAGTTCTAGTATCTGGAGGTTCTCCAAGGTTACTACGACACATACCTTAGGTGGTAGAGTGGCGCCCATCAGATCAGGTACTTCATGGGTGACCAAGAAGGTACAGTAATTTCATGTTAACTAAATGCCAGGTTCCATAATAGACTACCTACCTATCTACCGACCTACCTATTGACTCCAGCCTCAGCTCAAGCTCCATGAATCAGCCGACATACCAGAACTCAAAACGAAGAAAAGTGACGAGAGACATGCGAAGGGGAAAGCACAGGAAGGGAAGAAAAACAAGAAGCAAAATGATCAATAATTGAAGTATCCGACACATCCATTCATTGTCTAGATAGTATAAGAGTAATATTGGAAGAAAATAGGAAGAAGAGAAGAAAAAGAAAGAGACTCATTTAACGAAATCATTCACATCAAGTAGAGGTAATTACTGGAAGTAACTGCGCACAGCTGCCTGGTTCTCTGGACTCACACCAGCTAAGATCTGGTCTGCATTCAACCCTGTTGCCGCCACAAGTGCCTTGGCTGAGTTGGCTACTCGACCGGCCGTCTGGCCCTGAAGGGTCTCGGCTTCCAACGCTTGTACGATGTATCCAAAAACTTTGTCTGCATTTGACATGACCACAGGGTTTTGTCTGATATTATTAGTAAGTGACGTGGAGCGAAAATAAGGGGGAGGGAGATAAAACATACTGGTCAATCAATTGAGCCAGGAAAGAGTATGCGTACGGAGCTGCCTCCTCATCGTAGGTAATTGGAAGTGTGGAGATCCAGTTACCTGCCATCTCGGCTGCGTTAGATACCTTGCTAGCGTTGTAGTGTAAGATCTTAGCAATACTAGCCGAGGCATTCTCAGTTGCAAATACATGCTCCTCTGTGCGCGATTGGCTGAACTGTGTAACTTGAAACAGACTCGGTAGACTAGCCGCCACAAAGTCGCTCCAGGCTGCGCCACCCTTCTGGGCGGCCACTCCCACACCGTAAGCGGCCGCCTGGCGGTTGGCCGCATTGGCATCCTGCAGTCCGGCTGCCAATGGCTGCATGATGTGGTCCTTGTATCGCCATGAATCCGGTCCGCAAAACTCCAGCACGTCGTCCATAATGCACAGTGCCCATTGTCGCTGGGTTGGGTCCTCGCTCTTGATGAATGCATCGTAGAATGGCATTAGCTGCTCCCACGAGGGAAGGAATGTTGTGCCCTGGTTCTTGAAAATGGTGTGGAACGCCTTGTTCATATCACTGAGAAGGTTCTGGTCATCCTCGATAGCGTACTCGTAGTCTGGGTTCTCCTCCTCGGCATCGTCTGCGTCTGCTCGCTCTTCGGCGCGCGCCTGCACGCGGACCTGGTAGTCTTCCAATGTCGACTTGGCCGACTGAATGAACGCCTGCATGTGCTGTGGTCCCAGGCAGTTCTTGCCGACAACTTCAACCGACTCGTAGAAGCACTGATACATCTCCGCCAGGGTATCCACGGTGGGCTCTGCGCTGAGAACCTCGATGATCTTCTCTGCAACCTTAGACCACATTCCAACGAAGCCAGCGGACTGTTCTCCGTGAGCTTTGCGGTAAGAATTCAGGAGCTGGGGGATCAGCTTGGCCGAGGACACCCGCACAGGGTCGTGGAAGAAGAAGGCTAAGCCTGGAACAGCAATCTTCTCCATCGTCTCCAACACGTATGGCTCGAAGGATGCCTCCAGAATTTGAGCGTAAATTGTGATAAGCTCAATGGCCGTGTTCTTGTCCTCTAGTGCGCTGGTCTTGATACCAATAATCTTGCCCTTCAGCGGCACCAGCTCCCAGCCCTCGTCCTGCTCCACCTGGTCGATCTGGTCCTCATCGTCGAGCAGCTGGATATCAGCCTTGGCGGCAGCTACAGCTAGCAGTGGTGGCATAACTCCTGGCAAGTAAGGAACGAAGTCCTGGCCGAGGACACGGCACATACGGCCCCAGCAGTGAAGCAAGTATTGAGACTGTGGGTCATCCGCATCGACAATATTCTGCTGAATGTTGCCTAGCAGCTGGACCAGGTTGAGTGCATCCTGTCCCATCTTGGCCTTACCAACAGCGAGCGCAATCAGAGTAGCGCACTCCATTGCCTTGGCACGTAGAAGGCGGTATTCCTTGGACTGTTCCTCCTTCAACACATTGAAAAGCAAAGGCATCAGAGTCGAATAGTATTCTTCAAAAGCATTCTCTGCGGAGTCAGCGATGGTGGCAATGGTGGACAAAGCCTGTTCCTGCACATAACGCTTGGGGCTACGGAGGAGCTGCAGCAGGTGTCGGAGAAGGTCAGCCAAATAGGGCTCAAGAATCTTCCTCTCGGCCTCCTCGCAGAAGTTAACCAGGGCGGCAGCAGCGTGCGCCTGGACACGGGGTTCAACACTGTCAAGAACTGGGATGATGTTGCTAAGAACAACCTGGTGGTACTTCTCCTGCATGGTGCCTGCAAAGTCTGTGCTCATCTGACCCAAAGCATTGCAGCCAGCATAGCGGACACGAGGGTGAGGGTCCCGGAGAGCGGGAATAACAAGCTGCAGGACCTGGTCCAGTTCGCCAACCATCAAGTCGCGGCAGCCTTCAGAAATCGCCGAGATGGCCATGAGAGCCGCATGGCGGTCACGCCAGGCGGACGAAGACATCATGCGGGGGATCCATGCAAAGGTGGCAGGGAGCACGACCTGGCCTCCGAGCTTGTTGGCAAGACGGTCCATACACTGCTCTCCAGCAACGTGGTTGAGATCACTCTCTTCCAAGTCCAGCTATGAAACTAGTTAGTAACTAAATAATATACAGGGAAAAAAAAAAAATAGGGGACATACATCTTCGGAAGCATTCCACTCAGAGGCATCCTCATCGTCAACACCAATGTCGGTCATCAAGCTCAAGCACTGGGTCACCATCTCCTGTGTGAATTCAGGGTCTTTCTTGCACATGGCAGGGGCGTAATCAGCAAATGTGGCCATCAGTTCCAAAGCATTCTGTCTGACTTGATCACTGAGTTCCTTGTCGGCAATAACGCTAATGCTGAACTTCACCAGGTTGTTGAACAGGCTCTTGAACATCTTTGGAGAGATTTCCGCCAGCTCGATGAGGGCCAAGAAAGCGGCTGAAAGCTCGTCACTTTCAGAAGATTCCTTCAAGGGGGGCAAAATGTTGAGCAGGTCGGGCATAAGACCGAAGAACTTGGTCTGGGACTTCTTGGCGATGGAGCGGAAGAATGAAGCAAAAGCCTCCATGGCCGCAATGCGTACCTATAAGCCAGAAATTTAGAACTATCGTCTTACGCGGATTGCGGACGCTCATTGATCGGAAGACATACGGAAACTACATCATCCTTGAACCCCTTGCCAAAAACTCCAACAACGGCATCTTCATGAGGCTTCTCAATGATTCCGGGGGTTGTCGAGAAAATGCGGAAGGAGGCCTCCCGCAGACCAGCATCGGGAGACTGGCTAGCCTGGAATAGAACTCCCAGGAGTTCTGGCCATTGATCGCCTAAGAAGAAGGAAAAAAAAGAGATCAGTCGTTAGATCGTGGATCAAACCATCAACCATCTCTCTCAGAATGTGTGTGCGTACCATTATCGGTGTACTGTCTCGCAATCTCGGCAACTGCATCACCAATCTTCTTCCTGACATCAGTAGCGGATTCGTTGGTCAGGCAAGTGACCAGCTTTTGTCGAATAATCAACCTCTGTTCGCCGGTGAGAGTTGAGAAAAGCTCTTTGGCCTCATTTGTGGCGGGGTCCTTTCGTGTTTTAGTCGCGATTCTCCGGAATAGCACCGCGGCAAACGACCGTGTCTAGGAAGCAAGGCAAACAATCAGAATAAATAATAAGTCATTAGTTTTAAACAGATATCGGTGCAGATAATAATGAGTATTGTTTCATAATCCGTATCGACCGATCGGCCATTCGTTCCCTTGTCGTCCCAGACTCCCCGCCATTCCAAGCACTTACCCCTAGATCTTCGGCTCCCTCGATCTGCTCTGCCAGACCCATCAACAGGACATCCGGCCGATTTTGAATCCAATCATTATTCAGCTGCTCTTCCGCCTGGGTACGGACGGTGTTATCTGCGGTGCTCAGTGCGCGCAGCAACTGAGAGAGGGCGGAGTGGACTTCGGGAGGCAGCAGTGACATCTCGCCGGCTCTGCTTGACCTCAACAACCAAACCAAACCAAGGAGAAATTAATCAAATCGCGTTCCCAAATGGGAGTCCAAACGCGGGCTGAGCGTTGAACCCAAGTGGTAAGTGGGGGTGGTGGTTTTGGTTAAGGAGGATATTTTTTTTTCCTGTCAGGAAATTGTTTTGGTGGGGGGAGGCGGTGGGAAGTAGTGGTAGGAGTAGTAGGGAGAGCAAATTGCAGAGAAGACAAGAATCAAAATCCAGCTGTTGTTTCGAGGATTTAAGGATATTTACAGTTGATGAGCATCAGCACCTCAACCAGGCAAGAAAACTGAGGCGAAAGTGAATTAATTAATCACAAATGGAAGTTGCGAGGTGGATGACTGAGGCCGAAAACCCCCCATTTTTCAGGCATTATTGAAAATAGGCGCTAGTCCATAAGGAGAAGTACCCCTTGGCCTTAGGCGTACCTTCAGTATTACTAATCACCGCCTTACCTTCGGGCTAGTTACGTAGTATAGCCAACTATGTAGTTGCTCGAGTAGTCAATACAAATAGCAGGGGGGGGGGGAAAAGCCATGGCAAAAATGGATTAATATCGACCTAATAATCACAAGATGATGCAATTGCTAAACTGCGGTATCCGAACAAAAAAAAAAAAAATCAAAATTAGTAGTGCAGGGGCGGTAGAGAAAATGAGCAAGACGACCGGGAACAAAGAATAGTCGAAATGTCATAAATACACAAAGTCTAGTCGTCGTTTTATAGAAGTGTTGCGGTACTGTATCGGTTACCGCGAGGTGGCACGGCTGAGGATGAACACTCCAGCAATCACGGCAGCCAAGGTGACAATGGCACCGGGAAGCAGTAGTTCGTTGGGGACGCCTGCAATGAATTGTTCCTCGGGAGGGTGCGCTGGGTATGCCTGGTGTGTCCGGGGCTTAGCCACAATAGGCTCTTCCTCCAGCGATTCCTCAGTACCAGAAGGGATCTTTATCTCGACATGTTTAGGTGCAGGCTCCACGGGGGCAGGGACGGGAGTAATTGGAGGCTGGGTGGGGTCATGAACGCAAAGGTCGACCTTGTCCCTGCCAGCCTGTCGGGAAATAATGACTGCATCAGCAAGATCCTGATCCGTGGTAATCGACACAGTATCTCCTTCGTTATCAACATAGCTCAGCGCATAGCCGGTGTTGCTGAGGGTGCCGTCTTCAGAGGTGGCAGCACCGCCCACAGCCTCCACCTCGGGACCAAGCTTCGCAGTAACTTGAGCCACCAGCTCCGCAATGCCAGCAGTGGGGAGAACGTTGACTCTGTGCACACGACCACTAGGGGCCTTGAACTTGAAGGGAAACGGAACAGGCTCTTCTGGGTGGTATTCGGAATGCTCGTCTCCACCATGATGAGAGGCGGATTCATGAGGGAGCACGCTGTCCCGTGTGTCGAAGGTAGCCTTAGGGGACTCGGGGCTAACAACCGATCGATGTGGGGTATGGGGTTGGTGGCTGCCTGAAACCATCGAATCGGACTCATGGTCCATTGACAGCCAGAACTTGTTCCATGCTGGGCCTTCAGCATCATGCGTCTGCATAGAGTTGATCTGAAGATTTCACTTAGAGAATTTCTTGCGTGCAGAGAAAAGCTTTGAATACGAACCTGCTCCAGAGTGGCATATGTGAGTTTAAGGACATCCACCATTCCAACGATTTCGCCTCCTTCGTTCATCACAGGCAAGTTTAGGTAGTGCCCATCTACGAGCTCAAGCAATTAGTAGCCATCCTCGATATTCAAACGGAAGGATAAATACTAACCATGCATCTTCCGGAGAGCAGCTTGGATGCTCATGTCAGAAGGGGCGAAGTCAGGGTGAGGGGTCATCACTCGGACTACACTGCAAGTCGCAGGATCAAGGCCTGGGGCAATGACACGGAGAACAATATCCTTGCTAGTAAAGATACCCGTGATAGATCCCTGGTCCTGCACCAGCAAAGCAGTAGTATGGTTTTCCTTCATCATTGAAGCAGCTTCCTTAACAGTGGTCCTCACGGACACGGTTGTCGGAGGCAGGCCGTCGAGGACAGTCTCGAGTGTAGGACCAGACATCTTTTGGCGAAGAGCCTCCACATACTGAATGACCTGCTGGGGCTGGGTAGAACCGAGTTCCGATTGAACACCTTCCAATGCATCGTACAGCTTGCGGGAGGAACTGTAGGCACGCTCCAGCTTTTCCATAGCATCGTAGAAGCACTTTGTAATGTCGAGCACACCCGAAATATCCTGGTTCTCGTCCATAACGGGCAAGTGGCGGAATCCCTTCCGTACCATAAGATCGAGGGCATCTGTAGCGCTGGTGTCTGTCCTTGCACACAGGGGGTTCTTCGTCATGATCTCCGCCACTGTAATGTCGCGAGCCTTGAGGCCTGCTCCCACTACCCGAAACGCTAGATCTTTAGCGGTGAAGATTCCGGAAATCCGATCATCGTCGTCCGTCACCAAAACACAGTCTTCCCTCTTTGCTGCCATCAATTGGGCGGCCTCCGCAATGGTGGTAGATGGTTTGATCTGGAGAGCGGTACTGGGTTTCAATGCAAGGACTGTACCCGGAGGAGCCTTGCGGGCACGGCTTGCCCTTGTCGGATGGTGTCTCTTCTTGTTGAGGTCTGCCTCCAACTTTCGGCGGATAGCCTGGGTTCATAGCGGATTAGAAACGAATCGCATAGGGATAGAAGATGACCATTATTCGATTGGTTCATCCTTCTTCCCTTCCCCCCCTTTCCTGCCGGAGGCTTGGGGAAGGTCATACCTCATCTCGCTTGGACTGGTTCTGCCTCTGTCGGCTGCTGGCGGCACTCATTGTGGAACTACCGATATCGCTGCTGGGGGTCTGAGGTGTGACGGTTGAGGAATTATCTGGCCGCGGACGTGGAATATGGGATGTCGAGCTGTTCTCAAAGTCAGGCAATTTGCCTCGTCCGACAGTCTTGTAACCGGTGGTGCCCTTAAAGGCTGGATTCGACGACATTTCCCGGGTACCTTGATTAGGCGGGCGGGGTTTAAGGGATGGAATTTCGCAAAGGAAGACCAAGAAAAGGGATGAAGGATGGAGATGGGGCGGAGGAGGATTTGAAGATCGAGGGGACTCGAATCACAAAAAAAGAAAAGAAAAGAAAAAAAGGAAACTACTGTGTAGTTGGAGAGACAAAAGATGATGCGGCAAACAGGGGGGGAGATTTCCCAAGAGGTTTTAGTCCGGTCGACTATTTGTCGCTCGTTGTCTATTCTGGGGCTTTTGGTTTATTCACGGACACAGTTCTCTGTACAGCAGAGAGCTATAAGAAAGTACCTAAGATCATATACTGCAAGTCATTACAGAATATCACGGAGTTCTACCCATCGCTCTATAATTACACTTGCTATTCATATTGTATGATCGCGCAATGACCGTGGCCTGACATCTCCAGCAAAGTAAACAAAACCAGGCGTATTGACGTACAGTACTGCGTAATGAGGTAATAAACAGGTGGAAATCATGTGCTGGCATAGCCTTACGCTAGTCCTCTTTGGAACTGTGGTTCGGCACGTGAGCACATCAAAAGGGGTGCCTGATTCTTGAGGTATATATAGTACTGTAGACCCATTTTGCCTGAGGCATCTGTGCAAGATCCCGTGACCCAGACTCGCTTAAGGGTATAGGGCTTCCACACACACCGACATATCCTCATCCCGAAGAGAGTCTCTGGAGACTGGAGCCATATCGACAACCAACCCCGACAGCCAAGTACGCAACAACCTTTCCCTTTCAACCCCCAACCTTCCTGTCCCTTCAGTCTCTGACTTTACATCTCCAGAACAATCCGTCAAGATGGTCAAGAAGAGGGCGAACAAGTAAGACCGCACCCTTTCCCTACCACTTCGATTTTGCACTCTATATATACACACACACCTCTCCGACTTGAAATGTGACGCCGATGGAAAATCCGCCCTGGAGAGAACTCCCGGTTTTCTTCTCTGAGTGTCATGTCACAAGGATCGCAATGTTGAGGATAAAGAGGACAAACTCAAGATGGAAATTTGGAAATCACGAAAGATCTATAGACTAACGAATTTACAGCGGTCGTAACAAGAACGGCCGCGGCCACGTCAAGCCCGTGCGCTGCTCCAACTGCGCTCGCTGCACTCCCAAGGACAAGGCCATCAAGAGATTCACCATCCGCAACATGGTTGAGTCCGCTGCCATCCGTACGTTCGACTATTTCTGACCCCGCAATTGAATGAATTGAAAAGTCCCGATCCGTCGCGCACACTGCCCTACCGTGCCCTATCGAATGAAATGGAACTAGCATCGTCCTAATTGGAATTTGACTGTGGCAACGTCGGTCGCCAGCAGCGATAACGCGCGGATCGGAGATTCTCTATACGTTTTGGAAAGAACAATCGACGCTGACTCGATTCTGTTTCACTCTCTAGGTGATATCTCTGACGCCTCCGTCTTCACTGACTACGCCGTCCCCAAGATGTACCTCAAGCTGCAGTACTGCGTCTCCTGCGCTATCCACGGCAAGATCGTTCGGTACGCTCCTCTTAACACCTCGATCAACCTTGTAACGACTCTAGTATGAATCCAAACTGACGGGTTTTATCCTATAGTGTCCGCTCCCGGGAAGGCCGCCGCAACCGTGCTCCTCCCCCTCGCATCAGGTACAACAAGGATGGCAAGAAGCTGAGCCCCCCTCAGGCCGCTAAGGCTATGTAAGGAAGATCAGAAAAGAAAATGGAATTAGTTTAAAAGGCATTGAATGTTACTTTTCCTCTTTTTTTTTTTTTGGTGGACAGACTTTCTTACGGAATGAATGGGTTTCACTTTCGGGGTTGAATGGCATAATTGGTCTCGAGGCAAGAGGCAACATAAAACAATACCAAAAATGAATTAAAGAATATCATGAACCTGTTGTCTCTACATATGGGCATAGAAACCATCATCCTACCTGTAGGAATTACTTACAGCCCTTTTTGACAGCTGATTGGTAGATGTGTGACGGCTTTCTAGGTATATACTGGCTCTCGACATTCAACCTGAAGCGTTGGAAACTCGCTTCATTTGTTTTATCGTCCTCCGAATATTTATACTGAATATACGACAGACCTGATATGATGGGTTTATGCATCAAAAAATTGTTGTTATGGAAAAGCTATGGGTATAACAATGCATTATACCAGAGAAAAAAAAAAGGTCCATATTCGTAACATCAACTTTTACCTTCCTAGCCTATGCCAGTTCTTAGGGATACAAATACCCCTTCTCAAAGTAATTTCCATACATATCTACCATCCCACTTCGTCCCTTGGGAGCTGCATTCCGGACTATTTTTACCTCTCCTTTCCAATGCCCTTCAACATGGTGTGCAATAGATGTAAGAGGCGCAGACATCAATCCCCTTAAGCTTGGAGAGGGTGAAATAGCCCTGGTAGAACCCGACGCAGACTCGGATCCTGTGAAAAGGGTGGGTTGAGGAGAAAGGGACCCATTCAGGCTCCGTCGTTGGTAGCTATTTCGTACGACTTGCTCGTACTCGCCTTTCTTTCTCCGTCGGAAGGCGGCCAGCTCAGAGACAAGGTCAACCTCTGGAGCCGGGGGAGGAGAAACCGAAAGATTCTTCGCGGACGGTTGCAGCGGGGGGGTTTTATTAGGAACCTGTCTCCTTGGTACCGGTATGTGTGGGGGGAAGGAAGCTTCTAGCTCTGAGATGCCCTGACGGTCGTAATCTTCGTCGTCTGGTGTGAGGGTGACCTTCTCATTGAGGGCAGCCATAGGGAAATATTTCCCCGCGTCGCTCTCTGGTATTCCGCATTCAGTTTCATCGAAGAAACTGAAGTCGTCCATTGCTGCGGACCAAAGCTGCTCTAGGTCTCGGTTTCCCGTGCTCGACTTCTGAGAACCAATCTGTGCGCTAACGGACTTCCAAGCTGTTGATTTGGTGGGATATGGTGGTTTGGTCGGTGTTATCTCTAGGACTAGCTGGCGTATAGCGAAGAGAGATCTTGCACGCTCTTGTTCTGCTCTCGCTCTATCTTGTCCTGGCGGGAGAGAGTAGTCCGATCCGGCTTGAAGAGTTGCTAGCAATGCTTCATTTGAACAGGCCGTTATGAATTCGATCAAATACTCTAGTATCGGGGAATTTAGCGGGACGTGGGATGGGACATCCGTTAGCACCAAAGTTTCCACATGGGGAATATGAGAAGGGTGAAGATGTGATGTGAACGCTTCCTTGCTGTTTCTTCGGATTGGAAAGTAGACCTTAGGCCTCTTAGCGAGAAGCTCCTGAATCTTTTGAGCTCGTGAGTCTTCCATAGACACAGGAGAGCTACATTGTGGGATGATGCCCAGCGAATTAAGGTGTATACAAACGCCTGAAGTGTCCATGATTGAGCCGTCTTGCGTCTGTACTGTAAACTGGGTCCCTGTTCCAAGGTTCCTTGTAAAATTATTGGTATCAACTTCACTCTGGACTTCTAAGACCTCGGATGCGAAGATAGGTGCCCTCCTTCTGGCCGTTAGAGACTCATCTTCGTAAGTGCTGTTCCTATTAGTACTGTTTTCTTCATGGTCGCCCGAGAGTCTAGAAAGTGTTGACCCCGGAAGCTCACACGGAGGAGCTGTATCTCCAGGTAGCTCAAAAATCCCACACGAAGTACTATCTAACTCCAGATAACCTCTGGTCTCATTCTCTTCTGACAGTTCGTACAGAAACTCGTGCGATGGTGTAGAGGACCTCTGTGGTGCAGTAGACGTACAAATCGGATGGTGGGCCCGGAGGTAGGTCAGATTATCTTTTGCAAGGGTACCCAAAATGGGTATCAGCTTTTCAGCACCTGGGAGTGCTTGTTGTCCTGCACGGGTTGGGGAAAGAGAGCTCGACCCCGAAGTGATATACTTTGCCGTATCCACAGTCCCTGCATCAAGGACATGAAGCCGAGTCGATGCTAGAAGACTTGCGACACCCTCGACAGTAATCTGATTGTCTGCTATATAGAGGTGTGTAATGCCCACATTTGGAAGATTTTCGACCCAAGAACGACCAGTTAAGGGGCATGTCAGTGCCCTTCGGAATTCTTTGTCTAGTACTGGGGAACTTAGGAATCTTGATCTCGCAGCGAATGGGTCATGGGAACTTAAGAATGCACCGCTAGTGAGACCTAAACGAAGAGCAGCATAGCCTGGGGGTAAAAAGCAGGCTTGTAGTAAGGATCGAATGGCCATGTCAGTGAGCTTATTGTTACGCAGGTCTAGAAAACGGACTCTGAGACCGATAGCATTAGCCAGGAGCTCTGCTTCGTTGTCCTTCAGGCCGATTCCTCGTAATTTGAGCACTTGCAGACGTTCAAGCCGAGATAGCGCAGACAAGATCATTCGGTCCCTTGCGGGGCTGGTATACGATAGATCAAGGTATATTAGCTCCGGGAAACTTAATAATGCCTCTGCGATGCCTTGTGAGGTTGTATTTGGCTCGCGCTCCGCCAGAAGGAGGCGAATATTGTAAGTCCGAGAGGCACCTCCGTTTGGTGATTGCTCCGGCTTTCCAGCTCCTCTCAACGCCATCATGGCATTGTGATCAAAAAAAGGCAACTCAGAGACTACCAACGACTGAAGACATGGTAGGTATCCAAGAATCTCCCTCAGCCACTCCGCACGTGGGCCTCCGTAGATTTCTGAGAGAGCTGGAGGCATATGAAGTGTGTGGGTAAGCATTCGCACCTCAAGACGAGCATACTTAAGGGTTCGTCTGAACCTCGTCAAGGCGACTGCCGTTACATATTCACATCAGTATTAAATTATTTGAGGGGGAAGGGGGGGGTATAAAAAGCAAGTACCGTAAACATCATCATTATCCGTTCCAAAGTGAGAAGCGGGGTTTCCCCATAGGAACGGCATAAAGACTCCATGCCATCTACGACAGACTAAAGCGACAGCACAGAGATCGCTCGAAGGAATATACTGCGCAATAATAGACCAGGGGTCCCTGGTGGTGGCGAACTGGTATGATGGTGGAACTGTCTCCATCATCAACTGGATTCCCTACCACGTCCACAGAATAAATTAGTATATTCAATCACGATATCATCCCCGCATAACAAGAACAGACTATCATCTGTTCTTGCTTTACGGACAGAGGAATCAAACACAATGGATGGGAGAATATATGAATATGTGCGGATGGCCTGCTTTAAAAGAGCCTAGAATCCAGCCCAATTATAGCCATTATGGTGACTGACGGGCACTGCCACCTCGTGATGGGGCGCGTTTCATGGGTTTGTCTTTGTCTCTGCATATTATTTTGTCCAGTATGATTGGCAAGTCACAAATCTAGCCAGTTCAAATCATGATGGAGCAGAATAGTCACAGGAGTACCCATAGAAGAGAAATGAAAGGCAAGATACGTGGTATGGTAGAAGTCTGTCCAAAAAGAGACAGGTATTGGTATACAGTACGGTACACAAATATTTCATAGTATTAGCACACTCTCAAGGACGTAATACCACAACCATACAATACATCACTCACATGACGTCACCCTTCATGTATAAACAAAAGCGACTATTAACTAAAAAGGCAAGAGATAGTGAGATGGGAATTTTCAACTAACATCACTCCTCAGGCAGTATGGAGACCTGGCACCAAAACATCCGTCTCCTACCTAGGTACACCAAATTGATGAGTTTCTGGACGTTGGTTCCACCCAATCACATTTCATGGTGGATTTTGTGGCCCTCAGATGCAGTCCGTGAGGGGCTTACTCAAGTCGATGAGAATCTCCGAATCCCACTAAGTTGAAGTTGCGTCCGGAGTGGAGGGAATGGGCGATTGTAATGCTGCGGGACGGCCGGGTCAATGTTTCTAACTTGACTAATTGCCTATCTTTTCGAGAGCTCGCAGACCTAGCAGTCAAACAAGAGCGAGCAATCCTAAAACAGCAGCGGAATAAGTCGAAGAAAATTTCTGATAATAAGTCAACGGTTACTTCCTCGTCCTCATCGACGGATCTCGACACACCTAGGACGCTTACACAGGATGATATAAATTCATTTGTTGTCCAGCAGATGAGCAATGAAAGGGCACCCTGGCGTCTTAGTTGGGCCTCCAGTCCCAGCGTTCGAGGTCATGCGAAGCTACCAAGCCAGGAGGAAATCAACCAATATGTGATCCGACAAATGAGTCGAGAACGAGAGCAGTCCCTAAGGGCTCACAGTCAAAGCCAGCCAGAGCCATCAATGCGAAGCCAGCCCCGATCAAGGCCACCGATAGTACGCTGTACATTCTGCGGCGATACCTTCCATCAGTCGACAAACTGCTGGCGTTGCTGGCGAGTGGCTATTGAGGCACTGCAGCCTAATGCTGCCCCTGAGCCTGTTGAATCCAGAAATGGCGTGTCTATCCAGCCACGCATATACGTCTCTGGGTTTACTCCCTTCTAGCTTGGATGTTATAAAAACGGTTATGATCTTGGGGCAATCTTATGTGTCATTTGTCGCGGCGTTGGCGATCATGGGGATTTCATCTTAATCATGCCCTCTTTCGGCAGTCAAGTCAATACTTACTATGTACATATTATCTAGAGCTAATGCTAATCGGCTTAATATGCAGGTCTCCTTTCGCCTATATTTCTGCGAGCAGATGCCTTTCATAATCTAGCCCCTCGCTGCTCTAACAAACACAATTTCATAAATTATCGAATACCAATTTACGCGTTAATGTAGTCTTAGTATTGATTTATACCCATGTATATCATATTGACCAAAGATACAAAGTATTTTTTTCACAAGCCATTACGGAGTATATATATCTCTAGATGTTGAGGTCGGCGGTGATTAGACTTCCAAAAGCACCAATATGTATGTAGCCGAAAGAAAGAACCCTCCAAGAATAATAATAAATAAAAAAAGAAGGAAGGACATATATAACTAACTTACACCCATGATATTCCACCAAATACATTAAAACAGAAGTTCAGTAATATCCCACCAAGTCGAAAGCAATAAGGAGGCACTCCTACCTAGGTAGGGTTGCGGGGCACAGCGTGATTGGTCACCGCCTCAGGCTGCAGGCGGGAGGTGCGATGAACTGAGAAGCTCGGGGAAATTTTGGTCGAGAGCATTCGGATCACTATTGACGGGCCAACTTTCCCATCACCCCCGTCTTTTTGCTATTTGGCCATCTCCTTTCCTTCTCTTCTTGTGTATTTCTTTGCAGCAAATTAATCACCATGGCCTTCGCTGGCCAAACACCCACGATCATCGTCCTCAAAGAGGGTTGGTTCCCACCCGCATTTTGTCCCCCTCCCCCCCGCCCCTTTGTGTGTTCCTTTCGCTGACTCGGTGATTTCAACCTTTTCGTTGTGCCTTAGGTACGGACGCCTCTCAAGGAAAGGGTCAGATTCTCTCCAATATTAATGCCTGCGTGGCCGTTCAATCCACAATCAAGAGCACTCTGGGCCCATATGGAGGGGACTTGTTACTTGTTGATGGCAACGGGAAGCAGACCATTACAAACGATGGAGCAACAGTAATGAAGGTATGTTCTACTTGAGACTTGAGCTCTGATATACGCAAGGGTGATGGGGTAGAAAAGGATATTGAAATGGTGCTGATTGTGTTCTTCTTTCTTTTTCTAGCTCTTGGACATTGTCCATCCCGCCGCCCGCATTCTTACTGACATTGCTCGGTCCCAAGATGCTGAAGTTGGAGATGGCACAACATCTGTTGTCGTTCTGGCTGGTGAGATACTGAAGGAGGTTCGGGAACTAGTTGAGCAAGGCGTTAGCGCACAAACCATTGTCAAGGGTTTGCGAAGCGCGAGTGCAATGGCAGTCAACAAGGTGAAGGAAATCGCGGTGGATATTATTGACGCTGCCGGAAGCGAGGAGAAGAAGATTGAAACCCTAAGGAGGCTGGCCGGAACCGCTATGAATAGCAAGCTCATCAAGCGGAACTCGGAGTTTTTCACCAAGAGTAAGTCCTTCCCCTCAGTGCCCGCCAGAATTTTTCCCGGAGGGAAGAAGCTGACAGTACCTTGCTTTTAGTGGTTGTGGATTCGGTTCTGTCGCTTGACCAGGACGATTTGAACGAGAAGTTGATTGGCATTAAGAAGGTGACCGGTGGTGGCCTCCAGGACTCGCTCTTCGTCAACGGTGTCGCTTTCAAGAAGACTTTCTCCTACGCAGGTTTTGAACAACAGCCCAAGTCCTTCAAGGACCCCAAGATTGTCTGTTTGAATGTGGAGCTAGAGTTGAAGAGCGAGAAGGATAATGCTGAAGTGCGAGTCGAACAGGTGTCTGAATATCAGGCTATTGTGGACGCGGAATGGCAGATCATTTACAACAAGCTTGAGGCTATTCATAAGACCGGAGCCAAGGTTGTCCTCAGTAAGCTGCCTATTGGTGATTTGGCTACACAGTACGTATTCCGTTTGGGCCGGTGGTTGATATCTATGGTTTCTCACCTGGCTTTTTTCTCCTAGATACTTTGCGGACCGTGACATCTTCTGTGCTGGTCGTGTCTCATCGGATGATATGGACCGTGTCTGCCAGGCAACTGGTGCTGTTACCCAGTCGACCTGCAGTGACATCCAAGAACGTCATCTGGGTACTTGCGGCGCTTTTGAGGAACGCCAGATCGGTGGTGAACGTTACAACATTTTCTCCGAGTGCCCGAAGGCGAAGACATGCACGCTTGTGCTGCGTGGCGGAGCGGAACAGTTCATTGCTGAAGTCGAGCGCAGTTTGCATGATGCCATCATGATCGTTAAGCGCGCACTGCGCAACACAACCATCGTCGCGGGTGGCGGTGCTTGTGAGATGGAGTTGTCTGGCTACATTCACCGTTTCGCCGACCGCAACGTTCCATACAAGCAACAGGCCGTGGTCAAGGCATTTGCCAAGGCTCTGGAGGTTATTCCCCGGCAGCTGTGCGACAATGCCGGTTTCGACGCCACGGATATTTTGAACCGGCTGCGTGTGGAACACTACAAGGGCAATACCTGGGCTGGTGTGGACTTTGACCAGGAGGGTGTTCGGGATAACATGGTCGCTTTTGTGTGGGAGCCCAGTCTTGTCAAGGTTAATGCTATTCAGGCGGCTGTGGAAGCTGCTTGTTTGATCTTGAGTGTCGACGAGACCATCAGTAAGTCCCCCCCCCCCTGTTCCCTGGACTATATTTAGTGTTTATTTGCTTTGTGAATATTTGACTGATGTATTGCTTTCTTTTCCCCCCGCTATAGAGAATGAGGAATCTGCTCCGCCTCAGGCACCGACACGCGGACTGCCACCTGGCGCTGCACAGCGGGCTCTTGGTGGAGGCCGAGGACGTGGTATGCCCCGGAGAGGGCGATAGACCTGCGCGACGGGATGAGATGAGATGAGTCGCGTGGATGCAGCTAAAGTTTTGCCATGATGATCAAAAGAAATATAAAAAAGCAACCAGTAGTTAGAATATAGCACATCTGTGCATTATAATCTCTCTTTCTTGTGTGCATGCCTACTAGTAGGTATAGAACCTCTGGATTCTTCCAATTATTTGGGAGAACAGCTTAGTCTGGACAGAGGTACATGTTCCCCGACAGATATCGTCTCTTACTAGTAACCCTAGTTATAGTATGTATTATTAAGGACCTAGGTGCCTAAGTACTCTGTACACTAGAGATGCATGACGGTGATCGCCGTGGTTGCTGGTTGATCAGCGTGTAAGTTCTGTACATAGCTACAGGTAGTCATGGATGGGAGTTCTTTACGGGTGGCGATATTCTGGAGAATTCCTGGACTCAGCCTCTATGTTTAGCCACAGGCATAGGATTGAAGGATGACAACCCTAGGGTATTAACTGACATTATACAAAAGAGGAAATATACGATATACGAATATACATCACATGACAGGCGCAGCTCCTGGGATCGTGGACTATCACGTGCGCGGGATTGGACCCAGTGTGGCCGCAACACTAGTCCTAATTCGGCAACTTATCGGGCGGCGTGGGCCCTGCTAGTTACTAAGCTTACAATACGAGGTATTTCTACATATAAAGGCGAAGATAATGTAAGGCTGAAGACAGACGGAAGAGAGAAAAAAAAAACAGAGAGGGGAGAGATGACGGCCCAAGATCAAGCAAGGTATACTAATCCAGAAACTAGTTGAGTTCCGATGAACTCCGAGGGCCAGGATTCTAGGGCTGATTGGGGGCTGAGGAAACGATCGTATACGATATTTCGCAACTAGTGAGGAATCGGCTGGCTGAATCGGCGAGGCCGCTTCGATAGTGAACATAAATTACCAGCGAAACTCATATAAAAGTCTGATAAAACACACACCAACCATGTAATTTCCCCGTATTGTGCGGATCCAATGATTCTGATCGCTGGGGCTTTCCCCACCTGATCTTTCAGGCTGCATCTTTTCTGTCTGGCAATCTTGAAGTTCATCTCTGCTGCTTTCTCTGTCTGTCTGGTCTCTCTGTTTCTGCCGCTGTCCTTCCTATTTGTCTGATTTCAGGCCTTTTTTTTTTTTGTTCTCTCTCCCTCTCTCTTCTGTACCCTTTGCCCCCCTCCATTTCCTTCTACAGAACATGTCTTACTACCCTCCTTATTCCGGTCCGCCCGGGTACCCCCCGCAGCATCAGCAACAACAACAGCAGCAATATTCATACCCTCCCCAAGACTACAATTCCCCGCCCCAATATCAGTAAGTCCCGCGATGTGACTTTGACCTCCCTGCTTACTTCGCGTGCCCGATTTTTTTTTCTTCCAACCCTTTATGCGTGTTTTTTGACCCCACCCTTTTTCTTCACAGCTCTATTTATCTTCAGTAGACCAACCGCAATACTGACCTGAAAATCTACTTGATCTCTACTTAGGCAAATGAACCATCATCCTCACCAACAGCAGTCGTCGTACGGGGGTGGTGGTGGTGGTGGTGGCTATCCTGGCCAGGCTTACCGCCAGCAACACCCCCCTCCTAATAACCCATACCCATATGGTCAACCTCCTACTCAGCCCTATCCTCCTAATAATGGTTATAACGTATGTCATCTGTGGTGATCTTGCGATGATGATGACGATGTGTTGGGTTTAACGTTTGTGATCTAGCAACCTCCGTCCGGCTACGCATCCTCTCCAGCTCCTCCCAACGGCGGCCAGATGTATCATGGACGAAGTACGTGCAGCCCTGCAGGCTTCTCTCAGCACCATATGCTAATAAGAATTTACAGCCAATTCTCAATACGGATCGCACGGCGCTCCTCCACCTCCTCCCACCAACCCCGTTTCGTTCGGCCAGGGCGCGCCACAGGGCTACAGCTTCCAGTATTCGCGCTGTACAGGCAAGAGAAAGGCCTTGATGATCGGTATCAACTATTTCGGCCAAAAGGGCCAGTTGCGCGGCTGTATCAATGATGTTAAGAACATGTCTACCTACCTGAACCAGAACTTTGGATATGCTCGCGAGGACATGGTGCTCCTGACAGATGATCAGCAAAACCCCATGAGCCAACCGACGAAAGCGAACATCCTGCGCGCTATGCACTGGTTGGTCAAGGACGCGCGACCTAACGACTCCCTCTTTTTCCATTACTCTGGTGAGTTTCTTTCTACCTGGATTTTTCCCCCCCCGCCGAGGCTAGTTGTCTGATAAGAGCAGGGCACGGTGGGCAGACACCCGATCTCGACGGAGACGAAGACGACGGATATGATGAAGTCATCTACCCGGTCGATTTCCGTGCTGCAGGCCATATTGTTGACGACGAAATGCACCGGATCATGGTGAAGCCGCTCCAGCCAGGCGTACGACTCACTGCTATCTTCGACTCGTGCCATTCCGGATCCGCCTTGGATTTGCCATACATTTACTCCACTCAAGGTATTCTCAAGGAGCCTAACCTTGCCAAGGAAGCTGGTCAAGGCTTGCTGGGCGTTGTCTCGGCATATGCGCGGGGCGATATGGGCGGGATGATGTCTACTGCCGTGGGATTCCTGAAGAAGGCTGCCAAGGGCGACGAGGCCTATGAGCGCACCAAGCAAACCAAAACTAGCCCGGCGGATGTCATCATGTGGTCCGGAAGCAAGGACTCGCAGACCAGCCAAGACGCCCAGATTGCCGGTCAAGCCACGGGTGCCATGTCATGGGCATTTATCACTGCCCTACGCAAGAACCCCCAGCAGAGCTACGTGCAGTTGCTGAACAGCATCCGAGACGAGCTAGCGACCAAGTATACGCAAAAGCCGCAGCTGAGTTGCAGCCACCCACTGGGTACGTATCTTGCTCCTGGATCGTAATTTATTGTTCTCTTTTTGTTTTCCCTTTTCTCTCTCTCCTTTTTTTAACTTTCCCCATCTCTTACAACTGTATTCTGACGGATGGTCTTAGATGTGAACCTACTCTATGTGATGTAATTAATGGGAATCTCTGGATGGGAAATCGTACAGCTGGTCCTCTGGTTCTTGAACGCAACGGTGTTACTTTTGAATTCTGTTCTTGCCATTCTCTTTAATCCTTCATGCACAGTTTTATTTTCTCTCTCTCTCTCTCTCTATCTCGTGCCTAAAAATATCCCTGCTGTCTTTGCAAATTATTTTACTTAGCATGTTGCTTTCGTGTCTTGAATTGAGATTTACGGCGTGGGGGGGGTTTTTTTACCTGGAAGATACTTTATTTTACCTAGGATAGTGTTATACTTCTTGAATGGGTATCGTATATACTACATAATGAGCATTGAGATCGAGAAGAACCACTCTACATATACTTGAAGATGGGAATTGTAGGGACAGCGATAAAAATATGCAATGGAAAGAAAGATACGAAAAGGCGCGCTTCATAATTCTTCATTATATTCATGGTAATATATTGACATAACTTTTTCCCCCCTACATCCTAGATATATAGTGCAGATCACTCATTTTTTTCAAATAACTTAGAGAGGATACCTAACTGGAACTACCACTTTTTCGGCGCATTAATCACCGTTCGTGAGAACGAGGCACTAAACGAGTCATTCCCCTTGCGTTTCGACGCAGCGATAATCCCCGTTCGATCTGTAACAGGGGTCGCATTGATGATATTATCAAAGGCCTCCTCCTCGTCGTCGCTCCCATCAGCCGAACCAGACTCAGCGTCTGAGTCTTCTTTCAACGGCACAGGATCCGGGCGCGATATCTTCTCCAGCTGCGGTCTGTCCGGCGCAGCAGAGGGGTTCTGGAAGGATTTGGAGTTGAGGATTTTCGCACGGATGGCGGCCATTTCGGCTTCATCTTCTGAATCGTCGGATATGGCGTAGGGGTCTTTTTCTACTTCTTCTTCTTCTTCGTCGTCGTCGTCGTCGTCTTTGGTCCCTTCGTTATCGCTACCGTCACTATTCTCGGAACCATCCTCGTCGGAATCCGGCTGTAATCGGCGATTCGTGTTACCGACAGTCCATATATCGTCTGCGCCGCCTTCAGCCCGACTATCCTCGTATTCCTTTTCGATCTTGGCGAGCCATTCTTCTTCTGTTCGTTTGACGTCTTCTTCGGTCTCGCAGGCAGCGTACCGCTTTAGGAGCTCGGAGTTGATTTCTAGAAAGGCCTCGCCGTATTGGAAATGTTTGAGGACTTCTTTGGCCCAGTCTTCGTGGCCGCAGATGCAAAAGCAGGCGGCGAGGGCTTCGACGCAGTTTAACCGCCATGGTTTTCCGTAGTTGACTGTGTTTGCTGCGATGAGGTAAGGCACTGATTGGGATAATTAGTCGCTTTTCTGTAGATATATATATATATATATATAAAGGTCTAAAGAAAAAAAGAAAGGGGGTCATACAGAGTCGTTCGCATCGACCTCCAATTCGTGACCAAGGCACTTCCTGCACCCGAACCCAGGAACACTCGACCACAGCAGCACCGAATTGCTCCAGGAGGTCTTTATCGGCAGGGGAGATGACTTTCTTTGCGTTTGGACTGGATTATACGCATCTTAGTATCAACTTTCTCACATCTAGAACTAAGAATAAATATTTCTTGGGGGAGGAAACGCACGACACAATCACTCCTGGAAACTTCTGTCCTATTGCCAACTCTCGCATCAGACCAAACTGCATCAGTCTCTTTCCAGAGCATCGTTTCGGATCGCAATGACCTAAATCCCAGCAGGCAGCTTTGAAGGGAGGCCTGGAGGAGGAAGAATCGTCGTCACCGCCGCGGGGTACAGGACGTGGGCGGGGGTTAGAGAATTTCTTTCCTCCTCGAGAGAAGTTGTCTTTCTTGTGTCGGACCATGATAGTTTAGATTATGAGATAGGGCTGAATGAGATTAAGTGAAGGGTATTTTTAATCAGGAGGAAATCAAGCAAGTGGCTTGAGATTTGACGCCCACACGTGGAATCAGAGCTCACTGGGTAAGCGGGCGATCCGTCGGTTCTCTGCAACTCCACCATCTCCTCTTCTCACCTCCGGAACGAAGCTCATCGTTCAGCTCACAAGAGCTAATTCTTTCGTTTTCCCCTGGGAATTCACTTATCTTCGCCCCCTTTCTCTGGCCTCCCGTCGTCACCCTGGAGGCTGCTTCAGCACGGATGGCAGCTAGGGACCGCTTTGGTGGTGCCTATGCTGACCTGGCCTTCACCCCTCTTCAACGGGCGATTCGTACGTGACCATCGCACTCTTGTCTCTACGGGGCTTATCTGAGAGCTGGATTCCAAGTCTAACCTCTGTATTGCGTGTAATAGGGAATGCTTGTGACCTCTCGCACTATGAACCGAATCTCGCCCTAAACCTCGAAGTTGCCGACCTGGTCAATTCCAAGAAAGGCAATGCGTGAGTCGCGGCCTACTCCCACCCCCTTTTAAGTCCCTCAGGAATATTTCTGACGGTGCACAGACCTCGAGAAGCAGCGCTTGAGATCGTCCGTCTCATCAATTCCCGGAACCAGAATGTGTCGTTGCTAGCACTGGCGGTGGGTTTCGTCATTCATTTCCCCTCCCCCCGGGGCCGATGGTTTCTGGTGGCGCAGAGCTGCGCGCATTGGCCGGTTGGTCGAATAAATGATCTGACTGACATGCCTTGTTTATCTGATAGCTTCTCGATATTTGCGTTAAAAACTGCGGGTACCCCTTTCATCTCCAGATCAGCACCAAGGAGTTCCTGAATGAATTGGTGCGTCGCTTCCCCGAGCGGCCGCCTATCCGGCCCTCGAGGGTTCAACATCGCATCCTAGAGTCGATCGAGGAGTGGAGGCAGACGATATGCCAGACATCGCGGTATAAAGAGGATCTAGGGTTTATTCGGGATATGCATCGGTTACTTCTGTACAAGGGCTATGTGTTTCCCGAGATTCGTCGCGAGGATGCGGCGGTCCTCAACCCCAGTGACGTATGCCTCGTCTCACCCGAAGTTATAGGGGGCAATTGTTAACCTTGAAGATAGAACCTGCGCTCGGCTGAGGAGATGGAAGAGGAAGATAAAGAAGCCCAATCGGCCAAATTGCAGGAGCTGATTCGCAGAGGTACGCCAGCCGACCTACAGGAAGCGAACCGGTTGATGAAGGTTATGGCGGGATACGACAACCGACACAAAACCGACTACCGGGCTAAAGCGGCAGAGGAAGTGGCTAAGGTGCAAGAGAAGGCTAAGATCTTGGAGGAAATGCTGCAAAGCCATGCGCCCGGAGATCGGCTCGCTGAGGGTGATGTGTTCGAGGTAAGATTGATATGAACCCTTTTCGTGCTACATTGTATTAATGTATTCGTGTTTCAGGAGCTTGCTGGTGCCCTTCAGAGTGCGCACCCGAAGATCCAGAAGATGTGCGAGGAGGAGTCGGACGACCCAGAAGCCGTTCGCAAGCTTCTAGAGATCAACGATAGCATACACCGCACCGTTGAACGATACAAGCTGGTCAAGAAAGGCGATCTTGAGGCGGCGTCGAGGATTCCCAAGGGTACCTTGGGCACTACCACCGGAGTGTCCAAGAACTCCAACAATGAGTTGTCCCTAATCGATTTCGACCCGGAGCCTAGTTCGAACGGGAACGCCGAGCAACCCCAGCCGGGTGCTAGCTCTCTTGAGAATGACTTGCTTGGCCTTTCAATTGAGGAGCCGCTCCCTGCTAGCGGTGGGATATCACTAGGATCAGGTATGTCTCTAAACAGAAGGAAACCCCAAACAGGTTGGTATACTCAGTTGATTAACCCGATTTATACAGGACCAAGGCCGATGACATCTGTTACTCCACCGGTTCCCCAGAATGCTGGCTCATTCAACCCCAACTATGACATTCTTTCCTCGTTGAGCTCATCGCAACCTCCATCTAAGTCGTCCAGTCCGGCCCCGGGATTTACTCGGCGCCAGAACGCGACGGCAACGCCTCCACCTTCCGCCGCAGTCGACCCATTTGCATCATTGATGTCTGCAAGCCCGCGGAACCCAAGCCCCCTCCCATCCGGCAGCTCTACGAGTCCCCGAGCGCCGCCTTCTTCCTCTTTACGCGACCTAGCAGGCAGCGGGCCATCGGTGCCCGAGCGGACGAGCGCCAAGGGGGCGGAGGATGACGAGTGGAATTTTACATCCTCGCTGCCCGAGAGTAGTTTACCCAGCACGAGTCGGGTGCATGTCCTAAACTCGGCATTGAAGATTGAATTTGTTGTGCGACGGCACCCGCAGCAACCGCGACAGATTCACATTGTCGCGCTGTTCTCGAACGGGACTAACCAGGTCTTGAACGAGCTACACTTTCAAGTTGCGGTAGAGAAGGTTGGTTTTCTTTGCTTTTTTTTTTTTTTGTCTTGTTTCTATTAACGTAAACCATTATAGGCGTATACATTACACCTCCGACCGCAGTCTGGACGAGAGATCGCGCCGCTTCAGACCAACGGGGTACAGCAGGAGATGCTGATTGACGGGATTGACGTAGGCAAGGGGAACTCTGTGAAGATTCGATTCAAGGTCGCATACCAAGTTGGCGGCAAGCGAACAGAGGAGCAAGGGATGGTTCCCCCGTTGGGAATTGCATGATAGATTTCCTGCAATCGGATTGTATTTAAGATTTCGTGAAGCATCATCCATCACATTCCATGATTTACATTAGCCTTGAGAGAAGCCGTGTTGTGATATACCTGTTTACTAGTGCCATCATTTTCTTCTCTTTCTTTCTCTTTCTTTCTCTTTACTTGATTCCTGAGATAAGTATAAGAAGTAGATAAAGAAAGAAAAAAAAAAGGAGGTATTTCGGATTTCGCTCGGAGAATTGGAAACCAGGTCGTATCACGAGCTAGGTCGATACTAGTAGACATCCGACTGGCAGATATTCCAAGTTGAACCTTGGAAGGAGTACAGAGTACTCAGTATTCACACCCTGCTTTCCCCACAGTGATAGTGAACTCTCGATAAACCAAGGAACTTGTCTGTGGCAATTGATGTGGTAGGACTCTAGGTACGAGTCAGTGCGTTGATCTTTCTACTATATTATAGCCGAATACCATCTGAATTGTCAGCACTAGAGAATTCCGAGAAGATATCAGAGCTGAGATAGCTCTGGTATGGATACCCCCCAACGGTGCTATGGAAAAGTACTACAGATCGACTGGGTCCTATGGAGAAACAAACGCTTGGAAGTAACTTTCTCTGGAGGGGTTAAGACCGTTCATAGCCGATGGATTCGAAAGAGCTGAAGAGTGCTATTCTAGACAGATGGATGGGTACATACAGTACGAGTTGGGATTAGACTGTCTCCAAAGTCTAGTCTAGATTTCTCTACGCGATCCGGCAACGAAACAAGTTACATCCCACTCTCCCCTCCCTCTCTCCCAACGTCTTCGCTTCCATCACTGGTCAACCACATCTTGGGAAGAACCTAAAATCCAGGGGTGTCCCATGGATCTGCTTCGTGCCAGACTTTCGGAGTCCCTTGTCTCGTCCAACCTTGGATCCATCCGCCTTTCTCCCAGACCTAGACCTCCCGATGGGTGGACGAGGGACTTTTGGCTACGACGATGCCAGCTCTCTCGAGAGTGACATGAGACGGAGAGATGGAGAGATGGAGAGATGGAGAGGAAGCTTGGATGCGTCTGGTCCTGGTTCCCCTGCCGTATTTAACTTCTTGTAATTCGCCTTCACACTTCCCCCCTCCTGCTGCTTTCCTCTAGGATCTTTTCTGCGGGTTTGGATTTTATACCTGCCTCCTCCTCCTTCTATCGATCGCTCTCTACATCTAATACCACTTGGGAAATCCAAATCCTTCCGTCAGCAATGACCCCCTCTCCGACCCCCGGCGCTGAGGTCGCGGCTGCGAATCACCGCACCAAGGAGGAGAATCAAGAACGGTATGGATGCCGTTCTCCTCTTTTTATCTCCTGCGTTGGTCCTGAAAAGTTCCCCCGTCCGTCCTAACTAACGAGATCCCTGTAGCGCCTTCATTGCTGCCTCTCGCCGCAAAGACCGGAGTCTAGATGCCCGGATTGAATCCGCCAACCGTGCCTCGGCCCTGCACAAGCAGCGCACGGGGAGAGCTCTCCATATCAGTCGGGAGATCGTCGAGAGCGAAGCCATGTACGAGGAGATCGACTGCAACTACCAGGCCAAGCTGCAGCGCATGATGCACGCCCAGACCTTGCAGCTGGAGCAGGATTTCAACCGCAAGCTGTTGGATGCCATGCGGAACAACCAGCCTGGTCTGCAGCAGCGCCGGGCTTCCAGTTTAACCCCACGAGGCCCGCTGCATGGCGCCCGCAAGATGAGTCTGGATCTGTCTCGTCTGCGTTCCTCCATCTCCGAGGGGATGAACAACTCGGGCAGTCCCTTGTCCAGCCCTCTGGCCGCGGGCGTCTTACCCAATTCGAATGTCCTGCTGTCTCCCAATCACTCCCATTTCTCTCCATCCTATTCTCTTGCACCCGGCTCCAATGGCCAGATGTCATCCTACGTTACGCAGGCCACTCCTGGCGCCCCCACATGGTTAGGAGGGGGAGGAGGAGGAGGAGGAGGAGGCCCACAGCATCTATGGGAAGGGTTTTACTCGCCCTCTCCCCTATCCGGCGCTAGAGGAGGAATGCCCATGCCAATGCGCCCGTTTCGCGATCGCCTGGGATCTTGCCCCACTATTCCCCACGGCATGCCCACTGCAACTCCAACTCCCATGGCGGCCCCGATCGTACCGGCTGGGGCTCGTGGCCCAGTTGCAATGAGCCAGCACGTCCGTGTCCGGTCTGAACCTGGCCAGATGGCCGCCGCCGCCGCCCCTCTCTCAGCGGCTACTATGCCTCATTCCTCCGCCGATGCTGCTTCTCTCACCACGCCCACGACCACCGGTATGAGCTCCCCGACTCGCGATCTGAGCTCGTCAACGGAATTCCTCCCCACGCCAGATCTCTGCCCGACCCCGGTCACGCCCACCTCGCCCACCACCTCCAACCTTCACCACTTCCAGCACACGGGGGCCAGCGTCGACCTGTCCGCTCTGGATCTGGGCGCTGAAAAGTGGAACACCGACTTCCTGCATGATTTCGACCTTGATCCGCAACTCAGCAGCGAGCTCACCTCGATGTTCCCTCGCGGGCCCACCGACCCAGAGTATCTCGATTTCAGCCAGTTCGCCTCGACGCTGGATAACAATACGCAAGTGCAGTTTGGACCCGAGGGGACCGCGACCGCAGCAGGGATGGACGATATGACGGGAATGGAAGAATTCACCATTAGTGCATGATTACACTTAGTACTATATTCTTAGTTTTTTTTTTTTTTTTTTCAGATCGGTAACGTTTTAATTTGTCGTGATTGAGGGAATACCCATGTCATACTACCATACCATACCATACCATACCATACCATACCATATTTACTAGTACTCGAGGTTACATTGGACTGGTCCTAGGTTACTTTAAGTAATACCAGGGAAATACGTACTCTGGTAATTAATTATAGAAATATCCGCAAACGGTCCTGCCTGCTGCAGGTTCCACTCCAGTAACAACATATCCTTAGTAGTACACCAGAATCCAGAATATGAAGATGAAGCAGAGTACTCCGTATGTAACCTTGCTTAGTGAATTCATACCTATCCCTAACTCTACCACTACTCTTCTATACTATACAGAGTTAAATATACCAAGAGTGGCACAACCAAGTCGACTATTTGAGTTTCTCGGCTTGTTATTATTGTTTCGAGTGTGAGTGGCGACCGCACCGAAACAACACTGCTTGACCAGAAAACCAGGAAAGTTCCCCGATCATATAATAATAAATGCATCGATCTAGATTCCTGCCCCCCGGGAACTGGATCATTTGGGTTTGGGGTTATTTATTTATTTTTGTTGTTGTTGTTTTCTGATATCATCATATCATATCGATGCTAGCTAACTAGCTAGCTATAACTCTGTGCGCTAGGTTTGTCTTGTTGTAGGAATACAATACTCTGTTAGAGTATACTATACTTATCAGTATAGGTAAGAGATAGTATGCGTGCGAATCCAAAAACTAACCACTCCCTAACTACTAGTTAACTAGCTGTAGTAGTAGTAGTAGTAGTAGTAGTAGTAGTAGTAGTAGTAGTAGTAGTGTGGATCTTCGCAGGATAACATAGATAGCCCTGCATAAAAGATAGTAGATAGGAGATACCTAGTGGACCACTACAGCCTCGTGTAAGCGAACGAACGTATAGGAAAGTATCATTGTATATTAGGTACTTGGTAGATGATAGTATACATGAGTGGATTGATATGGTCACTGGTTAAAAGATTCATTCCTTGCGATCTACCTTAAAGCTACGGGGAAATAATAAAAGATAGTTAAACCGAGCTAATAGTTACTCATGCTAATATGGAATTGCACAACTGGCCAAGCCAAACACTCCCCAAAACCGCAGAAAAGAACGAAACCAACCGAGTGTGCTGCAGAGTAGTTGACTCGGAGAAAGTACGAACAACAGTACTCCTAAAGTTACCATGTAAAGCGACTATCGGCTGAACAGTTCTCGCCCGATATCCCCACTCCGTCGCACGCTCACGCTCGAACTGCTGCTCCGTCGTCGGCGACTTCGGCTCTCGGCCGGATCCGCGGGGCTCAACCCGCTAGCCCGTGCGTGCAGGTTGAGGATATCTGTGAGACTCACCACCCCCACTAAACGACCGGATAGCCGTGCTCCGGGTAGGGCTGACGCCGGGATCGATGGTGCGCCTAGCGAGGCCGGACTCATGTACGGTTGAGGAGGGAAAGAAGGAGGCGGCGGCGAAGGGCTGGGGTGGTGGTGTAGGTTGCCGTGGCTTGGTGTCTGGAAGTGATGAGGAGTTGGGCCGGGGGATTGGGGTGGCGACTGCGCGGGTTGGTTGCCAGTAGCATATAGCGGGATGTGCACCATAGAGTGTGATGGAGTGGGAGGACCTGATGACGACGGGGAAAGAGGATCCGTAACCCATAGTCTTGTGTGTTTTAGTTAGTTTGGCGAGACAGCACTCAAGCTATTTCAACCGCTTCTACATTGCAGAGGTATCTTACCGGTGGGATTTAGTAGCCACTACCTTGGCCACCGTATGTGCCAGCGTGGATCCCGGGTTGACATGGAAAACAGGAAAAGAGTCTTTGCCTTCCTGCAGTCCTCGCGTCGACAGAATCACCGAAATGAAATGCGTGCAGGTGTTTCGGAGAAGAGGAAGCGACGAGGACCTCGTAAGCAGCTACACACACACACACACACACACATTAGCTTGTCTGGAAGAGAGTTCTCTCATCTCTGAAAACAAATACCTTCACGTCTGTAGTAGACACATTCCCGACAACATTGGTGTGGTTGTCGACAACAGCGACAGAAGATATTCCTTCGTTGTTCATCAGCTGCAGCGCTTCGCACAGCGGCTTGTCTCCACTAGATATGCATTAGATAGATTCAGTACCTCTCCAAGAGAGAAAAATCCAAACATACTTGATTGATATCACATTGCGAGATCCGATTCGCAAATCCCGCAACGCCTGCGGATACAGCTGGTCAAGCACCGGAAAACTCCTCCCATTCTCCCAGAGAAACTTGACCAGCCGGAACTGGCTGAAGATGCCCACCACCTCATGGTCCCGCTTTTCATCAACTACAACCACACGATGCACTCCGCCCCCAAACGTTTCTACCGCGGTCATCACACTGGCCGATGCGGGGAGGGTCGTGAGGGGCTCCTTTCTCCCAAGATCTTTGACATCTCTCAGCGGAATCGGAATCTCCCCGCGAGCCTTGCGGGCAAGCTCGTCATACGAAGCACGCAGCTCCTCATCCGGCTGGGTCAGTCCTGCTGCCAGGAGAAGGTACGCGTTCAGGTCCGAGTAGTCAAATGTGCCGACGGCTGTCTTGTCCTCAGAAGTCTCGCGGATCAAAAGCACCGGTGCGCCGGATTCAATCAGAAGCTATCGCCCCGCAGAGCACATTAGCTCAGCCCAGCCGGAAAGAAGGATATTGCAGTTCTCACATTGGTGGCCGTCTCAATCCCGGTATCAATTTCCACAAATTTCAAGTCGTCCGGGCTCACCAGCTCCCCGATCGAGATCTCTCGCCAATCCCGGCCAACAAAAGCAGGGTTCACATTGTTCGGAGCGGGCGGGTTATCGATCAGACTCTGGATCGCAGCCTGCGTAAGCGATGGCTGGCGTCGTGAGCGTGGGGATCCTGGTGCCCCGCGAAGAGACTCGCTGAAGCTCTGGCGGTGTTGATGGTTCGAAGACACGTGGGGGATTCGAGGGGTGCGTCCTCCAACGGACGGGGGACGGGAGTCCAAGCTGGATCGGGGAGATGCAACGCCTGATCCATTGGAACTATCCCCGTTCGCCTCAGCCGTTTGACGGTCGGCCATGGCTTCTTGGATGACGCGAGGGTGAGTGCGGGGGAGGGTGTCCCAGCGAACCAGAGGTAGGTGTAGAAATCACAGCAGACTGACAAGATTCAGGTCGTCGCAATAGGAAACAAACCGGAGCGAAATGGCGATCTAGATAGATCACTAGGTCAGAAAATGATGACGGAGAGGGGTGTCTAGATTACAAACGGGGTCCAAGGCGAGACCTGACAAGTTGTCGAACACTTGAGCTCAACGAGTTGCCAATCAAGCGGCGTTGCGGGGGGGATCAGTGGTGTGGTTGGTGGGCCTGAGGCAGCCAATCAGAGGCTCAGGCATCCCTATCAGATTCCCCGGGAAAGTACGGAGTACAGACAGAATAACTGATTCTTGATTGTAAAACAAGCCTAATATCTTCTTTTCGGAAGGTGTAAACACACAGCCTATGTATGCATACGTATATATGTATCCTATTAAAGACACTTTTATAGAATTTCGACTAGATGTCATCGACACCCATTCTGCACGATATGCTTCTTTCTACAGAATCTCACCAAAAGTCTTTCAGCATGTCGTCTATACTCTTTGTCACTCGCGGTCTCATCACCGCCTTTCTGGCCCCAGAGGCAGCCTCCGAGCTCTGTTCCTTGCGCTTTCTTGTGTGCAGCTCGGGATTCACTATCCTGGAAGCTGCGGTGCGCTGTAAACACAGGACAGACTGGGCCGCGGAATGCCCCTTGTTAATCTTCTGCCCAACTCGAAAGTCCAAAATTGGGCGTTCTGCTAGCGTTGGGGATTCTGGACCGTTGACTGCGGCCAGACTCATTCTGTAATAGTCATAAAGGTTATCCCCTGGAGAATGCTCCTGCGCCATAATCTCCCATCCATCCGCCTCGGTTTTGTGAGAAAACGCAGAAGCAATACCGGGACATTCAAACGCAACAATGGATCTCAAGGACGGCAACGTTTCCAAATAGCGGAGTGACGTCCTCGATAAACTGGTTTGACGATGCAGCACCAGGACTCGAAGGTGCGGAAACGCCCCCGCGGTCCGGGTGAGTTCACTCCAAGTTCGAAGAATTCGGTCGTTTAAAGCTGTCATTGGGATAGTTTCGTCCTGGATTTTTTCAACACGCGCCAGGGCAGCAACTTCCAGCGCTACGAGATTTTTGATTTCAGCAATCCCCACAAGCTCGGGCACTCGAGCGTACGAGGCACCCAACGTTAGAACGACTCGCCAGCTCAGACTGTCGCTTTTCACCAATCCCAGGTACTCGCGCATGGAAACTCGGGGGCTTTCAATTTTCATCGACCGGTACTGTTCAATTTCTCTGAATTGGTCCGGGTACACCGTGGCAAAAAACTTCCACATGTGCAGAGTTCTTTTTTGGCTGTAATGACATACACTTGTTTAGGGGCAACCCGGCAAAAACGCGCTTGTAGATGCCAACAACTCACCTTCTACCCAAACAATCCCAAAGATAGCTAGCAATTTTCCAAGGCACATTTGCAAACAAAGGAACGGTAATATTTCTCTGATCTAAGAGTAGTTTCCTCATTGCGGAGTGCATCAGCGAAGGGGCCCCATCATCATTCAATTCTTCCCAGCCTATAGGCAGAAAAGGGGTCTCGTGAATCCAGGACGGGCCATTTGAGAACTCTGATGCTGGAGCAGAAACACTTTCGGTGTACGCTTGGCCACTGGCCCTGTCAAACTTCCGGACTGCCATCGTTCAGTATTGCGTCAATCAGCCAGCCGGTGCCACGATGCGCGAGAGACAAAAGTTTAGCGCGCTCTTGCATACTGAGTAGGATTTCGTCTCAATATTTTTGTGAACCACACGCCTGTGGTAGGGATAAATCATCAGCCAGAGCGTGTGCAGGCTTTACCAAGTATCTGACAGAATGCACTGCATTTTATGTAGTTATATCTGGTAGCTCTCTGGATTTTGTATTACAGCGGGATAGCCCCGGATCAATGTAATCCCGAGTGAATAAGCATCATTTTAACAGGGCTTCCAGTAGCAATAAACATTTTCTTTGCTAATAAAAGAGTGTAACATCTGGTAATTGAAGACTATCAAAGCTGCGGAGTGAACTTGAATCCGCCGAACCGGGACAAAACGAGTGAAAGCACAACCGTCAACTGCGGTTGGGATACAGGAGGTTGATTGGGCTGGTGATAATATAGCTGCCGAGGCCAGAACATTCAGGTGCATCGCGTCAGCACGTTACTGGGTGTCAGGTGATCACCGACTGTAAGGCTTTTCCATCCCATTGGTAGCAGGATTGTATCCAACCCAGAGCATTGCACCTCTTAGGAAGCTGACTGATATTACTTTCACCCAGGTTCTTAGAGAATCTGACTCTTCTAAAAGGGAAATCATGTCTCTTAAAAGGTGGTATGTTACTAATGAATCTACCTAGGTAGTTTCCTGAGCATTTCCTTAACATGACTTTAGTACCACACGATACAGAGATCTCACGCCGACTCTTCTAACCGCGAAATCGATACCTTTACCTGTGAGAGCACTGCATATCGTCGTCTAAAAGAGAAAGGGTTATGTCAACAAGGAGTGGTACCAGACTTTTATGGTGTGATAAAACAAATCGATCCGATATCGTGCCATCCTTATTGAATATATTCCGGATCTGCATGAAATAGATCTCTCAACATTTTCAGACCACCGCATAGCCACCCTTCGGACAATTCTGGAGAGTATTCATGGAGTAGGAATTTATCATGGTGACCCCTATCCTTGAAACATGATGGTCCAGAAAGACTCAGAAAGGGTTCTCTGGATTGATTTTGATCGTGCGCAAACATTCTTAGAGCATGAATAGAAATGGCAGTAGATGCAGGATGAAAAAGAGATGGTTGATGAGTTTCTTGACGACCTAGTAAGTACTCCCCAATTAGTTTGCCGATCCAACTAACCTTTGCCTAGACAAGAGATTATAATGATGGCAAGATATCGCGCACCTGGCCTTATTATTACACATATTTATGAATCCCCTTCAAATTACGGAGAGTTATCATATTAGCTGTGGCAACTTTTGACTGTTAGGGTCATTTAGGTTTCCTTTTCACCTTTAGTTAGGTAAGACCTCTAAATGCAACTACCTCCAACTGTTTTCCGTTAGGCTTCGTATTGCAGGGCAGTCTTTGTGCTCTTTCTATAAATTTAAGCATGGTTCGGATTAGGGGAAGCCCGCCTGAGCTCTAGTGTCAACTTGGTATTGAGAAATGCCCCATCACGAAATGCATATGAGATAATTTGGGTGATCGGGCAGTATGCCCGCTGATAATCACGATGCATAAAGAATTTGGTTCGTTAGGGGTCCTCGGAGGGATGCCCTTAACCATCAGCACCTTCTGGCCGACCTTTGATTTCGAATTATTTTCAGATTACCCTGCTCGTCTTTTGTGCTACACGGCCAGGAAGATTGCAAGCATCACCAGCCCAACCCAATGCTCGTGGTGGCTATCACGATGCGGCATGGGGTTTATGACCTTCAAGTTTACCTTTTATTCATTTGGCCTTAGTGATTCACTTCTGTACTATCTTACTCCTCCAGGTCACATCGCACAGAATATGCTGGAGAAAGGGGTCATCAGTCCACATTGGCCCCAAAGAGCCTCCAAATAGGTTCTCAGAACATCAAGTCCAAAACAAATACACCATTTATAAAATTCTCAGCAAAGCATATTACTTTCACGCTCATTTTTGGAAAGTCATGTCGAGTAGTTACACGTTGAAATGGGCTGCTGATATTTGATAGGGTCACAAGTATCACAAGGCTGATGACACCCGCGAACATGTGCGCCACGGGAAGAACCATCTTGACAAAGAGTGTCCCTTTGCTCCGTATACCCCAATTCTTCGCAAATAGACTCCCCCAGAAGTTGCCTGCCCTGGCTCAGCTGACTCATTTGAATGGAAATGACTCAGGGTAGGCTGCCTGGCACACTCTGAGATGCCGCTGGCTTGACTACGATACAAACCCTGTGACGATCAGGTG
This sequence comes from Aspergillus ochraceoroseus IBT 24754, assembly GCF_002846915.1. Lineage (NCBI taxonomy): Eukaryota > Fungi > Ascomycota > Eurotiomycetes > Eurotiales > Aspergillaceae > Aspergillus > Aspergillus ochraceoroseus. The sequence goes on along the minus strand of NW_024468487.1, from coordinate 358,112 downwards.
GGCTCTCTGCGCCTCCTTCCACAGATGTTTATATAAGAATGGCATCCAGGACGACTCATTGGATATTGGTAAAATAGACATATTCTGTCTACGATCTGCTGGACTATTTCAAGATCGATTTGACTTTAAACACTGTGTTGATTTTTGAAGGACCTCGATCTATACTTTCAGTGTTGATCACCAATCACTCGCACCACATTAAGCGATGAGTTCTTCCCGCGTCCAACAAAAGGACACTACCGTCCCTCCAAAGACTGAGCGCTTACCAAATACTTGGAAACGATACTCCAGTATGCTACGCATAGCGTCATCCAGCCTATTGAGGCAACCTTCACAGAAGGCAGACACCTATCTACATGATGTTTGGCTGCTGGATAACACTGCTTACCGACATCACCCCTCTCATATATCTGGGGAACTCCATTCTTGGCGGGTAGAGGTGATTGCCTTCGTGTTTCGCAAGGATAGCAGACGAGACATCAGTAAGTTCGTTGCAGGAATCGCGGATCTCATCGGGCTCGATGGGGAGATGGGCATGGAAAAAGAGATTCGACGCCGCATAGCGAAACGACTACAACCGTTTCTGTATCATGTTGTAGAAGATCACTCTCTGCTGCTCGAAATACCTCTGCCCAACCTTACTACACAGATTCATAAGCTCGGGCCTACAGATGCGAACGGTATCATCTCCCAGATGGTGAACACGGGCGTTCACCACATCGCAGATGGAGCCAGAATACGACCCCATATCCGGGGAGTGAGGGATAGAGCATCAATGGAAACAATCTTTGCTGGCCCGGAAGGTTGGTTGGTGATATCGGACATCGATGATACGATCAAGCATACGAAGACATCCGACACCACCGGGATCCTTCGCACAACGTTTGCTGAAGAACCACGGCCTATTGCCGGTATGCCTCATCTCTATTCTCATATCGAAAGGCATTTTGAGCCGACGTGGTTCTATCTCTCGGCTGCCCCGTACCACTTATACCCCTTCCTGCATAGATTCATCCAGACCCATTTCAGCCATGGAACCCTCATGCTGCGGGACTCATCCTGGCGAGACGTTAGCGAGCTCGTCAAATCATTCACCGTCGAGACTATGGAGTACAAAGTGGACCAAATCAAGAAGATCCGGCAATGGTTTCCACATCGACGAGTAATCTGTATCGGAGATTCAACGCAAACCGATCCCGAGACGTACGCCGAGATTTACAAGAGCCATCCCGAGTGGATCTACGCAATCCTAATCCGAAAAGTGACGCACGTACCGCATCTGGAGAAGCAAAATTCATCGAAGCGATTCAAGACGGCCTTCCAAGACGTCCCCGGACATGTCTGGAAAGTGTTCGAGCACCCACGAGAAGTATACGATCTTCTTGGATGACGTTCGAGTGGGAGACAAAGACGACTATTCGCCTTGAAAGATGGCAAACGTGAACCTGTAAAACCCCTTTGAAAACCATCACGAAAACCATCAACGAATTATTTGGTTATGGGCCTCTCTCTCTACAACAACGTTCACGATGCGGCAGAGCCCAATGGCATGCATCCTTTTGTCTCGAGTACTTCTCTGCATCAAAATGCAAGGAAGAGATGGTATTCAGAATACGTGAATACAACTAACTGGCCTGTGCTGTTACATTGAAAGAAGACCAAATCATCTCTGCTCTTATCTCACACCTTGCGTCATAGTTTCTCTCTCCGAACTACCTATATGAACCTCTCTGGTTCTCTGTATCGTGAAAATCAGCTAAACTGTCCTCCAGAACAATGAATGAATGGTATGCAAAGCATTCGTGCCTGAGGCTATGAGGGGCTGGCTCTTATTACTGTCCTGTTATCTAATGATCCCAGCCAGTATGGTTCATTCCTTCCACACATTCCTATCATATAAAGCAATTGATATAATATTCTATTCCATACAAGTAAAGCAAGTCTATCAATAGGTAACGCAAGAGGGCTGCTATATGGATTGGATTGGGCCTCATATGCTGAAGAAGTAAGGACATTTCCGAAGAAGAGAAAAGGAAACCAAAAAAAGGAAAGGGGGAAAAAAAAAAAAACAACTACAGAAGAAGAAGAAGGAATAAAGCGAAATACAAGAAAAGCGCTTGCAAGACAAATAACGTAACCTGAGTTGAGCCCACTAAAGCTCGATTCAGGGCTCAAATGCGTCTCTCCGGAAACATGATTTGACTGGACTGGATGGCCCCGGTATAATACATAGGTAGAGAAGGGGGGCTGGGTAGGAGTAGGATAGAATGGGAAAGCAGACAGACGCGGTAAGCAAGTCGATATTGAGGTAGGTAGGAGGTCGTTAGAAGAAGAGAAGAACAGCCGAATAACTAGTTATGGCGAGTGACAAAATAACGAGAAGAAGAAAAAAAAAAAAAAAAAAAAAAAAAGGAAAATAGAACCCATAAACAAACATGCTTGCTGCCCTGCGAAACTCTCGAGACTATATGTCCTGTTTTCCTTGTGCTTCGTTGAAGGAATTTTGAGGGCTGGATTTCAAGGCGTTTGAATTTTCTTGTTATGAAAGGTATAGATACGCTCATCATCATGAGACCGAGTCACGGTTCTTCTCTGCGTCGTGGACGAATGAAGAGTAGAAAATGGTATTTTCCCCCTACTCCATTATGTTCCCCGGGCCGCTTTCATGTTGAGCCGTGTTGGTGCTTTAGATATAGGCCCTCTGGCGCGACGCACCCCCTGTCCTTGAGCATTTGGAAAGGGGGGAAAGTGTGTATGGTTTGGATGTAAGTTGAGAAAAAAAAAAACCAGAAGTAGAGGGGGAAAAGAAGAACAGACACGAAGGTCAGGAAAATCAGGAATATTGAATACCTCATACAGTAGCAATGCATTTGATAACTTTCGCCAGCGGATATATTAACACTCTTCTTACCGAGTTCCAACCTCAATGCCGACTAATTCAAAATAAACAAGGCTTCCAAGTAGCTCCCGTCACAAGCAACCTTTGATAGGATGCTTAAAGAAGAAAAAAAAAATTTAAAAGTGAAATGGTGAGAGGGAGGGCGGGGGGGGGGAAGGAAAGATGAGAAGAAGGAAAAGGGAGAGAGTAGTACAAGGGAGATAAGGGGCCTAGAGTAGGGAATCAAGTCTAGTGAAAACGCTTAGACAGGCCGCGACAATCTGTAGTCAATTAGTACTGAGTTACCAGGGAAATAGGAGGACTTTTTAAACCCCATACCTCCAATTGAAGCTCCCTGTCCTTCACTTTGCTCACTTCATCGTTGATAGCCTGCGCCAGATTGGCTCCGATGGCTTGGGAACCACCCGGTCGACGTCCAAATGGCCACTGTGAGTATTCGGCCAGCAGCTCATCTACCTGGGCAAAGGCTCTCTCGCGGGACTCGTGGCTCATTGTAACCAACGCATTTTCCAGCACATTCGCAGCGTATGCGGCGCAGACCATGGTAATGGTACGCAGATAGCGGAACTCGATATCCTCGGGGAGCCATGCATTGGCTGGGAGAATGACAGTGCGACTGGTGCAGATGTTGCGTACACGGCGGTTGAGGTCATCTTTAGCGCCGCCGTCCGCGACAGGGTGGGTAGCCATATCGAAGAGCAGGAAGTTGCGTTTCTCGGTGCGGAGGATTCCCTTGTCGACAAGGCCTTTAGCAAGGCGTTCGCGTACTTGCTTAAGCTGATAACCGATCTTCATCAAGTTCCAGGTCTCACCTGTCCAACCCCCGTCCAAGTTAGCGCATTGTGCTAAAGACGACGAGAGGTAAAGAAATACACACCACTCATCAAGTCAATCCAGGAATTGACGCTCATCTTCTCACTCGACTTCATCATCTTCAATGCCTCGTCCAGCAAGACCTCCCCTGTCAGAGTGTCGTCGATCACTTCAATCACCCGATCGGCCAGGGGAAACCGTCGTCGAGAAGAATCTTTCTGCATGCTAATCCGACCGCGGAGAGCAAGCTCAATGACGATGCATCCTCGCAAGGCGTAAGAAATATTCTCGTTCCAGAAAGATAAATAGCCCTGTAAAAATTTCCATCCCAGGGACGTGAGCCATTGATCTCGATTCGTAGTGCGCAATCATGCCCCCCTCTGGTGAGAAGAGACCCCCCCCCCCCCCCCCAAAAAACTAAAAAAAACTAACCTGCTTGTCTTTCAACCCCAGTAAAAGAACCTCTTCCATCAGTGTAAGCTTAGGCTGTTTGCTCCGTTCCTCTGTCTCGCTAATATCCCTCGGGTCGAACGCGATCTTGTGCCCATTCTCCGTGCTTGTGTACGAGGTCTCCGGGGTCCGGTTATCCATCGCAGAGCCATTTCGAGATACCGGCGAGGAGACTCTGCTGTCATCGTTCTCGTCTGGGCCAGCGGCTCGACCGCCACCTCTCCGGCGAGTCAAGCCCCCGGCTGAGGCCATTAGGATAGACGAGGGATTGGGGTCGGGGCGGGGTGACGACGAAGAAGGAGGAGGAGGAGGAGGAGGAGGAGGAGATGGTCGCGAAGAATGGTCGAATAGAAGGATATGCCACTATTTGGGTATACGCCGTAGATCTATTGGGAGACACGGTTGGAACGGTTGGAGTCAAAAGGCAGAAGATTATTCCGAAAGGGTGATGGGCGGGAAATTATCAGGGGCGGCTGAAGGAGGATGAGAACGAGGGAGACGAAAAGGTCCAGCCGAGCCCAGTCAAGTCAAAGTCGGTGAATACGAGACGGACCAGGGGAAAGATCTCGATCGGAGATTGAAACAAAGAAAGAACTGAAGTTGAAAGCTGAGAAGAGAAATTGTCAGAGGAGTTGTAGTCGTTGTCTTTGGGAAGAATAAAAATATTTCAAGGCTGCCTACGGAGTGTATATCTGGCTCTTCAACATGGTGGTTTTTTAGTTGCCCTCATCCAGTCCCCTTCAGCGGGGGATTCATATTCTTCTTCTTCTCGCTGCAGCTTCAATTTGAAACCTGAACAATTATACTGGAACATCTCAGGATTGTATTTGCCATTTCTCCCGGATTTACGTTTTAATTCACTGAGTCTCTCTCGCTGGGCTTCCCTCGGAAATCTCCTCTCATCATCTACCACCCCCCCCCCCCCAAAACAGTACTCAAATGGATCAAAATTGCATTTCAAAGTGATATACACGATATAGTAGGGTGAAACGCATCGACATGTATCAGCATACAGATTAACGTCGCCGACTACCCAGATACTCCAGCTCTAAAGAGACCAGTGTAGATGCACGCCGACCATCCCCTTCTTTTATATCTAGCCCTCCATCCAACTCCGAATCCTCGCATTACGTACATATTTAGTGGGCTAAGACCGTCAGCAATTGGACTCTAGTAGCGGATTGCCGCAAGAAGGGAGGATAATAAACGCTTACCGTCGGGCTGGGCAAGGATGTACTCGACAGCCTTGTCAACTGTACCAGAGATATCGTTAGAAAAGAAATTCTATTAGGTGGATCCCATCACACGGGATACTTACTGCTGTGGATAGTATCGGCCTCCTTGTCGGGGATCTCAATGCTGAATTCCTGTTGACAGTCAATATCATTCTTTTTTTTTTTCCCCGGACAGCACATCTCCAGCTGACTCATACCTCCTCAATAGCCATCACGACCTCAACGGTATCCAGGCTGTCAAGTCCGAGGTCATTTGAGAAGTGAGAGGCGCCGTTAATCTATTGCATTTCTCTTGTTAAGCTGATGATTCTTCACGCGACGGTCGGTAAATTGAGGGACAAACCTTGCTAGCATCGGAAACCTGTAAACCAATCATCAGTCAGTCATTCAATTCCCTGCCCTCGTCCAATTGATCGAGAAACCCCGAGAAACCAAGATTCACGCACCTTGTCGAAGTTCTTCAGCAGGTTGACTATGCGGCCCTCGACCTCGTCCTTGCTGAGACCGGCAGGGGCGGAGTAAAGTCTGACAGCCTGGAAGGCAAAGCGAGGAGCGAATTGAGCAGGGCGAGCCACAGGAGAGGCACGGATCTGGAAAGCAGCCTGAGGCTGAACGGCACGAGGCACAGAGGCCCTCAATGAGCGGACAACAGCGGAACGGAACATGATGACGGGGGGGGGGGAGTTTAGAGGAGGTCGGGGAGAGAGATTGCCTAGAGACAGATTAGAAGGAAGAACACTAGAAAGAGGAAGATTCAAAAGAGCGGAGGATACCTCGAAGAGAAAAGTCAGAGGGGGGGGAAGATGAAGATTAAGAGGTGAGGTAGAGATGGTGATGGGAGGAATTTCTGAAGTTCTGCGAGTCTCTCTCGTTCTCAATTTGGCGTTGCTGCAGTCGGCCAATCACGGGATGGGGGAAAGCAATGACCTAAGCCGAACCTGCGAAAACCAAAAGCAGTTCGAACTTCGTCAATTCTCGCCAGTGCTCTGAACCCCCCTCTCTCTCCTCTCTCCAATTGTCCCCCCCCTCTTCCATCCTCTTTATCGGTCTTCTCTCGTCCCTCTCCATCTCCAGATGGCTACCTCTAGGTCAGTCGCGAGGCTGCTCGCCTACCGCCGCCCCGTGCCCTCCGTTCTACCCTCGTCTTTCCTCTCGACCGCAAACTTCTCCTCCTCGGTGACCCGCGCAGCTACGCCAGCTGGACCTCCCCAGCCTGGCTTCCGTCTTCCTCCTCCCCGTAAATGGGATCAGGACCCGGAGTCTTCTCTCGACAAGGCCAGCAAATACTTCCTTATGGCCGAGATCTTCCGGGGTATGTACGTGGTGTTGGAGCAGTTCTTCAGACCACCGTAAGTCTCTCCATGTGCCCCCCAGCTGTCCAAGCTGGTCCATGTCAATGGCATCCTGGCGCCTGCGATGTCTCTCGTTCATGAATTGAGGGCATTGTGCGCCAATGGCGTCGTCTGAAGGGGGCTGTAGCTAAAGAAATGTCGTTGGTAGATACACCATTTTCTACCCCTTCGAGAAGGGCCCCATCTCCCCTCGATTCCGTGGTGAACACGCCCTAAGACGCTACCCTACCGGTGAAGAGCGTTGTATCGCATGCAAGCTCTGTGAAGCTATCTGCCCTGCCCAGGCTATCACCATTGAGGCTGAAGAGCGTGTGGACGGAAGTCGCCGGACGACCCGATATGATATTGACATGACCAAGTGTATCTACTGCGGCTACTGCCAGGAGAGTTGCCCGGTTGATGCTATTGTTGAGAGTATGTCTTCCTCTTCGAAATGTTTCTTTTTTTTTTTCTTTTGGATTCTTCTAGATCAATGGTTAACATGGCTCTAGCCCCCAACGCCGAGTATGCTACCGAGACCCGCGAAGAACTGCTGTACAACAAGGAGAAGCTCCTCTCAAACGGTGACAAGTGGGAGCCTGAGATTGCTGCTGCTGTTAGAGCCGATGCTCCTTACCGATAAATCACTATGCAGTTGCCTCCTCCATCTCAGACGCTTTCCTAATAATGAACAAACACATCCAAGCTCTCTCATTATATAGGACGGACGGGATTCAGGAGAGAAAAAAAAATTTCGTTACGAGGAAAAGCAAACTTTCCCACTAGATCCATGAATTGCGAGGAAATTTTTTCCCCTGCGGTTGAAGCCTTGAGTCTTCTCCGCGTTGTACATAACCCCCTCTTCCTCCTCCGTCATTGTCTTCCTCTATGCCTACTCTGTACTCGACGGATCTGTAGGCGAAGTCAGTCTACTTCCTTGCCTGCAATCCGCTCGCTAACTTCCCTTTTTTGTACCCTGTGATGTTAGAAGAAACCTTTTCTGTTTTAATTGTTTAGGGATTCAATCAATCAGTATTTTCTTTTGTTTTTGCTGTATCCAACTGATGTAGACTGAGATACCGATCTTCAACAGAATACCGAGAAGGCCGATCGATGCATCGGAAATTCCTACAACTTCTATCAATCAGATAAAAAAGAGAAGAAAGAAGAAGAAGAACCAGAAAAGAAAACTCCCTGATTTATATCAACAGGTTAAATCGCTACCAATGCAACATATGCACAGAATGGAAGAAAGATGAAAGATGAAAGAAAAGAAAAAGAAAGAAGTCAACAGAAATAAACCCCCTGGGCGACAATGAGAAAAAAGAAAAAGAAAAGGAAAAAAACCAAAAACACCAAATCTCCAGTGCCTACTTGCATATAGACAGACAACTCACAACCTCACATATTCTGCTTGACTTTTTTGTCCTCCGCGATATCAAGAAGATATTCTTTTTTTTTTTTTCCCCTTCCTCCTCCCTCTTTTCCTTGAAGGTTTCCTTGAAGGATGGAGATGAGGCGTATACACACACACATTCGTTATTAAGTACATGGTTTTGACATCCTCTTCTTCGTTCCTTTTTTTTTTTTTCTTGTAAAGAGAGTATCAACTCACACGCGAGTCACACTGGTTTGCTGATTTATTTCTTCTTTCCGCCGCCGCCGCCGCCGCCGCCTCCTCCACTTCCTCCAACCTTTGCCTTGAAGCTTCCCTCGAACCCTGGACGTGGCTTACCCTTGCCTTTGCCCTTGTTGCCGGCGCCGCCGCTTGACTTCTTGCCACCACCGCCGCCGCCGCTGCCCTTTTCTTCTCGGCGCTTGCGAAGGTTATCCTCGCGTTTCTGCTGGCGCATTTCCTTGCCCTTCTTGACGGTGTCTACACGGTCCTTCCATTCCCGCTCGGATCGCTTCTTGGCGGTTTCTTTGCGCTTCAGGGCTTTCTTGAGTAGGGAGGTGTCGTCGCGGACCCGTTCGCCGTGTGCACGCTTCTTCGCGTTAAGCCACATGTCTTTTTCTTCGATGTCGGCGCGCTGCTCATCGTTCATGCCTGCAAGCCGGGCTTTCTTGGCTTCCACGGACTTCAATGTGGATGCCGCATCGCGTGGGCCGCGGGATTCATGCTGGTCTCGCACATTTGACAAGGTAGGGTCAGCGACCTGGCCATCGGCAAAGACTACCCGGCCAAAGGCGTAGTTGGTTGCAGAGGAGCCGACGGAATCAGCGGGGGAGCGGGGGGACGCGAGCAGAGAGCCGGAGCCACCGGGGGAGAACCGTCGAGCCATGGCTTCGTCCTTCTCGCGCTGTTCCTCCTCCCTGGCCTTTTGCCGGAGGAGTTTCTTGTGTGCTTTGCGCTGCTCGGCTTTTTGTCGCCGCGCTTCGATCAGCTCTTGTCGGTTTCTGGCTGGCTTGCCATTGAGTCCGTCAGCGTGGCGGGCTGCCCGCAGCTCATCCAGGCGCTTTTGTAGCCGTTGCCTCAGCTCTTCGGGGGTGGGTTTGAGGGGTTTTAGTTCGGAGGTTGCGTTCATGGTGGCGTCGCTGGGGGCGGAGGGAGGGACAATGGATGATATGGAAGAGCTACCGGATTGGGGATTCGAGGCGTCAAAACCTGGGGAGTGGGGAGCCGACGAAGCGTCATCATCTTCGTTGTCGTTTTCGTTGTCGTCTTCTGCGTTGAAATCAAGAGCAAGACCCTCAGCAACAGCCTCGTCTTCTTCGCCATCGACTTCTTCACGACTCTCTTCTTCGGCCTTTTCCTTCTTCGAAAGTTTTTCATTGGCCTTGCTCTTAGCAGGCTTGGACTCGGCACTCGACATAGCTTCATCAGCGGCAGTAGTGTTCTTGGTATCTTTCACTCGTTGCTCTTCTTGCTTTGCCTTCCTAGCGGTATCCTTGGCCTTTTTCTTCTCCTGCTGGCTCAATTTCTTCTGTGCCTTCTTCTCCTCTCTCAGCTTTTTACGGGCCTCGGCCTCCTCCGACTTTTTAGTAGTAGCTTCATCCTGATTCGTAGTGGACTCTGCTTGCTTCTGCTTCTTAGATGCGGTATCGCCTCTTTTCATGCCCTCCCGGGGAAGTTCGGAGCCCAGATCGCCATCACCATCACCATCAGACGACCTAGCATGATCATCATCATCATCATCATTCTCATTCTTCTCTTCTTCCCGCTTGCGTTTCCGCGCATTCTCATCCATTACGTCCTTTGCGGTTTTAGCGGAGTCAGGATCCAACTTTGCTCGTTTGGCTTCACGAGCCTGTTCTTTCGTCTGCTTTTTCCGTTTCCATTGATCCTATGCAAAATATTTTGGTTAAAATAACGTAAAACCCCCGCTAGATTATGGGAACCACCCAAAAGAGGCAGAGAGGAAGAAGGGGAAGTGTGGGAGAGAGAGAAGAAAAAAAAAATAGAGAGAGGGAGAGAGCCCCCAAAAAAAAATCATTGCACAACGTAAGAAGAAAAAAAAAACCGGGGGGGAGAACATACACTTCCATCTTCGCCATAATAATATTTCGCCGGAATCAACGACAACAAGCCATCAAAGGCTTGAGCATGGCTTCGTAGCCGTTCCTAATTAACGAAAAAAAAAAAAAAAAAAAAAAAAGTTCGTCAACCTTGGATTCATTGCAACACACAATCACATTCTAGAGTTGATTGGCATACCTCGATATCATCCATGGCGGTTTTACCTGAGGGGAATTCCAGAGGTATCCAATAAGCAAAAAAAGAAAAGAAATACCACCACCACCAGACTTCCTCGACGATGCAGAGAAATAGAGGAGAGAGGAGAGATGGGGTCAGTCGAAGGAGCAAAAAACCGCGCCGATTATCTTGAAAAAATTGGGTGGGCGGTTGAAATCTTGGCATCCACTTTTTCTCCGCTCGGTTGTGCTTCACCGCCTACCTATTTGGGGGGTTGGGTGGGCGGTGAGACCTACAGTGTATTTAAGGTAATCTTTGACTTGAAGCTGATGGAGTTAGTTATATTTGGATTAGATTTGTATTTAGGTAGGTTTTTATTAATGCTCTGGAAGGGGAGATAGATAGATATTGTCTCATTTGGGGTGGTTTATATGTTGTCTATCACAAGGTTGGTGTAGAACTTGGGTGCTGCCTAACATCTATATCATGTCGGTATTAACATAAGCTATCGAGGATGGTGTCTAGATCAAGAGAGGTCATGCCCTAAAAGAATGATTCTTGAAAAAAGCTGTCACTATTCATAAAAAGTCTGCATTTATTGTAGAACTCGAAAGGGGACGGCACGCAAATCTATGAAGATAACTAGGGATATAGCATCGACATTGGAAAAAAGTTTCAAAAAGTATATTCAAGAAACGATCTCATGGGGGAAAAAAGGTCAAGCCCAGTCATTCTAGCAGCACGACCAATCGAAATACTCAAAGAACACAAAACAGTATTAATCCACAAATCATAACCTCATGATGAAACCCAGTAAGTAGATAAACAGAGGACAAAAGCTAGAAAGGAAATGCAGGCCGCGGACAGAGAGAGCGTGCACGCTTATTTCTTGAAGAAGCTGCCGAGCGAGTCCATCTTGCTGGCGTTACCCTGAGAGTACTGAGAACCGCCGTAGTAAGGATCTTGTTGTTGAGCCTCATCCTTGTGCTTTCTGTTCTTGATTGCATCCTCGGCAAGACTGCCGACGATGGCTCCGCCAATAGTTCCGAGAAATCCGTGGTTGACCTTGTGGCCGGCAAAGGCACCTGCTAGTCCACCAGCAACGGCACCACCGATACCACGCTCGCCATCCTGGGCTCCACCGGGGCCACTTTCGCCATACCTATTCGATTGGTTAGTTGCAAATTCACTTTGCAGGACCAAAAGGGGGAAACATACTGGGGCTGCTGTTGTTGCTGTCCGTACTGGTCCTGACCATACTGGGGCTGCTGGTTGTACTGGTTTTGCTGTTGTTGCTGAGGCTGCTGGCCGTAGTAGTCATTGGAAGCCCCGCGTTGCTCGCCGTACTGGGGCTGCTGGTTGTAGGACTGGTCGTACTGAGGCTGTTGGCCGTAGCCCTGCTGCTGACCGTAGCCCTGCTGGTGGGAGTAACCATCCTGCTGGTACTGACCCTGCTGACCCTGCTGGCCGTAGCCGCCGTACTGCTGGTTGTACTGATTATCGTAAGGGCCAGACATGGTTGGGTTGTGTAGTGGTAGTGGTAGTGAGGTTGTGAGAAGGAGGGATGAGGATGAGGGAAAGTAGGAGACGATGCTTGTTGGAAGAAGAGTCAAGTGGATGGATGGATGATGAATAGAAGACAAGAGACCTGAAGCAGTGGGTTCGAGTCCCCTTTTATAGTAGTAAGATATTTAGCTCCTGGTGGGCGAGTAAGATGATCTGGCAATAATGGTAGAAGAGGGACAGTTCGTTCATGACCCCACCAAAGCTGAGAAATCGCCGCCTGCGCCGCCGAATAATACGGTGATTCCCGACAATACCAGGTGGAAATACGGTCCTCGAACAGGCGCAGCAACTGGGATTCCCCAACTGTACTCCGTAATGCGTAATCTTGGTCTGCGAATAGGTTTGGCACTAGCGTAATAAATTCTGTTCTGCATACCAGAATTATCTCCGCTTGGTGGGGTTTGTGGCTGGGCACTCGTACCTACTACCTAGTGCGATCATTGCCGCCCGTGCTTACAGGGCTGAGACCAGCAGGACTACTCTGATCTAGGCAGTAGACCATTCTAATCATGGCTCTGGTTTTCTATGCTATGGACTAGAGAAAATCCCATGCTTCGTAGCTTACACAATAATCCTGGGTTAACTTTCGCATCATCTTATCGATCTGTCAACATGGCGGATGTCGCTGAGTACGGCTGTTCCGGGAGACATCAGGCTCAAGTCGGGTGACGTTAGCGTGTTACTGCATTACATACCTTACAGAAAGTTACGCGATCATTACGCGGAGGCCTGGGTTTGCATAGCCACATGTGGCTCAGTTGCATATATTGCCTCCAGGCACGGAGTACTCTGTAGACTGTGCTAGAATATGACTAGACTACCCAGTTAGGTATGGCCCAGGGCTGTGTCAACAGATAGCGCTGGAAACTACCAATAATAGAGCTATTAATATCTTGAGTCCTTCGAAAAGCTTCGACCGTACTTCTATGAACTCATCATGTTGAAATCTTCAAATTCTTGGGATAAGTGGCGGTCCTCGGGAATAAATCAGGCAACGAGATTCCCAACCTCAGTTTTGCAGCAGTTGCAATTCGAAGAACCAATGAATTCTTGCCGGGATTTCCGTTGCCCAGCGCAATCATGCATAACCCCTTCTTGGCATTACCATCATTGATTCATGATTTCTTGCCTACGGAGTAGAATCAAGTGTGGGGACGGGGGGAAGAGAGGACTCCCTCATACACCGCCTCATTCTGGACAAGATTAGAATCGTCTACCTTCAACAACAAATCCCAGCACGACTTGGGTCTTTCAATCTGCGGTCTACGCGGTGCTTGATTTCCTTGAAAATCGAATGTGTGTCCATATTGCTGACATGGGGTTTGTCCAGCCGCAGATTTCGGAGTCGCTTTTGCAATGACGTCCTGAAGGCAGAGCGAAAAAAAAAAAAATAGTATATTTGTATAGCCACATTTTATTTTGATGGCAATGTCTTTCTCCGCTGGCTTGATGCAGACTTGAACCTACTAGCCTCTAGAGACCTTGTCACTGCAGGTGGTTGCACCCAGTGGATGTGAAGTCTGGACGTTGCCCAACGCCATGCCAGGCAGGCTGTGAGGGGAAACATGGTTGTCAAAACAGCAGCTGTCACACCTCTTTCATACTATCAACACTTCTATAGCATCTCGGCTCAAGACTTGAGAATCATCATGATGATTTTTATACTCCCAGTGGGCTCAGCCAACCCTCGGAGTTATAGCTCGTACCCCAGACAACAGACTCAGCCCTACCCGGACCCTGCATGCTCCTTCTTAGCCACTTATAAACACTGTAATAGAGAAACGACAATGCTTGATTTCTTCTTATACTCGTAAGTTGTGGATGGGACCAAAACGGACTAGCGCATATGTTCATGCCTCAGGCACCACAAGCCAAGCCAACATCAAAAGTTCGAGCGGAAAGATCTCCTACGAGAACTGCTACTAGAGTCCCAAGTCCCAGCCAACACAGTGCAATATGATTGTCCGGCAATTATGCGTGCGGCAGAGTGAGTACTTGGATACATTGTACTGAATCGACAACTTTTGAACAATGTCATTGCTAACTCTTCCTTGTTGCAGGCCGCCAGCTCCTCGCCTGCAACCGCCAGGCCCTCATCCTGAGGAGGTTTTCCTCGACCGAGACAACTGTCGATGCTCCAGTCCGAGGTGCCCAGACCCTTCTAGAGTTTAGCACAGCATCGGAGTCCGTACGGCTGGCTGCACAAGAGGCCTGGAGCAAAGCAGAGGAACGACGTGAGCGACTACAATTCTTTTTCTTTCCGCGGGCGACCCCGTGCCATTCCATTAAACTAACCATGCCATTTCTGGGTATTGTTTAGGACACGCATTTCGCGGCCTCGGTAGCGTTGTCAGAAACGCTTACAAGCCGGAGGACACCATCCAAAACCCTCCCACCCCTTCCGCCGTCACCCTCGAACTCCTCCTCGCATCGCAGACCCACCTTGGCCACTCGACCTCCCGCTGGAACCCTCAAAACTCCCGCTATATCTTCGGTATCCGGGATGATATCCATATCATCTCGCTGGACGTGACGGCGGCGTACCTCCGCCGCGCCGCCAAAATTGTCGAGGAAGTTGCTGCCCGCGGCGGACTGATTCTCTTCGTCGGCACCCGGAAGGGCCAGAAGCGCGCCGTCGTCCGCGCTGCCGAGCTCGCCAAGGGCTACCATATCTTCGAGCGCTGGATCCCCGGCAGCTTAACCAACGGCGAGCAGATTCTGGGCCATTGTGAAACGAAAGTCGTCAACGCGATGGACGAGGAACTCCCCCATTTCAAGGACAACCTGACGGATCGGGCGGCGCTGAAGCCCGATCTCGTGGTCTGCTTCAACCCGCTGGAGAATGTCGTGCTGCTACACGAGTGTGGGCTGAATAATGTGCCGACCATTGGTATTATTGATACCGATGCGGATCCTACGCGCGTGACGTATCCGATTCCTGCCAACGACGACAGTCTGCGCTCTGTTGGTGTTATTGCCGGGGTTTTGGGCCGGGCCGGTGAAGCTGGTCAAAAGAGGAGACTTGAGAGCGCGCAGAAAGGGGAACTCACTTACAAGCCGGTGCATATTGAGGAGCTGACTGGCTCACTTGATAACTAAGGCATTGGTTGTTTTTCGCTTTCTTGGGATGTCTCTCCGGGTGTTTGAATCAATCTTGGGATTGTACTGTATAGAGTACTGTAAGCTTTACCTCTTAGTAGTATGGGTGTTTCCATTTTTAAATGTCCACTGTATTATCAAATTCTGGAGCTATTTTATTTATTTATCCTTTCATTTTCGTTTTTCATTTTCTGGTTGATGCTGGACCTTTTCCCCTTCGTTGCATTGAAGCATGACGATAACATATATAGCCATGCATGATATGCGTTATATGGCCTAGATCCTCTTGAGTTCACACTAGCACCTCGTGTTTGACTTTCAAATATGACTCCGCACTGCGAGTCCCGGTCTTCAATACCTTTTCATTCACCATGGATGTCCGCTCTCCGTCAAATGGGTCTCCTACCTCCGCCCAGCTACCTCCCATCCCAATTCGGTCCCCCATCGAAGTCATCGAAAACCTACGGTCTCTTTACTCCAAGGACAACATTGAGTTGTTCCGAGCTGCTCTAGACTCCGGCTGTTCACCCGATCGCTTCGATATTCGCGACCTGGATACGATCATGATGGACGCTGCCCGCAAGGACGCACCAATCTCAATCATTAGACTCTTGCTAGACCGCGGAAGCAATGTTCAAGAAGGACAAGTCCTCCTCCTCCACGCCCTTGAGCGGGGATCAGAAACCATCCAAGTTCTGCAGCTCCTGCTGGCGGAAGGTGCTCCGATAAATAATGACAATGTAATCAGAACCATTACGCTTCTTGGAGGCTTTACTCTTTTATGGGTTCTCGGGACAAGTTCTCCACAAGGCTGTAGAAAAGCGTGATCAAGCTGAACGTCGTCCGTTTTCTGGTCCAGGAAGGGATAAACCTGGGCATCAAGGACGCAAGGGGCCGGACGGGCTTTGGATTGTGCCCGGGGGGTTTCAAGAAAGATGGAATCGTGGAAATGATTGAGAAGAGGGGTCATTTGCTTAATATCCAATAAAACAAAATAATTTATATAGATCTAGGAATTACACATCTGCCTATGTAGTTCTCTCAGATCTGGCCATTACATGGGAAGCACGAGCATTAAAATCTGCGATAGGTTCAATTATCCAAGGAAATGAATTGACTAGGGCATATCCTGTTTGCAAAGGAAAGATCACTAGATCAGTGTAACTGTATGATGCTAACTCTTTGTATAGTGGTTAAGCAAGCAACGCCATGTTTTATTAAGCCCGCTTACCCAGATCATCCTGAATTCCAGGAGTTTAGTAAGCAATCTGGTATGCTTAGGTTGGGGGGGCCAGTGATCAGATCTGGTGCTTAGATCAAGCCCAGTGAGTGAAATGTTTGATTGTATAATGATCACTGATCAGCTCAGGTCGGTCAGGGGGAGCAAAAGCGGCGAGGGGTGCTAGAATGGAAGGAGAGCGCCAGGAATTGCTAGACATTATCCAGGACAGATGCATTTAACCCATAGCTCTCATGGCAAGTTCAACACTAAATGTCTAGAGTCAGTCACTTATCTCAATTTACTAAGAGGAAAGGAATTGGGAGGGAAAAAAAAAAAAAAAAAAAAAACTTACACAGCGAAGGTTCCCGCTGAAACTGGCATAGCCCTGAGAAGAGTCGGTCCGATACCTTTCCAGAACCCACCGAGTCCCTCGGCAACATACGTCTTCTTAAAGCAGTCTCTCATGCTCTTGAACTGCTGCTGTGCGCCGAATCCGTCGCACTGCATCTTGCTCTTCACCACGTCGAAGGGATAGCTGCTCAGCCAGAGAGCTTCACCGGCCAAACCACCGTAGGCAGCAACCTTGAGACTGGAGATATCCTCGCGCTTAATGTTGTTGCGCTTCGCGTCCAGGTTCATCATGTACTCGAAGGCCAGGAACCACATGCCATATGCTTGGACTTCCCGGAGGTAGGTGACGGCCTGGCCGCGGTAGAGGCCGCGGAGGACACCACCCTGGGAGGAGAGCTTGCGGATGCAGTCCAGAGGACCGCTATAGAGTCGGTCTGCGCCGTGGGGTTGGGTCTGCAGACGGATACGGACATGTTCGATGGGTCCCGCGAGGACAGAGTTGGTGAGACCCGCGAAACCTCCAGCAAGGTAGTACTGGCCATAGGAGAGGGTGCTGTCGGCGTACTTCTTCTTGTTGAGTTCCTCAATGCGTCGGCGGGCCTCGTGGAAGGCTCCAAATTGCACGCTGACCTGGTAGGGTATTAGTATGGTGGTGGTGTGTGACACAGGGAACAGGGAAGGACATACACAGGCGCCAATTCCAATCAATGGGGTCAGGGTTCCTTTATAGAAAGCGAGAGGACCCTCCTTCTTGAGAATTTGCGTGGCACCGTCCAGGGCGCTTGAGTATTGAGAAGAGGTTTGCAATCGGACCTTGACGATATCTGCGGGGTGTTAGATTGGCCGTGAGGGGGAAATTTCAAGGGCCACGAAATGGAGTACACACCGAAAGGCTGACCTGTTAAGAAGTTAGCTACCGTCAAATTGAATAATTAAAATACGAGGGAGAAAAAGAATGCTGGTTCTGAAGGTCTCATAATGGACCCCGCACGGCGCTGCTCTGTACCTGGACGGAGATCCATCCTACGATTGGGGCAGAGCGGGGTTGATCGAGAAAGAAACAAAGCAGAAAGGGAGAGATGGGAGAGACCAAAGAAACCAGATATCAGGACAATCCCAACCCCGATAGAACATACCGAGAAGAACCTGCGCAATACCACCAGCAGCACCCGCGGCCAAATCCTTGAGGGTGCGCAAGGCATCCACAGGGTCATCCTCCAAGATGACCTGGGGCTCCATTTCAACGAGGGAAGAGACAAAGAGACGGGAAAACCAGGAGCAATTGGAAAGAACACTAGACAGAGCGAGAGAGGAGAGGAGAGGAGAGGAGAGGAGATGCTTTAGTATCAAAAAACAAAAATATTCCCCATTGTCCGTCTCCAAATATCGCGCCTCCGATTCGGCGGAGACGCCGACGCACGTGAGGCGGGCGGGAAACCTGCGAAATCTGGCGGAGTTTTTCCTGCTCAGGTTGTGGTTTTCCGGAGTTACTGGAGAACGTCCCGAGGGAAAAAAAAAAAAAGAAGGAAAGACTGGGCGGAGCTCCAGTAGACCTCTAATACAGCATCAGCCATTATGCACAGGCTGCACAGGCATACCATCGTGCAGGTGATTTCTCTCCCCCCAGGTTGTTGTACTGTTGTTGGGTTGATTGATAGCTGACTCCGTTCTCACCCATCCCGCAGCTCTCCCGTCGTCATACTGTCCATTGGCCTGGTGCAGCTAGACTTACAGATACAGCCGTTTCGCGGGAAGAATCCTACATTCGACGACAACACTTCCATTCTTCCCTTCCAGCCTTCAATCCATCCGACGACTCGTCAAATGGCAATGCTGGCGGAGCAGCATCTGCTGCTACCTCCACCACCCCAAGCGTAAAGCCAAAGTTTGGCGGCCGCTGGGGCACTCGATCATCAACACCAACAATCGCAGCCCTTAGCCCGGAGGAACAGGCAATTCGGAATGCTCTGCTCGCGAAGACTGCCAGCCAGCAGCAGCAGCGACGACAACAACAAGAACAAGAACAACAACAACAACAACACCGGCGGCGGCGACAACACTCGGAAAAACCAGAATCAGCACGATCACACTCCACTCATACAGCACGCCCTGGAGAATCGCATGGCACCAAGTTACCTCATGATGCCTCTCGATTGCCGAAGCCACGCGATCACTTTCGAAACTCACGACGGCCTTGGCATGTTGGCGAAAAGGAAAGCCAGTCACTACAGCCCGACAAAGCACATGATTTGAAGCCTCCAATACCAACCAGCTTGCGTTCGAAAGATTGGAAGTGTCCCGACTGTCATTTTGAGTGCTTCGGAAAGCACCGGTTTTGCCCCCGATGCAGAGGACGGCGACCGATCCCAACATCGCAGTCGTTGCCTGTATATAATTCTACCCCGGGAGAGTCCATTGTAATCCGCAAGCTCACCCAAACTCCCAGTCTTGAAGTGAATGATGAGACTGGAGATGACTTGAGAGAGTTATCATTCCGGAAGTTCTCGGCTCAGCAAGGCAGATTTGCAGGGGCCCGCCCTATCGTCCCGCCCGCGTCCCAAAAAGAGAGAAAGGAGAAGGAATTCGAAGCCCCTCGCCACCAGGAGCCCAAACCTGAGCCCGATCCCGAACCCAAGGAAAAAATAACTGCGGATCCGTGGTCGTGGGATTCGTCGTCTTTGGAGAGACTCCGGCTCCATGACGAAAATGCCACCCAGGGGAAACCTTCAAAGCGTCGGGATGGCCGTCGGCAGCGGGGAACCAAGGGTGACGACGAAGAGTTTGATGAAGACGAGCACCGTCGCCGCCGTGAGGATCGAAAACGTTCAAAGAAGGGCAAATCCCGGCCGAAGGAAGTGGAAGCTGCCCCCAGCCCGCTGTATCTTCCCGAGTTTATCAGCGTTAGTAACCTCGCCGACGTGATCGGCATTCGACCCGCGCAATTCGTCCAGCGGATGGAAGAGATGGGGTTTGAAGATGTTACGTATAGCCATGTCCTCGATGCCGAGACCGCTGGTCTAGTGGCCACCGAGTTCAACTTCGAACCTATCTTTGAGACCGGCGATAATGACCTGACGTCTGCACCTGAACCCGACGACAAGACCGATCTGCCATCTAGACCTCCGGTTGTAACGATCATGGGCCATGTGGACCATGGTAAAACCACCATTCTGGATTGGCTTCGAAAGTCTTCCGTCGTGGCGTCGGAGCATGGTGGTATCACACAACATATTGGAGCTTTCTCCGTAGCCATGCCATCTGGGAAAACAATCACATTCTTGGATACCCCTGGCCACGCGGCCTTTCTGGAGATGCGACGTCGCGGTGCAGACGTAACCGACATTGTGGTTTTGGTGGTTGCGGCAGACGACAGCGTGAAGCCCCAAACGATTGAGGCCATCAAACACGCCACCGGGGCCAAGGTTCCTATCATCGTTGCAATCAGCAAGATTGACAAGGAGAGCGGGAACCCTGAAAAGGTGAAGCAAGACCTTTCCGTCCATGGTGTTCACGTAGAAGACTACGGCGGCGATGTTCAGGCCATCGGCGTCAGTGGAAAGACGGGCCAGGGCATGTTGGAGCTAGAAGAAGCTATTATCACGCTTTCTGAAGTCTTAGATCATAGATCTGATCCTCATGGCGTTGTCGAGGGATGGGTGATTGAAGGAACTACCAAGACCTACGGCCGTGTAGCAACTGTGCTTATTCGACGAGGCACTCTACGACCAGGTGATATCATCGTCGCAGGCACGACCTGGGCTCGTGTCCGCACGCTCAGGAATGAAGCTGGCGTCCCCCTTGACGAAGCTACCCCTGGTATGCCCGTTGAAGTGGACGGCTGGAGGGAACAGCCTGCTGCAGGCACTGAGTTCCTGGAGGCCTCGGATGAACAGCACGCCAAGGAAGTTGTGGACTATCGACAAGAACGGTCTGAGACCCAGAAGCTGTCCCAAGACATGGCAGCTATCAATGAAGCTCGTCGTGAACTGCTCGAGAAACGACGACAGGAGGAAGAGGGCACTGACTCTGTGGAGGAGGCACCGTCTGGCCCCAAACCCATCCATTTTATCATCAAAGCCGACGTGGGCGGATCAGCGGAAGCTGTGCTCAACTCCGTCACCGCGGTGGGAAACAACGAAGTCTTTGCTAACGTGCTCCGTTCCGAGGTGGGACCGATCAGCGAGTTTGATATTGAGCATGCGGCCTCGGCCAACGGCCATCTTATCAATTTCAACCTGCCGATTGACCCTACCATGTCACGCATGGCTGAGGCGCGCGGGGTCGGAATCATGGATCACAACATTATCTATAAACTCATTGATGATGTCAAGGATACGCTGAGTGAGCAGCTAGCTCCTTTGGTCACCCAGCGCGTCACGGGAGAAGCTGAAGTCGGTCAAATTTTCGAGATTACCCTCAAGGGACGCGAAAAGACGTCGATTGCGGGATGCAAGGTGCGAAACGGACTGATCAACCGAGCCAGAAAGGTCCGCGTGTTGAGAGGACAGGAGACGATATATGACGGTATGTTTTTTTTTTTTTTTTTTTTTTTTCCCTCGTTTCACTCTACCGAAACAACAAAAAAAAAAAAAAGAAAGCCTCCACTAATACCTACGCTACAGGCTCAATTGTATCCCTCAAGAACGTCAAGAAGGACGTTACGGAAATGCGCAAAGATACTGAATGCGGTATCGGTTTCGAGAACTGGACTGGCTTTGCAGTCGGCGACCAAATTCAATGTTACGAGGAGCTTTACGAGAAGAGACACCTATGATTGTTATTATCCTATCCTATCCTGACCCCGACTAGTTTGATACCTTCTTGCGATCCTGGCTTAGGGTCGCTGTATTTTTTTATCGCTTACACTTTATTTTTGTACAAAACATTAAGGATCTGGGTGATTTACACTTTAATATACAATTCTGGGACGGGACATTTAAGAAGCATAGAACTACTGTATACTACTCTACTATATTACATTATGACTACACAATACGCAATAGAGAGAGAAAGAAAGAGAGAGAGAGAGAGAGACCTATTTAGTCTTCCATCTCACCCTCCCAACCCATCTCGCCCAATCCCTCACATCCTCCCTCTCCATAATCCTCTCCATAATCCTCTCCACAGGGAACCACTCCCTAGCCAACTCCTCATTACTCGCCACGCGATGCACGAACCTGTGACACGCCCGACAAAGCCACGCCACACTATTCAGCATGCACTCACTCCTCCTGCCAGCCCCTCTTGCGGACCTTCGCGTGCACCCCGCGCGGAATCAAATGATGATACGACAGCGGGATCCAGTCCCGCGCGCAGATCTCGCAGGGCGTCGGTGCGTGTCGTGGCCCAGGCTGGGGGCGGGCGCGCGTCACGGCCGGAATATAACTCGTTTTTAAGACCCGGCTCAGGAACGAGGCCGGGTCGAGGGC
The DNA here is from genome assembly GCF_002846915.1 of Aspergillus ochraceoroseus IBT 24754. NCBI lineage: Eukaryota > Fungi > Ascomycota > Eurotiomycetes > Eurotiales > Aspergillaceae > Aspergillus > Aspergillus ochraceoroseus. Next base: position 336,083 of record NW_024468487.1, on the reverse strand, counting down.
GGAGTCTGGCATATGTATATTGTTTTTCTGGTTATAGAGCATGTAGATGTGCTGTTGAGGGTGGGTTATCAGAAGATTAGAAAGGCGTGTGTGTGTGTGTACATCGATGAATTCGGCAAGTTCTTCAGGATCTCCTCGACGAGAGGCTACATACAGAGTCGGTTTCTGCTTTGGTTTCTGGACTCCTGGTCTCCTTTTTAGCAGTGCTCTTGGACTTATCCTGGCTGGATCCGGCGACGATGATGCTCGACACGCACTCGCGGAAGACTGGGTAGTTGGCCTCGCTTGGCTCCGAAGATGCCCCATTTAGTCCGTGATCTTACTTGTCTTCATCGAAAGCTGTCGAGTCTGAGCCCGCTCCACAGGCTTAGGAGAGCCGACAGAGTTTTACGAGATGCTGCACACCTCACATTTCCCGAAGCACAGGCTGGTCAGCCTTTCTACAAATAGTTATCGCAAGCATTTTGACCAGAGGAATTTATAATTTGGGGCTCATGACTGTTAAGATGCTAAGAAAAATTTTTTTTTCTGTCTTCTCCTCCTCCTCCTCCTCCTCCTCCCCCCATGGTTAGGCATCGTTCGACAGCGACGATATACGGGAAATACGAGGCGCTGGATTCGAAACCGATATCTTGACCATAATTTAAACCGGGTTACTGGTCGATTGACAATAAAAGAAGAAGTTGAGGCAAGGTGATGTACTACTGAAGATATTTCCAAACGCTCCACGCTGAAGAAAGAAGAATTTGGGGTAAGTCAGCAGAGATGCTCTGACCTTCTATTTCCCCTCCAGATGGTCCATTGATAACGTAGACCTCAGAGTGAATAAGAAGGTGTGATCAGTAATGGAGAGAAAGAAGAAAGAAGATGAGAAGAACGGAAGAAATCGTGGGTTTTTATACCCTCCCGGACTGACCGCCTTGTTATCGATAAGGCACCAATCAAAATAGTTGGATTCTGCTTCTTCTGCTTCTTCTTCTTCTTCTTCTTCTTCTTCTTCTTTCATTCCAGACAGGCAACTATTTTCAATCCTTTAACAGTTCATTCTCCTTCCACCCAGTGCAGTTTTGTGGTCATTGGGCCTTTTCATTCATTTCTGGATTCTTCTGGTTGCAGCAGCTATGCCCTTGGATCTGAGCAAAGCTGCCTGGCTCTACCCTCTCCGCGTATGCCTACTCTCCTAACCTACCGAGTGATCGAGGACGACCCTGCCTCGAGACTAACGACCCTGGGTGTGCGTAGGGCATCTACTATTTTTTGTCGCATCGGTTCCTCTGGCCATTGTTCAAAACTCGTCTAATTCCGATCGTTCTACTTTCAGCCTTCATCTATACCCTCCTGTTCCTCTTCGCATATTTACCGCAAGTCGCCTTTCTCGCCATCTTCCAGGGCGCGGGTGCGTGGGTCAATGGCGCTTTCCTAGTCTTGGGAGAAGGGGCCGCAATTGTGGCGGCGCTGTTCGAGGCCTTCTTTGTTGACGAAACTCTGGTGGATATCTTCGATGCTGTCATGGTCAGCGAAGGCCAGGGCGAGCTGGTCGCCTCGTCCCGCGTGCTGTATCCCCAAGGCGATGACGTTGTCAAGCGACTGGGCAAACCTACCCACAGTGCTGTCTATGCTCCCTTTTCCCTGCGACAAATCCTGGAGTTTATCTTCCTCCTCCCGTTGAACTTCATCCCCGTGGCTGGCGTTCCCATGTTCCTGGTCCTGACTGGATATCGGGGAGGTCCTTTCCATCACTGGCGATACTTTCAGCTACTGGATCTCAGCAAGCAACAAAGAAAGGAGCGGATCCGCAAACGCCAGTTGCAGTACACAACGTAAGACCCTTTTCCCTACGGGTTCTATTCTCATTAGTTGCCCTTCTAACAGCCAAGGTATAGTTTCGGAACCGTAGCTTTGGTCCTGCAACTGATTCCCGTGCTGTCCATGTTTTTCCTCATGTCAACCGCTGTTGGGGCTGCTCTTTGGGCTGTGGAGATGGAAAACAAGCGTGATCTCTTGGGGAGACGATGTGATCGTACAGAAAACTACCGGGATGATGGTGATATGCTATGATTTGGAATTGAGCAACCTTATTTTCAGTTTTATACTCTGTACCAATGGAAAGAAAAAGGGCAAATGATCATTCAGTCAGAACCCGGAGTTGACTTTCCTGCTGACCGTGTTTTAACACGTAGAAAGATCGCCATCCTTGTCTGATCGCTGCCCTGCCCAATATTCAGCCAAAGCCTCGAGGGGCTCTAAAGGGGGCAATCTTCGCGTAGGATAGACATCTTGGTTACACAGCTGAGAGGAATCAGCAGCCACCAGCCTCCAATTAGGAACCTGGGATAAAATTCAACGTGGGTGTATTAATATTTTCTGAGGCCAAGGGGTGACGCTTCCCCACGTGACCCTTTCATTTCCCCAATTCGTCCACCTGGTGAAGCTTCAAAATACAAAGCCAGAAAAAACTCTCTCTATCCATCCAAATTTCAGGCTATATTTCGGGTTCGGGTTCGTAAAGCAACCATACCCCGGGAATGGACCCGATCACCTCCGCTCGTCGATGATCCTCAGTTCTCAGGGCTCCAGGCTCCTGCATCCGGAACGGCTGGAGTCCAGCCCAGTCCCAGCCCTGCAGTCAGCTAATCTCCACCACAAGCAAGATTGCATCCCACATCCCTTGATGTCTCAACAGTTGCGGAGTCGTGTGGAGTAGACTCAAGACTAGCGAACTTCGCCAGACATGACATGATTTATTTTACCTCCAGGCAAACCGTCGATCAGGATTTGCTAAGCGTTTCCAGAAGCCTCCTCTTTCCGGCACTTACTTTTGATTCGGGCCGGTGGTTCAACCCCTCTCCGCATTATTCATTCGTGAAAAAAAAAAAAAACCACTTACGTCTCGTACGGCACAAAAGGGGCGAGTTTGCTACTAGTCAACCTGGCATCATGTCTGCGACGTGAAATAAAAAGGAAGCAAGCGATGGAAACGACGACAATACTATTCCTGTACCCATGGACCAACGAACCAGGCTACAGAAGGCTTGCGATGCCTGCAGTATCCGCAAGGTAAAGGTAGGTCAGGCGGTCTTCGAATTTGCGCCGCTGGAAGCGTTGGGAGCTGACTCGACTCATCGAGAGTAGTGCGATACAAGCGGCCCTCCGTGTCGGTCGTGCGCAAGTTTGAGCATCCCCTGTACCTACGAGAGACCAACTCGGCGTCGCGGGCCCCCCAATCGTCACGCAGAAGCCTTCAAAAAACAAAAGCTCGGAGAATCCCCTTACGCTGCCCCGGGCTCGCCAGATTCAACTGGCAGACTCTCCCCGTCGTTTAGCGGCAATGTTATCCCTCCTCCAACGTCAAGTACCGCATCGGTGGAATTGATCTGCCCGTTGTCCACCGTCCATCTTTTCATCGACGACTACTTTACATATATTCATCCATTGGTTCCTATCCCTCATGAGCCGTCCTATCGCGCCGCCCTTGATCGAAGGGAAGACCTCACAAGCAACACCTTCTTGGCCCTGACGGCTGGCATGATCGGAGCCCTCGTGGTGTCATTCCCACGGCGACCCAAATTACATTTGAAAACTGAAGCGGAGAGGGCAGCGTACCCACACTCTACAGCCCTCGTCAAGCGGTGTCAGGATGTCGCGGTTCAAGTACGAGGCGCGGGGTACCTTGATCGCAACCCCACTGTTTACGACGCAGCTATTAGTTATTTTCTTGGTCTTTGTTCAGGTTATGTCTGGAACGTTCGACGATGTCGGGCGTATTTTGCAGAATGCTTAACAACGCTTCATGTGTACGACCTATGCAATCCTTCTGGCTACCGGCTTTTATCCTTCGGTCCCACTAGCCCGATTTCCTCCTCGTCCCGCCAATCGCAAGATGTCACAGGTGCCGCAAGTGATGGGTCGGTCAATATCATCGAGCAGGAACTCGGGCGACGCCTGTTTTACACAACGTTGGCCGGTTACCGGACGCTGCAGCAAATGGGTTCCCGCGATGCGGCTGTACACGTCCCACCAGAAACGCCATCGGAGCGCTATCCCCCCTTACCTCTGGAGATTGACGACGCATATATATTTCCTACTCACATAGAGCCTCAGCCGGCTCAACCAATTTCGCGTCTTGTCGGTTTCAATGCCAATGTCCGTGTGTACAACTCATACAATGCGCTCTCTGCCTGGGAAGTGGCGTTCGGGGCCGGTGAGATTTTTGACTGGGACCGACAGAAGAACATTATATACGACTGCTTGCAGAAAAGCAAGTTAGCTCTCGCAAATGTCCCGAAAGAGTTATCTCTTTATCCGACGGACGATACCTATACCCAAGACCCGGAAGACTCTAAGCCGAGTCCTTTCAATGGCGACCCTGACTTGGGTGATCGCCGACATATCCAATTCGAGATACAGAAAGCCAATATATATGCCAGCCAGCTAGCAACTCGGTCCTACCTAGTTGAGAAGTACTGGAGCCTTCACGAGGCCTGGATAATGTACCACAAACCGCCGGACCAACACGCCTTTGTGCCTCCTCCTCCTCCTCCTCCATCCACCTTAACCAGCGGCGGTGACCAAGCAGATCATATCAGCAATACAATGATTGAGGAGCGGCGACTTGTCATCCGCGATCTCTTCACCCTGTTACAATCTGTCAACGAGATCAATATGGAGCCTAATGGCGCAAGCATCGTAAGTCCCATTCCACCATATATTCCTCCTCCTCCTCCTCCTCCCCGGATCTGATCCTAATGAACAGACATTCAAAATCCGACAAGTTGCATCTACCTTACTTGACCTTTCCAAATCAACCATGGAAACCGCCCCCGCCACATCAGGCCCGCACCCGCTCACAAAGGCCGAAGCGGAATCCTACCTGTACGCTTTCATAGATATTCTAATGCGCCTGGAGGGCCTCGCCTCGCCGAGCTCAAAGAAGCCGAACGCTAGTCCCCAGACACAAGGACGGTCGATGAGCTATCTGAGCGATCATGATCGAGATGAGGAAGAGCTGCGCCAATGGGCGAGTTTGAAAGGGTACCAGGCGAAGTTTGCGGAAGCGGGTGGGTTAATATCTGAACTATAAATCTGAACTATAAAACTTTTTTTCTCTTTGGGACTTGAGAAGGTAGATTGGCCTGGTATTTTATATACATAGAGAGAGAGAGAGAGAGAGAGAGAGAGTACCTCATTTAAGTTGAAAGAAATGGCCCGACAAAAAGGGAACTGGCCATGTTACATTCTCGCCATTATATTCCACACATGTATACACCGGATATCTCTTTCTATCTATCTGTCTTATCGATCTATCTGTATTGGACGAAACCAAAAACAAAACCAGAAAAAGAACAAAATAAAGGAATTCATTCAACCTTCATAGAGTTTTCCATAGTAGTATAATAACTAGTTAGTTACCTATTGAGCTCGATCTTCTAAGCAACGTAATTCAATAGTTAACTAGTTAGTTAGTTAGTTAAGTAGTGATTATTAACCATCTATGTGTTCTTAACTATCTATCTATAAAAAGAACCAAATTACTTATATCGCAGCAAGAGAAAACAGGAACCCAAAACCCAAACATATAGACTAATAAGTAAGTAAGTACTGGAAGGAAACCCCCTCAACCATAGAGTGTGACTGTCTCTTTCGGACCACCCGTAACAGTCTCAGTGACGGTTTGCGTCACTGTCACTGTCACAAATCCAGCCGGTGTGAGGGGCTTAAGCGATAGGGCACTTCCACCTCTACTAATACTGTCATCGGTGTTGTCGTTGCTACTGTCGTGGTTGTGGTTGTGGTTGTGGTTGTTGGTGTTGGCGCTGGTGGCGGTCACGATTTCCGGGGCTGTTGTTGTTGTTGTTGTTGTTGTTGTTGTTGTTGTTGTTGTTGTTGCGGTCAGCGAGACGACGACGGTTTTTGTTTTGGTGATGTGGACGGTTGGGATAGTGGTTGTAGTGAGGGTTTCCTGGGAAGTCGGGATAGCAGTAGCAGTGGTAGTGGAAGAGGAGGTGGTCAAGGCAGATGTAGATGTAGACGAAGAGGTCGAGCTTGAAGAGGATCCAAATCCTGCACTAGGAATAAAAGTTTCTGTGGTAGGATGGTCTGAACCCAGTGTAATTAGGACAATGACCGGGGTTTGAACAGGGACAGCACTCTCTACAGTTGTCAACGTCTGTGTGCTGCTGGAAGGCTGTAATGTTTGCACAGAAGTACTCGTGCTCGTGGTGGTTTCTTCACTGACGCGGGGACTCGCGGCCGAAGGAGATGTGATTAGGCTTGTCACTGGGTTGATAAGCGGAGTTGGACTTGAACTGGTGTGTATAGATGTCTTAGTCGAGCTGCTGCTCAGGGTTGGACTAGCAGCCGTGGTGGTGGACGTTGTCAACCCAGTGGTTGGGAGGGTCTCAACAACTCCCGCGGTTAATGCAGTGCTGCCTGCTGCTGCGGCTTGAGAAGAGGAGGAAGCAAGTGGGGTTGAAGTTGAAGGAGGAGTTAGTGTAGATGAGGCAGTGGTTGTGGTTGTGGTTGAGGTCGCTGTGAGAGAATCTGCAGGTAGGAGGGTCTCAACAACTCCCCCTGTCAACGTTGTGCTTCCCGTCAACGTCTGAAAAGACGAAGAAACATAAGGGGTTGAAGTTGAAGGAGTTAATGTAGAGGAGACACTGCCTGGTCTGGTAGTTGTTGTGGTCGTAGCAGACTCTGCACTTGGGAGGGTCTCGACAACACCATCTGTCAATGTGCGGCTTCCTCCCCATGCTTGGGACGATGATAACGTGTATGAGTCCTCACTAGGCGTGTGAGGGATCGTAGTCTTGCTTGTAGTAGTGGTGATAGTTGCCGGGAAGGTATACGTAGGAGCGTCAGCAGACGTGGATATAATCTTCGAAGGTACGGCAGACTGTGCCACCGGAATAACACTCAGGATTCCATCTCGAACCATGCGAAGATGCGAGGAAGCGAGCGAAGTGACTGGGAAAGGCGCAGAGGTCTCTTTGGGGAGGACAGAAGCGAAATGAATGATCGGGCCAGCCGAGCAAGACGAGAGCAGAAGAAAGAGCACGAAGAACATGATGAAAGTAGATGAAAAGGAACGTATAGCAACTTGAAATTAGTAGACATCCATCTTAATGGGAGGGAAGAAGGAAATGAAAGAAAGAAGAAAGGAAGAAAGGAAGAAAGATCTGTGATTAGTCTGGGGTTTATTCAGGCGGTTGCTGTTCTGCAGAATTTCCGAGGATCTCTCTGGGAGAAGCTTGAGACGAATCAAGACCTCGACTCGACGCAATGGTTGGTTGTTAAGAGAGATTCAACTGGCGCGCGCCAAAGAACGACGATCGAGAGCTGTTGTGAGGCAAGCCAATTGGCGCTGGATAGCTAGACAGGCATAGGATTCTTATTAATAGATCGCTAATTTCAAATGAATGTCATTGTTGTGGTCTTGTTGGAGGCTAATTAGAGACTCCAGTATGTATATGTATATATATATATGTTGTACTCCAGATGCAACCACCTCCCCAAGTACAATCAGTTATCGTTAAATTACTGCCATCCAATTCACAGCTCTTTAGCTAGTTGTAACGGTAAATGGCTCATCAATTCCCTCAAAAGCCGTGATCTTCCCTCCAAGGCCCTTAGCATCCCCGTAATAATGGAATCGATAGCTCCCTGCCTGGAGGGATTTAGGGTTCCCAGAATTGTAGTAATCATCCTCAATCTGCCACTGCAGAGTGACCTGACTAGTGCCTAAAATTGTACCAAGTCTCTCCCAGTTGTAGACCAGGTTCCAGTCGTGGTCATCACGCACCACCTCCCAGGTACCCGTGTCTGGATTCTGCCATTCAACCGCAGCAAAGGTGGATTCGAGGTGGAGGTTATTGCGTGGGTTCACACCAACAAAGCTGGCCGTCACCGTATCCCCTGGTGCATATGTATTCTTCCCAGCAGATGAAGTAACATCCCCAAACGATTTGCCAAGCGGGCTGCCATCATACACGACTCCGGTGATGAAACTCAGCGAGTTGTCCGTGTTGATTGGAGGATTTATCCCAGAAGGAATGGACGGCAGCCCAGCGAGATTGTTGGAATTGTTTAAATACGGGAGATACGTGAGTGTCAAGTTGACGTAGGCGGCGAGAGTGTTCGGCCCGTACAGAGTCGAAGCACCCTCGTACCGTTGGCGGCGATACTCTTCCTCAGTAGCCACATAGTGAGCATAAGTATTCGCCGGGGACCCCAAAACGACCAAGGGCTCGTCAATTGAAAGCACGTCCTTGGCAGCGCTGGCGATTGCCGCTTTCCATCGCCGTCCCGACATGGTCGTAATCTCACTCGTCGAGACGACGACCATCAGCTGGCCAACGCGAAGAACCTGAATGTCCACAATGTTCGGAGTCCACGCATACGGGAAGGTGGCGGCTCCCACATCTAGAAGAATGTCTTTCGGTGCCTGGCATTCTTGCTGTTCTGCGGTAGGTTGGTGAATAAATGCACGCGCAACGTACCACAAGGGATTGGACTCTGCAGGCCCGGTGCCGTTCTGTGTGAAGTCAAAGAGGCCTGGTCCGTCAGTGGTACCGCCAGCAAAAGAAAACCCAAGCGCTGCCGAGCAAGTCTTTAAAGTACTTGAATTGAAGGGCGACTGGAACTCATAGCCGTTAAGATCCCTAAAAACGTGGAATGAGGCGACCTGGGAGCTTTTGGTAACCTGCACGGCGTCAGAGTCCATTTGGCTGTACAGCTCTTTCGCAGCTGAGTATTGGCGGCGTCCAATCTCAAAGCAGCTCTTTGCGCCGTTGTCCTTTTCGCGGAAGAACGGACCACGACCGTGGCAGTCCTCAGTCTTTCCACCACATGTACTGTCAGTATATTGACATTGCTCCCCTGAACCGTCCTCGCACCAGGCTCCTAGGACGTTGGGCGTAGTATCGCCCACATTTGCCTGGGAAAACCCGGCAACGAAGTCGTCGGTAAACTGGGCGTCTTCCTGGACGCTTCTTTCGAAGAGCCAGGCGGCGACGCCTTTGTTGTCCCCAGTCACTAACGTGTTGTTTTCATACATTGAGGTGCCATGTACGGGGAAGAAAGTCAAGACAGCGGCCGTTTTGTTGTCGCTTTCCCGGTCGAATCTCAGTAGGCTTAACGTCTTGTCCACATTTGCGGAGTATTGGGCTTTCTCTTCCTCGGGGTTGGCATCATAAGAATACGGACTTCGATTGATGTTTGCATCCGCGAGCTCTATTGTACCATAACTAAGGCGCCCCGGGGCGAGACTCTCATGAGCACGTTGAATAGATAATAGAGCACCGTCAACGATCGCTTGATAGCTCTGCTTATCAAATCCTTTATTGGGGATTTGGGGCAGGAGATAATTCATCCAAGCACCCGGCCCCGAATGCGAGTGTGTCCCAGTGAGAGCAAGGTTATCATCGCCATATCGGGAATACTCCCCACCCAGGCTGGTAAGGCCTTCTAGAACCCCATGCCGTATTCCAGTGTCTCCGAACGCAATATCAAGAACTGTATATACCCAAGTCTCCTCGAGGTTATCAGGGTTAGCTACAATAAATGCTCGGGAATAGAGCCTTTGCCGGAGGCCTGTCCCGATCTGGGGCAAGCTAGCATAACCACCGAACCCTACTTCTACCACAGGTCTGGAAAGACTATATTAGCGACCTTGATGATGATAATGTGATCCCAAGCGGATGAAGGGATGGAAGTGTACCCCGTGATGTCCGCTTTACCAGCTCCCAGCAGGAAGATGCTGTCATCCGACGTATAATTCGATGATCTGTCATCCCATCTAGACTTCGCGTCGAAAGCAGGAATCCCACTGGGGGTTTGGAGAAAAGAAACTACTTGTAGTAGTACAAGAGCAAGAACAAGAGTGCCAACAAGAGCCACGCTGAGTCTAGTATTTGCCATGCTTCCAACGGCCAGGTTCCCCCGACTTTGTGTAATCTGATGACATCAGAAAGGATCATCCATATCCAGGGACATAGAGACCTTTTTATTCCTACCGGAAGCTTCACATCAGGGGAGGCCTATCACCATGCATGACCGGGGAGGTGAGCTGAAGGTATGTCCTATCTCTATCCTTTGACCAAGTCAAGCGGGAACGGAAGGGATCTATTGGCGGTACAAAAGGCCCTGGCAAAGGTAGCATTCTTAACCCTACCGAATGTCTTGTTGTGGCAGCCGTCTTCCGATGTAGCCTGATTGGGCATCCTATGCAACCCCGCGCCTTAAACCGAGGGATTCGTCAGGGAGTGGTATTCATCAGTCGATCTCAAGATTGAGAGATAGGAGATGCGAGGAATAATGAAGGCAATACAACGCATCGCATGTGCACAGTTACCAAAGACATGACGGCACTTGACACTGAGATCGATCACAAGGCCAATATCCCATGTAACAAAACAAAACCGGACGAGAAAGCTGGTAGTCGGAAGGGTGTCCTGAAGTTGGATGCCAATAACAGGGGCCAGATACGGAGATAATCACATGAAAGCTGGTTAGACAAGCTCGGTAGGATCTTGAGAAAGATGTATCATATATATTGGATACTCGAGGTCCAAAGTTCCACTTGTTTTCCTGGATTATCAAGACCCCTTTGAATAGTTACTTTGAATAATTTCTCCCTCGAATACTATAGGATGACTAATCATCACGTGCTTATCTGCTTAGTCAGTTATCAAACAGCAGGAAACGCCCAAAAAGGAATCCAACATCCAGGATGATTTTTGTTGCGGTAACCACCTCGATCGTCCATTGTGATCTCTCCAAATAACCCCCGCGGCGCCTTGTTGCTTTGTGTGTTGCCTCACTCGAAATGCCTCTCATTAACGAGTCCCATGACTCTCTACCGTGTAAGTGCTGACTCAAGAGCTTCACTATTCTTTGCCTCGCCAACACTAGCTAACACGGAACAGACATTGATGCGGAGCCTTCTGCTCAGGCCCGGGCAAATGCAGAGAAGCTTATTGCGACAGAGCTCCCTCCAGACCATATGTCTTCAACCCACCCTTCTATTCCCGATTTCCCCGAACCCAGATTCTCTCCTCTCATCCAGCAAGAAATAGAGCGCAAGGCCGCCGGACTTCCTCTAACTGGGGGAATCGACCTCGCGCGCTATGAAGCTCCTGAGCCACCTACTCGCTCCTCCGAATCTGTTCCTAACGTCGACGAATGGCGCGAAACACTCCGCAAAGCCTACACCGCTAGTTCCCACCTATCTACCAGACACGAAAACCTTTCGCTTTTAGAGGAAAACGGCAAAAATGCCTGGCTTATCGGAAATTCACAACTAGAAGATATTCTCAGGTCTCTAGAGAAGGAATTAGCTGAAACCAAGGAAGCAGCGGAGAGCGTGAACAAGCAAAGGAAAATTGCCCAGGAGTCTAGCCAGGGAGAGATGACCGGCCTGGAAGAGTCGTGGAGGCGTGGTGTGGGCGCGATTCTGGATGTGGAATTGGCTGCTGAAGATTTGCACATGAAGATTTTGGAGCAGAGACGCCAGTCTGCTCAGCAGCACACCCGGTAAAATGATCTGCCGTTTATCGCTACATACACTATCCCTACAATAGGGGGCTTACGCAGCGAAGGGGTTAGTTAGTATCCTTATTCTCGTGCTTGCCTGTATGCGAAGCTACCGCGCGCGACATCCCTAGCTCGTCTTTAGGGTCTTCATGTTACAAACTGACACAAAAGCCCGCCGCCAGGTCTGGACTGAGGCACTCCGGGATGTATCACCTGGGGAAGGTCGAAAACTTCTCGAGAAGCACCACCAAATAGAGCCCCAGCTGTGTGAAGAGACAGGATAGGATATCCAGGAACCACGACTAACATAACTGGACTCGCTCTGATTTGCATACTCTGTCGCAAGCAAAGCCAAACATGTCTGGGAATATCCGCAGACCGCTTAAACTGTGCGCTTTTTGCAACACTCGGGATGCGGTTTCTATTCTAATCATGAGTCGGAAGTTATACCAATTTATTGTATCTACCTTCCAATACTGTACACATACAAACTACCTACTGGTATTATAATAGTGAACAAGCGTTAAAAATCCCGCATATAGATGTTTGTGATCCATCTCAGCTTATTTTCTATTGGTAGTTCTACCTACATTCATATTGCTATAAAGTGAAAGAAAGGCCTTGTGACACTCTCCTGGATGAATTACCATCTCCTATGAGACCTGTCCTCTAGTTCCGAACGATCCATAATTGTTCACTGGTTTGCTTTGAAATCCCAGCATGGCTACCCAACCACGAAGCTTTCTTTTTAAAATCAGATACATAGATCGGGAAACCGGCACGAATAGTCGCTATTCACTGGATGAATTCCTCCTCAGCCTTAGCGATACGAAATTCTACTCCTCTTTACAGTAGCCGAGAGCTATCTCCGCTTTATTCTCTTCCCGAGGTGGATCCGGGCCAGGCTTGTTGCCATGGGGTTTCTTAGCGCTACTACGGAGTACGTCTGTATCTCTCAGATGATGGGTCTAGAGTGGATCTGAAAATATTCACACTACACTGCAGCGGAAAATTCCTCACTTCTTGGATTTTCGGCATTCAAAGCGAATGATACTTGGCTGAAAACAAATGATTGGGGGGTTCTCTGCTTATGAGCTATCTACCTAGGCATACACAACCAACCCCTCCAGGGCTCCTCCCCTTGGATACCAAGTTTCAACTTCAACGGCAAGTCTCCTCCTCCGTGGGGTTCTGCTTTCCCGAGATCAACAATTTGGCCTCAGCCTAGGTATTCAGAGTCATGATGAAGCACGCCCGATTGAATGCCTAAGCCCATAGAGGATCATCATCCGCCATGCATGCCGTTTCAACTTTCTAGTGAGCCGAGCACGCCTTGTGAGTAACATAACATGCGTTGAATGCTCTATCACTTGGGGTCAGTACTCTGGACCTATCTATCTAGTATATCCAGTTACCGTGCTGGAGTCTGGACTCCTACGCGGACTGACTTAGTGTACCCGCCCCACTCAACCCAGGCAGCAAGTTGGTATTAAAGATTCTGGCTCATTCTCCATCTTATCAAAATTTAATGTAAATCGTTCCCCTGGTAGGGTTCGTCGATTTTTTTTTTTTTTTTCCTAATGGTCAGGCTTTTGGACATATTCGTTGTGCGGACTGGGCCTTGCTCTGCTATATAAATCCAAATCTTAACCCTATAACTACCCATTCACCCCCATACTGCTTCCCCACGCAGCAGAAATTTTCTGGGTCGCGGGCAGCCTAGTCGTTATCTTTTCCCTAAGGTTATAAGAGGTGGATACAAGAAGGCAGAGTTTCAGTTTCCTTAGCGCAGGTCTTGAACCCTCAACCTTTTTTTTTTTTTTTTTTTTTTTTTATCTGGATCATCTGCCTTTATATTGCTTCGATCCTATACCTTGGAGATCACCATAGAATAGTAGTGCCAGTTTGGTCGAGTCCACCGGACAGCAGCCCTTTGTAGGACATTTTACCATCCAGCTTTTCCAGGGACCTTTTCTAGGTTACGAGTCAAGATGTCTACAAGACAGGATCTCCCTCCAGATCCAAAATGGCCTCGACATAACGTGGAAAGGGCAGTTGATGATGACGATGCACACTCCACAACCGGATCTACCAGCTCAGAGGATTCCTTCGACCAGATCGAAGCTCTAGGCCGCACTCTAACCAGTCGTTCTCGAATGTCAGAACCGTCTCTAACTAGGAGAGTCACCTCAATCGGCACGACGGGGACAGTGGACCCGAACTTCGAAGTCGACTACGAGGACGAGAACGACATGGAAAATCCTAAGAACTGGTCGCTCCGGTATAAAGGCATGGCTATCGGAATGCTTTCCTGGAATACATTGATCATGTGAGTTAGCTTTACTATCTATGAAAGGGAGAGAGAGAGAGAGAGAGAGAGAGAGAGAGAGAGAGAGAGAGAGAAGGGAGCTGACTTGGATTCGCTTGTGGCTGTGAAGCGTTTTGCACTCCACATCGTATACCTCGGGCATTTCAATCATCGCGGCGGAGTTTGGAATCTCCAACACTATCGTCACCTTAGGACTTACCCTTTATTTGATTGGGCTTGCTATCGGATCTATGTTCATGGCGCCATTGAGCGAGGTGTACGGTAGGAAGCCGGTTTCTCTTGCTTGCCTGGGGATATTCACGGTTCTGATCATACCGTGCGCTCTGGCGAAGTCGGTGGAGGCATTGATCATTGTGCGTTTCATCGGGGCCTGTTTTGGAAGTGTCATGATCTCTACGGCCCCGGGTATGGTTTCAGACTTAGTAAATGATGAGCAGCGAGCGTTGGCTATTTCCATCTGGAGTTTGGGGCCCATCAATGGACCAGGTATATGCTTCCCATCTCCCTTACCCTGGCATATCAGCTTATCAAAAGAACACTGACTAACTGTCTATCAGTGCTGGGTCCTATTATTGGAGGCTTTGTAACTCAGTACCTCGGCTGGAGATGGATGAATTGGATCACATTGATGCTTTCCGGCGTGGCGTTTGGTTTCACATGCATCATGAGAGAAACATACAGCCCCGTCATTCTGCAAAAGAAAGCTGCACGTATGCGCAAAGAAACCAATGATGATAGGTGGTGGAGTCGTTATGACCAGAAGATTAGTCTCATCGAGCTGCTTAAAGTGAACTTGACCCGCCCATTCGTTATGGCTGTGGCAGAGCCGATCTGGTAACCTACCCCCCCCCCTTCCTATTTCTCCTTTGATGAGTTGCTAAACCCTTCCTGAACACTGACCACTGACCATGCAATGCAGCATTTTCTGGAACATCTACATCGCCATCGTCTACGGAATTCTCTATCTAGGCTTCACTGCTTACCCGATCGTCTTCCGGGAGATTCGCGGCTGGTCCCTTGGTATCTCGGGACTGGCCTTCCTCGGTATAGGAACTGGATGCGTGATCATGATCGTCTGCGAGCCCTTGGTCCGCCGCATGATCAACAGCCATAAGCCGCACCCCGAAACCGGAAAGCCCCCGCCGGAAGCAATGGTCTCGATCGTGTGCATCTCCGCCCTTCTAATCCCAACCGGGGAACTCTGGTTTGCGTGGACCTGCGCTCCGGCAACAATTCCCTGGATCGTGCCCATCCTGGCTGGGGTATTTTTTGGATGCGGAAACGCCGGTGTCTTCATCTATGCCTCGAATTACCTCGCCGGGAGCTATGGCGTGTACGCTGCGTCTGCGATGGCAGGTAACTCGGTGGTTCGGAGCGTGTTAGGGGGTGTTTTGCCCCTGGTGGGCTCGTATATGTACGACGCCTTGGGGCCAAACTGGGCGGGAACTCTGCTCGGGTTGCTAGAAGTCGCAATTATCCCGATTCCATTTGTGTTCTACAAATACGGGTATAGAATTCGGAACAAAAGTTCCCTTATCCGGCGGATGCAGGAAGACGAGATGAAACTGGAGAAGAAGAAGCAAAAGCGCTTGGAGCAACGGTTCGCTGCTGCTGCTGCGCCGGCGACGACAGAGATGAAGGAGAAGCTGGAGGTCTAAAAGAGGCAGACTCTTACTTAATTGAACGAGCAGAGATATGAAAAAAAAAAAGAGTTTGGCAGGTTCAGGTTCAGGTTCTCAAAAGTCATATACAAGATACCATTTATTGTTTGTCTCATGTCATGAATGACCTTATTTTATAACGCAGCATGAATTACTAAAGAATAGAATATAATACACACACATACCTCATCTCATGCATCCATATAGTCCGGTTTCTAAACCTCTACCCAAGTATCATATCGGTACGGAATAAGCAATAGGTTAACTCGGTCGTTGAACCCGTCTGTCAACCTCTTTCGAATCGTGCAGAATCCGCTCATACTCGCCCAACGCAATGGCCCCGGCCGAAAAAACCATCACAGCATCGACATAGACCGACCCGCGTGTCTCCTTTCCATTCAAGGCGGTCATGGTAGCATCATCTGTCGCAACAGCGGCGGTGGCGCCAGGACTGGGACAACCCTGAGCTCGGCGTACATACCCGATTACATTGATCCACGCGCCAACACGCAGCTCTTCCCAAGTTACTGTTTCCAGAACGGCATTGATATCGACTGATACACACGGCGGTTCTGACCTTGGCTGTCGAACCCGGGGATAATTGTGTTCTAGGATCAAGTGGCCCGTGGAGATGTGATATGTTTTCACACTGTGATGGGTATGATCCAGGAGTTGTGGCTTGCATTAGCTTTTCTTTCGTGATTTCGTTTGTTTATTCTCCTTCATCTTTAGCTTGTGGGGAAATCAATTGGTCTCGACAATTCATTGAATTTTCCAGGTCCAGCGATAGGAGCAGGTTCTACGCACCAACCAAGAAAGCGGACTTTGGAATCAACCGGGAGAGAGGGAAGGTCGGAGAGAAAGACCCTTGTGGAAGGCAGGGGCCCATTCATGCCTGGAGATGTGCATAATAAGTGATACTCCTTGAATATATGTAACTTGACGTTGGTACAAGCGTTCCCCCCCCCTCCCCCAAAAAAAAAGAGGTTGTTTATGATTCGGCCGGTGCACGTGACCGCCAGGCTCCGATAGATCTGGTGGCGTATGTCATAGGAACCGACGAGGGGAAAACGGACTTCATCCTCTCTCTCTTTCTCTTCTACAAGCGAGATACTGCTCCTGTCCTGTTCGTTCACATCTTGGTTAGAGCACGATCACCCCGTTGGCCGTCACTGATTTGAGTCCGGACCGTCTTCTCACCCCTCCTGCGCCCTCTCTATCTCTTCACCTTCGTCCCGTCGTCCCCACCGCTTTCCACCGCTTTCCAGGACAGTCTTTTAAGGCCTCACGAGGCAAAGAGCCACTTGCGCAGTTGCGGGGCCTATTTTGATATTCTATCTCCCGTTGAGAAGATTTCATTTGTAAAACACCATTCTGGGAGCCTAGGGCCTCGTTTGCTCTTATCACAATGTGGTCCTGGTTTGGAGGCGCTGCGGCCCAGAAGCGAAAGGATGCACCTAAGAACGCTATCCTGCTGCTCCGGGAGCAGTTGGATATGTTGCAAAAGCGGGAGAAGCACTTGGAGAACCAAATGACAGAGCAGGAGGCTATCGCTAGGAAGAACGTGACAACAAATAAAAATGGTGGGTCTCCCCACGCTTCTCCTACACTGACCTTGCAGTCAGCGAGAGGGGGGGGAGGGGGGGGAAAGAAAAACAAAATAAAGGGAAGAAGAAGAAGAAGAAGAAGGCTGACTTCATGCAGCTGCAAAGGCCGCCCTTCGACGGAAAAAGGTCCATGAGAAAAACTACCAGCAGACACAGGACCAGATCGGCCAGCTTGAACAGCAGATTTATGCGATCGAAGCGGCGAATATCAACTACGAGACCCTCAACGCGATGAAGGCGGCCGGTGCAGCTATGGAGAAGATTCACAACGGCATGACAATCGACAAGGTCGACGAAACAATGTACGTCTATTCGGATCTGGCTCTCTTCGGCTCTCCATGCGCCGTGTTAACAGAACTAGGGACAAACTCCGGGAACAGCAACAACTCAGCAACGATATCGCAGAGGTTATCTCCAGCAATCCTCTGGTCGAACAACCCGACGAGGACGAGCTGGAGGAAGAACTCGAGGGTCTGGAGCAGGAAGCTATGGACGAGCGCATGCTCCACACCGGCACAGTACCAGTTGCGGATCAACTGAACCGGCTTCCTGCTCCCATCAACGCAGAACGTGAGTTTACATGGATTTCTATTGGTATACACATATATATATACATATATTCGAGAAGCTAACTATATATTAGCTTCCAAAGGAAAACAAACAGAGGAAGAAGACGAGGAAGCAGAGCTGGAAAAACTGCGTGCGGAAATGGCCATGTAGTAGCTATCTATCTATACCCATGGCCGGGCATAGCCTTGTCAGATCTCGTATTCCATTTCCTTCTTTCTCCATCCCTCAATGATCATCTCTGACTTCCTACCTACCTTCCCACTTACGTGCATACATGATGGAATGAACCTCTTCTGATACTCTGCACTCTGTGCAACCAGTGTCTTCCTCGCTTTTTTTCCCTTTTTTATTTCTAATTTTTCTCACCATCGGGGCGGAATCCGGCGAAACTTCTTTTCTGTTTTTTTTTTTTTTTTTTTTTTTTTTAAACTATTATTATTCCGTCTCAATTACAGAATTTTATTTCATGTCACACACATCTTGCTTTGTCTTGCTTTTCTTCACCACCTTTTCATTCTTTGAGGCGCTCCTCTCTTTACAAGGTTAAGTTTATTACAGCTAGCTACTCTCGTCCTTCCCATCTTGTCATTGCCCCGCGATTTTCCATATTCCATGCTTGGTTTGGTTTTTGTTTTTTTTTGTGTTGTTTTGTCTCACATCTCTGGGTTTGCCTGTTAGAAGAAAAGGCAACACTTGCATTCATGCCTGATTTATTGGGGTGTTAGAATTTAATATTTACATGCTACTACTGCATCTTTTAAAACCCCCCTACTACTTATCTTCGAATCTGTTCTAGCCTGGCCTGGCCTGGCCTGGTCTTCGTAACCCTCTGGAAACCGGTTCTTCGTCGCTCACTTCCTTGGATACAGATCAGGTATAGATAGGTCGTCAGGTCAGGTCAAGTCACTTATCTACCAATATACATACGTACACTTAGTTACGGAGTACTCGCATGTGGTACTGGTCCCTAGGTTAGGCATGAGATGGTATGCTATGATATGGAGGAGAAAATGAAATGGAATAAAATAAAGGAAATTAAGAAAAGAAAAGAAAAGAAAACATTAGATAAATAACCCAGGTAGACCATCACGAGGATTGCAGCGCATAGAACTCCCGTTTTTCACCACATACACCCACCACCCCGTTTTGAAAGGGAAAAATAGAGGGGGAAAAAAAAAAAGAAGCCCATCCAAACCGGGAACGACAATCTGAAGTTAGGAATGAAAAAAAAAGAGGTATGATAGAGTATACTCAGTAAGGAAGTTAGGAATGAAAAAAAAAATATCATTAAGGAAACCAGGCATAACTCTTAAGCGGAGCGGTGCGAGCGCCGTCAGCGACCTCACTACGCCACCTGGATTTCCATTCCCATTCTTGTGATGCGGCGTCTATGAGGGCTTCCTTGCACTCAGCTGGTAGCTCTTCCAGGACCTCGGGGCTCACGAACTCCGGGTACTTGGGGTTGGAGGCGCTGGTGAACCCGTTTGTGCCGAGATCGTAAACATCTCCGTCTGGGCCAGGCACGCCCATATTGGAGTATGGAGGGCTTTCAAAATGAAGATCGTGGATGGCAAATCGGCGCGAGAAGGCAGCTGGAATGGATGAGAAGATGGAGGCGTTGCTTGTCTCTTCTTCTTCTTCTTCTTCGTCTTCTTCTTCTTCTTCTTCTTCTTCTTCTTCTGGCTTGTCAACGTCAACATGCTCAACAGGCGTCTCGCCTTCTGCCTCGGAATTCCCATTGCTTGTGCCATTTGTCAATGTAAGGGTGGACATTTCCTGGGCTAGCTTGGCGGTAGTCCGCGGGTCAGGAGGTGGTAGTCGCTCCCATCGAGCATGTGTAGGTTGCATGATCTTGGGGTACTGCATGATATTGGTGTGAATATCATAGATACCGTCCAGGGTTTGGCGCCGAGCATGGAGAATTGCCGAGTTAAAATTGCTAAAATAGGTAATTAGGCCAAGTAAGTACTTTTTTGGTAGAATTTCACTTACGTAGCTTCACGAGCGTGTTCAAGCATCCAGTTATCGCCGGTGACTGTGACCTTTCGCTTCTTGGAGTCCACCGCCTTACCGGTCGGTAGAGGAACAGAAGGCGTGCTCGTATGATAAACGCTGCTGGCTCCATGCCAGGCCACATACTGGTTCTTGTTGTATGGCTCTCCTGGAAGGGGCAGCCTGTCCTCCGGAACCGCAAGCTCACCCTCAACATCGCCACGCTCCCTAGCGGCCTTGATATCGTAATCATCGACGATTTTCCTACCCCCAACAATAATCTTGGCACCAAACTCTCTGAACACAGACCGGGCCGTGACAACACCAATGGCTCGACCCTTGTAGGAATGAGGAATAATCTCTCGCTCAATCAAGTCGCGCTTCGCGTCATCGTCGATAATAATCTTGTAAAGAAGCTTATGCTTCTGGAAAAACAGATATGAGTCCCTGAACCCAATACAACGCGCCGGTTCGGTAGACAACATATAATGCCGCTGCCCGCGATTGAGAATCGTAAACGTCCGGACCCGATACTCCCTATCACCCTTGAGAACACCATTCTTATCAACCTTCGTCTCTCCCTCCAGATCATCGGGAAGAGCCACTTCATCATCAATCACATCCAGCATATTCCCCTCCTTATCAATCGGCACCTGGGTTACATGTGACGGACCGCGGTTTCTCGCCCAGCGCCCACCACTAGCCGCAGGCCGTCCACGCTTCCGCCTCACTGGCGTGCTCACATGAATCGGCGGCGGCGCGGATCCATCATCTGGAAGATCCCAGTCTGGAGGTCGATTCTTGGGCGGACGCCCGATGCGCCGTTTGCGCGGAATGGCTGAGAAGCGACCTGGGCCAATTCGCGAGGGCGTATCTCCACGTGAAGGGGGGTTCGACTCTGCTGCTGGGACGGGTGTAGCAGCGGCTTCGGATTCCTCGGGGGCGGGCTCAGGTTGGGATTCAACGTCCGGGTCCTCCTTCTCGGGCGAATTTCGTCCAGCTTCTTCGTCTTCTTCGTTTTCTTCTTCCGGTACTACAGCGGGAGAGGATTCACGCGATGGCGGGGCCTCAACCATTTCTTCATCTGAAACATCGGGAAGTGGAGGAGCGGCATTCTCTATGGGAGTTTTGTTAGTGGTCGCGTTCATCTTTGATTAGGACCAGGATCACGAAAAATGGAAAGCATAACATGAGGAGAGGATCGGGGCTGAAGAGAAAGGGTTGGTTGTTTTTTTTTTTTTTTTTTTTTTTTTTTCGGAAATAATGATGAATTAACATACTCATTGATTGCGCAGCAGCCTGGGCAGCAGCTCTCAGCTTCCTGGGCATGGCTGGCGGATTGAAGCGTTGATGAATGGAACGATCGCGCGGGCGGGAATCCTGATATTGGACTTGCTTGCACTTTCATGGAGCTGGGACGGGAAAACAAATCTTCCGGATCTGTTTCACGTGAGCACCACGTGCTGGGGCTGGGTCGATACCCTAAGCCCTAAATCGTGACTACAATGGGAAGCTCGGCCTCCTCTCGAATTGACGTCATTTTTATCCTTCCTCCGAGTCTCTTTTGATCCCTTCAAGGTTCGAGGAACCATTGTAACCAACCAATCAAATAGCTCGTTTATTATTCAGAATATAATCATGATAATATGGACAGGTACTGGTCTACTACTCGGGTGAGACGGTCTCTCCGGGCCTCTTCCTATAATCCCTCGATTGAGTGAGGGATTTTAACAACGGCTTCCTTGCTATCTGCGCGTTCAACGTAATAGGAGAGAGAGACACTTGACCGGAGCACAGAGCACCAAGGAGCAGAGCATATGCACTAACTTGAATCTGGCAATTGCTGGACCTTTTTTTTTTTTTTTTTTTTGTTCTTCAAATTGCAAAGCGAGCTTCCTGGTGCTCTAATGGCTGCACCGATAAGGTACAGGTGCTCCGTATCCATGGATGTACATAGGTACAATACAATCCACTCCGATTGCTCCTACTACTATTTAGGCAGGTCACTTATAGGTCCACTCCAGTACCAGTGCCGAAAGAAGCTACTTGAATGACGTCGGGTATTGCATATCTGTTCAGAACTTGCTTAGGATCCGAGATGGAGCGAGAAGACGGTTAGAATTGAATTCCAAGCTCGAATACTCCATTCCCCTCTCATTACTTCTCTCTTTTTTTCGAGTTCTTCTTCCTATCAGTAGAAGCAGACCGAGGTAGTATTATTTTGTACGTCCGTACATACTTCTTCAGGAGTACTGCTGTAGTACTACAGTAGTATTAGTAATGCATACATACATCACTGCGCTGCGTACTTTTTTTTTCTCTCTGAAAGGGAGAAAAACAAAGGGGGGAAGCGCATGCATGCGTCAATTCTGCTGGAGCTCCTATTGTACATAAGCTTCCATAAATCGAAGTTATTCTAAGCTATCCATACCTAGGTACTCCGTAGCCTCACATGCACCGTTCTCCTCGGGTCGATAGGGCAGAAGAAATGCTCGGGGCTCCTAGCGGAAGTACCCTCCCTGTACGGAGTACGCCATGACAAAACTGTCGTCGAGGTAACTATCTGTATGCTGCACATCGCTCGTACACACCCACCGCGATACAGCCGCAGATGACCTGCCTACTGACTCTGTCCCAGTAGCAGTAGCCCATGCGTGGATGACCCTTACCTTTGCCAGCAAGGCTAGCGCAATCGTGATTCAAGAGTCATTTTACTGTTATGGTAGGGGTAAAAGCTACGGGTCTACAGCATTTTCTCCACCCAGGGCAGATCCCTCCCGCTGATCTTCGGAGTTCCGATGGGAACGTGAGGAGACGCCAGCACCTGGCTGGAGACGATTGTATTGTTGACTTGGGAAGGCGGATTTGAAATTGTATACCGAGTACTTGACCAAATGAGAAGTTTCTTATCACAATAATAATGAAGGCCGTTAGGGAACACCTAAGACTGCTTGTAGTGCTAATTTAGTGCAGCCATATTGCAAGAACTAGAATCGACCAGTAAGCAAAATGAACGGAAAGACGTCCCTGACCGAATACCATCGCTCTCGATGCAGCTCCCCAGAACATGCTGCAAAACAACCAGCTCCAAGGGAAGGTGGGCAGGAGCTGCACATCATCTGAGATAATCCCGCGCCGAATGCTGGTCTGAACATGGCTCTGTAGGGCTTAGGTCGGTTTAGGGACACCATACCCAACAATAGCAACAAGGTATGGGCTACTGAATCTTTCGTCGGCTTTCATTCCTAAAGTCACTAGGCTCGAACTGTGAGGAGAACACGGACGAAAAAGGTCGCGTCGCAAGGGGATCAGGCAACCTGCTTAGGTTGCATTCAAATCCTAGGCAGTCGGTATTATCTGGAGGAACTCAGTCCGCGAGGTTCAATACTCGTACGGAGTGGTATCGAGATGCTTCGACTCGACTCCTTCGACGGCAATACTGACAGTAGCGGTGGACCGTACCCCGCCTTTCTTTTAGAGAAGAGGTGGTGGAGAAAGAGTCCTTGCAAAGCCATGCATTGCTCTGGTTTGGCGAGAATCAGGAGAAAAGGAGAAGTTTTGATGTTGTGGATAAGGCAAGAAGAATCAATTACCTAGTAGTTAGGTATTTAACTCACATTTTTCTGCCCGAGGTCATCACTGAGCTCAGGATCGCTGATGGGAGAAATGTAACAGTGTCGACTTTCCCCTCATCATAGAACTAGAGGTTATACCAGTAAACTGCCCTTTTCCAAGAGTTAATAATAATCCTATCATAAGTTTGGATTTGGCCATAACTGTAACCATACTTTGTTATGGAGCAAGGCTTTGATTCAGACTTCGAGTGTCCCGGTTCCAACGCAGAAAAAAGTCTCCATGGTGGTGGATCACGAATCATCCACCCGGTCATCCTCATTATTGGATCCAGAGATACGTATCGGGCTGTTGCTCCTGATGCCCATCACCAGACCTTTTGACTGTCATTGTGAACCCCATCCCCAGAGTTGTTTTTCTGATTCACCTTCTGACTAAAATGAATCCTGCTAGTTTTTTTTTTTTTTTGGTCTTTTGCTTTGTTGGCTTGGAATAAGTCTTGGGGATTCCTCTTAACCAAACACTATCCCATTCTCTTCAGAAGGAAAGAAAAGAAGAAGAAGAATGTGGTTCCCTTAACTGTGGTTCCTTCAGCCATCATCTTGGACTTCATTTGCCAGCAACTTCATCATCTCTCCACTCTTCCCAGGCTACAAATTCTCTTTAGTCTTTACCCCTCTAGGCGTGTCCTTTTTTGGGAGGTCTTGCCTATCGCCTCCAATGCGAGGAACCCGACCTGAATACCCGAGTATCGGTAATTTTGGGCTGAGCCTTGCTGGTTGTCATCATCATCATCATCATCATCATCATCATCGACGAGAGGGGGCTAAAAGGGGAGAGAGAGAGAGAGAGAGAGAGAGAGAGAGAGAGAGAGAGAGAGAGAAGTAAGAAGTAAGAAGATTTTATATTACAATTATTACCTATCTTTACTATTATCATAATCTCCTTCTTGATTGAGGCGGTTTTCCCCCCAATTTAAAATACCGAGTCTAATAATAATCTGCTATATTCAGTTACCACTCCTGCACTCCCCCCCAAAAAACCCCCATCCAGCGGTATCTACAACTTCAGCTTTTGGGCCTTGAACGCCACCCCAATCTTTAATCCTCCCTCCTCTTCTTCCTCTTCTTCCTCTTCCTCCATTACTTTTTCTCAATCTCCCCTCCTTTCAATTGTTATCCTTCTCCTCCTCCCAACTTGAACCCCCATCAGTGCGCCCGCCATTTCCTCTTCTAGGCCTAAACGCCTCACTCTCAGGCTTTTACTTTTCACCTTCTTCCTATTTTCTCGGGTTTACGCTTGTTCAAGTAAATACTAACTAGTTAACGACCCTTTTTTTGGGCCTTCCGTCTCTTTCCTTTTCCCCACCCCAAGGACTCTCTACTTCTTTTCTAGTACAAGTATATCATCGTCTCTTCCTCAGATATCCCATCCCGCCTTTCAACTCTCAACCCCTCTCTCCCTCTCTTTCACATTTTCTTCACTCCTTCCCGAACCCCGTCGGATCCCGCAAACTTCCTTAGTCTCATTCCCTTCTCTCTGACTTCATTCACCTGGTCTTTAATTTACTTTTTCTAATTCTGACCCAAACCCCCCACAGGTTTTTTTTTTTTTTTTTTTTTTTGGGTCTCTCTTGTCTCCGCACCGTCCCTTTCCCTCTTCGCCTTCTTACCATCCCTCCTTCTCTCCCACCTTCCGATCCTGACGAGCTTTACCCATCTTTTAATTCGACGTGCGTGTCCCTGGTGGAGGATTTGGGAATCGGATGGAAACTCAATCATGGCTGCTGTTCAGAGTGGTACAGGTTCACATGGAAACATGGACTC
Source organism: Aspergillus ochraceoroseus IBT 24754 (assembly GCF_002846915.1). Classification (NCBI taxonomy): domain Eukaryota; kingdom Fungi; phylum Ascomycota; class Eurotiomycetes; order Eurotiales; family Aspergillaceae; genus Aspergillus; species Aspergillus ochraceoroseus. The sequence goes on along the minus strand of NW_024468487.1, from coordinate 310,996 downwards.
ATTGAAGCAGCCAGCATCCCAGAAGTGAGTATACTAAAAAAATTTTTCCCACATCAACTCCAGGTCTGTTGGAGATGAAGAGGATTGGTACAAGAAAGGCAAATCAGAACTATACTAGGGGTGAGACAAAGAGAAGGAAGGATACACTGGCTAGTTTGCCACTGGCTTGTTTCATTTATTGCATTGCATCTTAAGGTTGCCTTGATAACTCTGTCGCATTGTCTTTAAAAAGGCAACTGCATCAGATTCTATGATCAAAACTTGCCTTTTCTTGCTGTTGTTGTCTTCTTGCTGCAAATTGGCCTGTCTGGTTCCTCTTCTCTTGTATATCTGCAACAGAACACCTCTTAGTACGCCATCATGATGCTCTATTGATGCGTCTTTTGCGAAATCACTGGTCACAAGTTCTGTGTGGCTAACTGATCTACCAGCAATGGTTTACAGGAAGACGATACCCAGGATCAAATAGGTTCAAACAGCCCGAGTCCTTCTGGCGTCGCCACTCCACAGCCCGATCCGGCTGACAAGCGTCTGCCATCCATAATGCATAGCTACTTCCAGGTTGGTGGTTCCTCTGCTGATATCCTACGCTCTCTTAAAACCCGGTTCTCCCTTTCCGAGTCTCCTTCTTCCGCACACAATGCTCAGTCGGGTGCGCTTGCCACTGGCACATGCGATGACCCATCCGTTGGCCATTCCACCTCGTCTTCCGGCTCTTTTGTCATGATGGAGCGCGACGAGGCTGGTGTCGGTTCCCCCAATGCTGTGCCAGACAAGAAAGCGGAAACCCGAGAACTATCGCTGGAGACCCTCCCCCCCACGAGCTTACCTACCCCCCCCTGCTCATCTGCATGTTCCCTTCTTCGGAGAGATTCCGAGGACCCGGAACCAGGGCCTACAACCCCGGATAAGGGTGTTAGCTCTATCTTTACTACCTTGAAAAACTACCTCTCTTCGTCATCCAGAAGCATGTCCTGCTCTGACCCTCAAGCACGCCGTCATACCTCTCATCCTGTTTCTAGCGTCTCTGACGACCCCGTTCTTGCCTCCCATTTTTCCAACCCTTCTCTTCCCTATGTCTCGGATGCCCTTTCTTTCGCAGAATCACCCCTCCTCGACCATGAAAAGCCACATGTTTCTACGTGTTCTGAGAACCTGCCGAAGCTAACTGGGAACGTGTCCGACCTTCCGCGTCTAAAGAACACCCCCCCGCTTACTCCCCGAGCGATGTCCGATGAAGGCTCTCAATCCGACAAGAAGAATTGCACTTCGCACCCCCAATCCCTAGAGCTCGCCCAACCACAATCCGACGACATGACGAGCCCCACGGACGAAATTGCGGGGAAGCTGAATGAAGCATTTCCATCACCCATGGACACTTCTTCCCCATCTGCCGGTCCCCCTGTCGCCTCCCTGAATGGCAAGCTTTTTGTCACCATATCCGAAGCGAGGGGACTCCGTCCCGGTTTTGATCCCTATGTTGTCTGCGTTTTCGAGTGGAACGAGTGCATTTCTAAGAGTGCGCAGGATGAGGAAGAAGCTTCTTTCAAACGACAGCAAAAGGAAAGGGAAAAGTCAGATCGTGAGGCCGGACGACCAATGGCCATTCCAATGAAGAGCAGACAGAGCAGCCACAATAGTGCCCTCGATGGGCCCGATCACCGGGGCCATGCTCCTGTGACAGACCCTCACTGGAATCATGAAGCGGTCTTGTATGTCGTCTCGCCTTTGACTCGTTCTATGTGCTTATCGGGCAAATCTAATCCTTTTCTCTCGTCTACAGTGATGTCTTTGGCGATCAGTCTGAAGTCGACGTTTCGGTATATGATCGCAATAACCAGGAAGCGTTCATGGGTCACGTACGACTATGTGTCAATTTGAAGGAAGATAACAGCCGGTTGGAAGGATGGTTTCCGCTGTCAGCTCGGGGAGCCGGAGATTCTCAGGTTTCCGGAGAAATCCACATGGAGATGAGATTTGAAAAGACCGAGAAGAAGCAGGTGGGACCGAATGATTTCCAGATCTTGAAGCTTATCGGCAAGGGAACGTTCGGCCAAGTCTATCAAGTACAGAAGAAGGACACGCGACGCATCTATGCGATGAAAGTACTGTCGAAGAAGGTGATCATTCAAAAGAAGGAGGTTGCACATACTCTGGGAGAGCGGAACATTCTGGTCCGCACAGCTATGGCGGTTTCCCCATTTATTGTCGGACTCAAATTCTCCTTCCAAACCCCCACCGATCTCTATCTTGTCACAGATTACATGTCGGGTGGTGAGTTGTTTTGGCATCTTCAGAAAGAGGGTCGATTCCAGGAAGCTCGAGCCAAATTTTACATTGCGGAGCTGATTTTGGCTCTTCAACACCTTCACGATCACGATATCGTCTATCGTGATCTGAAGCCAGAGAATATTTTGCTTGATGCAAATGGCCACATCGCTCTCTGTGATTTCGGTCTGTCAAAAGCAAACCTTACTCAGAACGACACCACAAATACCTTTTGCGGAACCACCGAATACCTTGCCCCTGAGGTCTTGCTTGATGAACAAGGATATACCAAGATGGTGGATTTTTGGTCACTAGGTGTCTTGGTCTTTGAAATGTGCTGCGGCTGGAGCCCTTTCTATGCGGAGGATACACAGCAGATGTACAAGAATATTGCCTTTGGCAAGGTTCGTTTCCCCCGCGATGCTCTTAGCACTGAAGGCAGGAACTTCGTAAAAGGGCTACTCAACCGCAATCCTAAGCACCGCCTCGGAGCCAAAGGCGACGCGAAAGAATTGATGGCTCACCCGTTCTTCGATGATATCGACTGGGAGGCGCTCGGCCGAAAGGAAGTGGTTCCGCCATTCAAACCAAAACTCAAGTCCGATACAGATACGTCCAATTTTGATCCTGAGTTTACCAATGCTCTTGAGACCAGCAGCTCGTTGAATGACCGAGCTGCAGCCTTGGCAAATGGGTTCATGGCTGCCTCCACCCCTCTATCCCCAGGCATGCAGGCGAACTTCAAGGGGTTCACCTTTGTCAATGAGAGCTCTATCGATCACCACTTCAAGAACGAACCAGGTGATCAAATGGATGAGGATACCGATACCTGGCATAAATCTCGCCGGCCTGGAAATTCTGTGGATCACCGCATGAGTGGCGTTCAAAAGACTGGAGATGGGGGTGAACCTGGAATTTTCAATGTGGATGATAATTTTGACATGTGATTATGGCTCTTGATGCATGATAATGGAGTTGTGATGTCTGCATATATGTTGTCTCCTTTTTTTTTTTTTTTTTTTTTTCTCTTACTTTGTACATGTTTTTCTCAGTGAATGGGGTCTAAAACATGGAGGTTTTTTTTCCCCTTAACTTTTCTGTTTATTTCAACCCTACCCTACTGGATTACTTATGCCTTGCACTGTTGTCCCTATCTTCAGTCACTGCGAAGCAGAGTGTTGACCTTTTTGGCCCCATAATACTCTACTCTTTTACCCATTATCTATGATAGCTGGGAGAGTATTCATGTTTACTTCTTGATGGATCTCCATCCTGTGCCTGGTACTCTTGTTAATTTCTGAGTTCACCCTTCTATCTGCATTGCCCCTTTCCCCTTTTTTGAATGTTTATTTTATGATATCCATCCATTTCTATTTCCGGCCTACTTGCGTGCCCCCATTGCCTCTAATTTCTTGCTTTTCGACTGGACCTGAGTCCCCTTTAATCATCTTTCTGGCGATTAGGGAATTGCATATCTGGATTGGACAAGACAGACGGTGTCAATGGTTGATGTAGTGGCGTTTTGTCTGGCAGCATTGGCGCAGGAGGTAGTTTGATGAGCTCGCTTGGGCAATACTTCAATAAACTACTCCGTACATAGTCTTGTTACAATTGATTTTCATTGTATCGTGGCAAAATTTCCTATATAGGGGTGAAGTGAGCACACTAAAAAAGAAAAAAAAAATTCCCAAGGAAATAGGATTGATCCACACCTTTATTAGTATTTTCTTTCTTCATGACAGTTGAACGCCAAAGTCTCCCGGAGTAAGGTATGTATGTATCTATGGGGTAAGAATTCGTTCTATTTCAATCTACCGAGTATAGAACGGCTGCGCTAAGAGGCTAGCAGGTTGGAAGTTATAGTATAGCCTATAGCTCGTTGTCTCCACCTGGAAATTGGAATCGACTGTCATATCATCATCATCATGGTTACTCCGTAGGTACTCCATAGTTATGCCCTTGGAATCTTCAACAGGGGTCTGCCGCGTTAGACTTTCCGAGGTACAGGGACTCGACTCGGTTTCCGGATTGTATTTGTGCTACGTTACCATAGCCGGCAGATAGTTAGACTTTAGCTGGGATACTTGAGCTACCATGTAGGGACTGGCACGTGTTTGTTTCACTCTACCTGCGGAAATGGCACTCCCGGTGGTTTGATAACTAGGTACGGAGTAGTTACAGAGTATATGGTATGACTACTAGATAGGCTACTCCGTCGGGCAAAGTAGGATGTAAACAGTAATTGTATTCCTATTATGGAGCCTGGTGGGTTTGAAAGTTGGAAACTTAAACGGCGCCGTATCGTACAGAGTATTTATGCGGTATATATCAAATCAACGGTGTTGATCGAGAAACTAATTTTCGAATTATTCTTCCGTTCTCTACGGAGGATACCCGAAAATGCGTCCCACCTCCTCCCGCAGAACCGTTCAAATCGTGGAGTCGCGCAACTCATCGGTGTGATTCACATTGATTATTGAATATTCGGATTGTTTTCAGAGTAATCTGTCTTTGTCAACCCCCCCCCCCCCTCCCCCCAAGTTATATTAATTAAACAAGCCAGAGCCTCGGCCAATAGAGTAGACGATAGGGACGAACCGTCGGTTGGACTGGATCCAAGCGTTCATCCCGATGGTTCCTTTGCTGCTTTGCATCATTCCATGTTCAGGGGGCATAAGGAGGACAACCTATTGGCCCCCCGGGAACCTGGCTGGAAGGAAGAGTACGTCAGAGGTTCACAACGGAGACGCTCGGCATTACCGCAGAAAAAGCAATGAAGCGTCATTAGAGCCTAGAGGTAATTTGGAAGTGGGAACTTTTGAGTCTTTGACAGCCAAAAAAAAGCCCGTCAGTGCGCTATTTTAGGGGGAAAGGGGGTTGGTTCTTCGCAGCTTAAAAGGGGCGACGTGAGTGCAGAGAATCACAAAATGACTCGAGAGCGGCTCTTAGTCAGCTCTTTCCCTTCTTGGGTGGCCCACTCTCTGTCCCAGATTGGACTAGCGTCAGGTTCCGAACGCCAAGCCGGATCCACTTTGAAGGTGCTCCTTTCCCAAAGAAGTCTAGTGTTGATACCCTGTTCCACGGGTGTCCAGGCACCGAAAAACTGCCAACTAAATTCATTCCAGGTTTTTCCCCCCTCCCCCCTGGAGGAAGATCTCTCTCTCCTCGTCAGCCATTCATTATCTCGGCCCTAGACCTAGCTCAATCCTCTATCTAGATTTTGTCTGGGATTCATAGACGAGTGAGTGACTCTGGAATCAAGATTCAGAACTAGATGGATGCGCTTTTACTGATCACAATGCAAGGGAATCCCCTCCAGCTCACACTCTCGTTTTTACTACGTACACATCTCCTCACATCTTTACTAATTTAGGTTGTTGCAACTTGCCAATCCCGTTTTCTCCAGAGAAACTAACTCCCGAACTAGCGGATTAGTTTTTATGGGCTCTCCTTTTCCTGTCGTGATGACCACGATTAGTATGGGATTTACGGCTCTTGAACCCCTCCAAGTCCGCTCTGCCCCTTTCCTCGGGCTTGAGGAACCTTCACTTTCAATAGTCGACGACGATAAGTGATAATGTGGATTTTCCTCCACAGTTTTCGTGGGCTTCCAAGCACGAGTTGATTGACAGGTTCCTGCACGGAGGTTGGAAAGGAATCAAGATCCTCCATTCCTTCCCTTCTGTGGAGACGATCGGCCCCTCGGTGCATTGCGCATTTATCTTAGTGTGCTCTCCTTAACTCGATGGAGAGATGGCGTGGCAGTGCGAACCATATCAGAATATTATTTCTCTTGGGAGTGCGGGCTTACTACTAAATTTCAAGGTGCCAATTAACTGTGAATCACTATCCCCTTCCTCGTATCTTGGCCATAAGATTCCTAAAATAGTTCTGCGGCTTCTTTCTTGTGATTATGGTGCCTAAATTTACTTGGACCTTTTTTTCTTTTTTTTTTTTTGTTTCCCTTCTTTTCTCTTCACACTGATTTCCCAGTCCCTTGATCCTACGGAGTACACCATCAGACAAATTCTCTGATAATTGATGATCGTTCTTGTTGCTTCTGCTGTATCCCACTCGTTCCAAGTTCACAGCTCCTGACATCCTTCATCAGAGTGTTGGCTCTGCCGCTCTACATACCGTGTGCCGTGCTTTCCAGCCCCGCCCTCACACCCACCCCCCTTCCCTCCCTTCCTCTATCTACATGATCATCCAATGCACAAGACAGATTCACCATGAGCGTTGTCGCCAGTAGGCCCGAAAGCTGTTCTGTCCCTTACACGCCGGCTCCTCATCAAGGCCAGGTCATGCATAATTACAAGGATTCTGGGTATGCAGTTTCAGTGCATCCAGTTTCTTCGCGACCCTCCTCCATCTCATCTTTCAAGAGCAACTACACCGTCTCAACCTCCCCTACGTCCTACTCGCCAACCTCATCCGGTTCCTATCGTTTATGTGACTCTGCGGCCTCGCTCGATAAGATATTGGAGTCGATCTTCAAGAAAATACCGCAGGAGGTCTATGAGAATATTCTCAATCAACTACAGCATCTCCATACTAGTTTGAATCAGTCAGGGTGTACGACATGCTTTCAGCGCGATTTGCATGCCCTGTCTCTAACCTGTCGCCCTTGGGAGAAGGCCGTGCGAGCTCGACTGTGAGTGAAATGCTTTGCGTTTTCATATTCTTCCGGCGGTCTCGTTATGACCACCGTGAGCTATAGAAGAAGGTGCGGGTTAATTCGTGTTTGATAGTTACAATCATATTCACATCATCGGAAATGATTCCCCGGTTCAATTGAAAAAATATCGATTGAAACGGGGAAGCAGGTTGAAGCTGCTTCGACGCTCTCTTCGGGAAAGAAAGTTGCTGGCCAACCTTGTCCTGGAGCTTCGTGTCCCGCAGGTCGACCTCTTGTTCACAACAAGTAAACACAGCACTCAATGGCAGGAATACCGGGATTTGATTGCATCAGTTGTCATGGTTTGCCCGAACCTGGAACGGTTACTGGGGTTGACCATTCCTTACAACCATGAGTTCGACCGCTTGACGCATGCGCTATCCACCCGACGAAAGTTAAAGGAACATACCTGGATCTTGTGTGAAGCACCAGGAACACTAGAGGCCTCTCCACGCAGCGATTCTTGCCCTGGTAGCCTTGGTCCCTTGCAGATGTTTGAGTTTCTAAACTATCATGCCTCCTGGACCAACTTGGAAACCTTGATGCTTCATGGACTGAACGAAACCAGCACCCTCGAACCTAGTGTTTTCCTTCGCATGCTCGATCTCTTGCCATCGTTGCGCAACCTGTGCATCTCGAATTTCGACGCCGATGCCTTTGCCGACAGCGCCCTGCTATGTCTCCCCCCGCTAGAGTCACTTCGGCTGGAAAACCTTCCGGGGCTCACGGATACTGGGTTATCTCAGTATACTTCCCGCCCAGAGTCTCTCGCCCTCAAATCTCTAGTCCTTATAGAGCCGAATATCGGGTCTTTATTAGTGATTTCGAAGATTCTAGCATCCCTACAGTGGCTTGAACGTTTCAAGATTGTACAAACAAACAAATGCCCACTATTGAACACGGACGGGATCATCTTCCAACCGCTTCTAGCCTCATCCAGCCTCAAGTACCTACATTGGGATGTGGCCAGTCCTAATCCCAGCACTGCCCTGAGCAGAATCGACTTCGCTCCTTTTGTCAAACCGCCTAGCCATTCGGAGACCCCAAATTCCCATCTTGCGCAAAGCATTCTCGCCGGAGGGTTTCCGCGTCTAGATGCTCTGCGAGCACCGTCCGATATCGAGCCTCCAGGCGTGCTCCAGGGTGTTTGCCAACCTATCCCCCGCGGACAAGCACTCTTACACCCAGACCGATATAGCCTTCCTCGAAGTTCACGTGGCTCCATTCCAACTCGACCAATGGCGCTACCGGGGGGCAATAACTTGACATCCGCCCGAATACGGGCTCAAACATTTATTGATATGGCCGCGAAGGACACCGAAACCGGCATGAAAGTACTTATTACCGACCACTCGGATTCTTACTTACCTGATAATGCACTTGAAGCATCCTCTGATGACGACGACGACGACGACGACGACGACGATGATGAATCAGATATGGAAATGGATGAATGTGGGCTGTGGGAAACACCTCGAGAGCGGCCAAAGGAGAGGACAGTGTCCGTGGATCATGGAGGTCCTGTCACGGTGTCTGATTATAGAATGCCTGCTTACATGGGCAGAGTGGGCACCAAGACATGCGAAAAAGACTTGTCCATTCCCCGATTCATACTCAGTCCTGATTTAGTTGGACAAGACGCTGACGGAGGCCTTGTTACCTGGAAGCACATCATGGCCGCAAATCAATCGTTGACATTTGCTGCAGGAGTTGGGGTCAACTGCTTCGGGAGCAAGGGAACCACGGTCCCTTCGCCTTATAATGAAGAACCTCTTTCCCCAGCATCAACATCGACCCCTAGGTTCGGCTGGGGGAGTATCAGTGCTCGTTCGACGATAGCCACAAGCCCCACCACGCCTAGTACTCCACCTACCCCAATGAGCTTATCACCAACGACCGCTCTCCCGTGGGAGAAAGACATCTGCACCGGGTCTTGGAATTACAGCCATAAAGGTGGTCGGGAGTGGTGGTTCCACATGGAACGAGATCGTCGTGTGGACGTTGACACTTATAGTGTCAAGAGACTTTTCTAATAATAATCCATCTGATGTGAGATGGATATAAATGGCAGAGACTACGGATTGGACTTTGCCATTGCTCCCCGAGAGCCTGAAGTAGTACATGCAAACTTCACTTGATACGCACACGCAACATACACAGAACCAGGCGTTTAGGACTGACTGGCTGAATGGATAATTCATACCAGCGAAATTGGACATATTCCCACGCATATTACCTGGTCTCTCTTTCTTTTTTTCTTTAAATCTATTTATGTCCCAGTTATATGTCGAGTTGGAAGCCCCCCCCCCCCCCCTTTCTTTTGCCATCTCCTCGCTCTCTCACGCACATATCCATCCACCTTGAAATCCGCAGGAGGGTTTTTGTAGCTTCCTTTGCTTTCCGAACATACCCTTTTTGTCCCATTATATACCCCAGTATACATAAATACTGAACTCCGACACCAGGGAGCTCTCCGTTTTTCCAGCTTTTCTATCTTCTCCTCCCCCCTACCTATACTATTCTTCCTAGCACAATTTCCATACTTCATCATCATCATCATCATCAATTTTTCCCTTTCCCTCTTCTGTCCTCCTTACATTTATCAAGGTGCATTCGACGGAACGGATTCTTGCAATTCGAACACGGGAGGTCTACAATCCATATATCCTAAGCTTAGGTCTTCTTTTTTTTTGGTTTTTCTTCTCCCTTTTTTTGGTTTTTCTTCTCCCTTTTTTTGGTCAGTGTCGTCACTTGCTTCCTACCTTTCTACTTAACTTCATTCCAGTTCGTTTCCTTCTTTCTTCCTTCCTTTTTGATGGGCCTGGCCGGCGGGAGGGGGGGAGGGGATATTTGCATGGTAAAGTGAGTGAACAGGGAATCTGTATATATCACTTTCGCGTGTTTTTTTTTTTTTTTATCTGGGATCCCCAGGAGAGAGAGTGTGGGGATTATAATACCAGAGACTGTATGTATGTGTGCTCTATGGAAAATACGTTGGATCTTCTTGAAATAGCAGGATACTCTATTTCTCAGGAAAGATCACTCACTCACTATATGAGGATATCCAGTAACTCTACGTATTGAGTAAATACAAGCGTGAAAATTGAGAAAGAAAGGCAATGTATCCATTTAAGCCCCGGTTATAGTTAATTGTACGTACGTAGATACACATCACGTAGAGAGAAAGGCAGCAGCAGCAGCAGCATTAAGTCCAAGGTAGGGCCAAAGAAAAAAAAAAAAAAAAAGGAAACACAGCGGATATATCTAGACGTAGATACCCATATTGGTGTCCTTCTTTTTGGCTTGGACTTCAGCAATAGCATCGACGTAATGCTCGTGGCCAACTTTGCTCATACCTTTGCGCAGGGCAATCATACCGGCTTCAACGCAGACGGCCTTCAGCTGGGCACCACCGAACTCGTCTGTGCTGCGAGCCAGTTCAGCCCAGTTGACGGCGTCTTCGACAGACATCTTGCGCGAGTGAATCTGGAGGATGTTTGCACGGGCTTCCTCGTTAGGGAGGGGGAACTCGATCTTGCGGTCCAGACGGCCGGATCGGAGGAGAGCCGGGTCGAGGACGTCAACGCGGTTGGTTGCAGCAAGAACCTTGATGCGGTCGTCGGAGGCAAACCCGTCCAGCTGGTTGAGGAGTTCAAGCATGGTTCGTTGCACTTCACGATCACCAGATTTCTCTGAGTCGAAACGCTTAGTTCCGACGGCGTCGAGTTCGTCGATGAAGATGATCGACGGAGCCTTCTCTTTGGCGAGGGCGAAGCAGTCTCGGACGAGCTTCGCACCGTCACCAATGAACATTTGTACCAGCTGGGGTCCAGCAAGCTTCAAGAAGGTGGCGTTTGTTTCTGCTGCGCAGGCTCGAGCGAGAAGGGTTTTACCTGTACCTGGGGGTCCGTACATCAGAGCACCTGAATAGAGAATGAGTGTTAGAAAGCCCCATAAAAAGACAAGATGGCTGATGCCTACCCTTGGGCGCCTTAATGCCAAGTTTCTTGAACCTCTCGGCCTCCTTCATAGGCCATACTATAGCCTCGACAATCTCCTCAATCTGCTTATCCAAACCTCCAATGTCTGTATATTTCTCTGTGGGCTTCTCATCAACTTCCATAGCCTTCACTCGGTTATCATATTCGGCGGGTAACGTATCCAGGATGAGGTATGAGTCCTTGTTGACACCGATGAGATCACCGGGCTTAAGCTTTTCGTGATCTACCAGACCGATCAGAGGGAGGTAGATAGTCTGACGAGTCGATGTTTTAATCACAGCGGATTTGCCCACTCGAGTAGCATCCAGATCAATGTTGGCACCCTCCTCTGCGGCCTCGGCTTCGACATCCAAATCCAGCAGCTCAACAACGTTTCCGACAAGGTATGGTAGTTGTCTACAGAATACAACAGTCAGCTAAGTCCCAGTGGTATAGGATGATACGTTCTTTGCAGGGATAACCCTCCCCTCTTTCCGTTCGACGAAGAACACACTATCGCCACAGGAAGACACGGGGGAAAATCATCCAATAGCAGCCCATTCATACCTGTTATTTTCAATCTTTTCTTGATTGTCCTTGACTTTCTCCCTCATCGTATTCTGTTCGTGCGACAACCGCTGGAATTCACTTTTCATTATGCGAAGTTCGTTCTCCAACATCCGCCTTCGTTTGACGATGTCTGCTGTGCTAGAATGAAGGATCTCATCGTCTAGAAGCTCATCTTCCTCCTCCTTCTTTTCTGCATCTTTCATTTCAGCATCGTCATCACCTCCGGGCAGTTTGCCATCGCTGCCATCGCCCTGGTCCTTCTTCTTGTCTCTCTCCTCGCGCTCCAGGTCGTCGAGATCCTCCAAGGTGGACATGATTGACGCTCGGAATGTAAATAGTCGGAGTCAAAGGAATAAAATAGGATCAAATTAAGGCAGATTAAAGGAAGAGGAGTGGAAGAAACTGAGATGGAGGTGTGTATGGTGGTTGGAGAAGAGCTGTGTTGAAGGACGAGAGATGTCGAGCTCCGGCCAAACAACGTCAGCTGCCCTGCCTATATCACGTGATGACCTTACAAATCCACCCATGCTCAACACTTACATTCATCTCTACAATCAGGCTTCAAAGTGAGTGAATTGAAATTTGGGTTATGTGCAGGATATAATAGTATTTACTTGGTTTGCCTCCCTATTTAGGTAGAACTGGTGAAATATTGTAGCCGGCTAGGACACCACCCCACACCATGTTCACAGTACATCTATCTGGCTTAGCTGGGTCCAAATACTCTTATATAAACCTGCTTGGGTTGGTAGAATGTCTAGTAGTATCTCCAATGTGCCGAAGAACGGCTTCCCGGCCGAACTTGAGTAGGCGGTATCGCGAGATAAAGTCATCGTTGTTGACTATATATTCATTAGTATACATCACCTTGAATCACAAATGAATAGCACGAGAGTTTCCACGACACGAAAGAAAAAAGGACTTACTGTAACCACCACACATCCTCCGTTTCCCAGTAAATTGGGAGCGGCCGTGGAGCATTCTCCAGTTATCAAAAACTACCACCGATTAGTCAGGCCGCATAATCCTTCACTAACGACACAGAAAACTTACTCAGGGCTGTTCCTGGTTGTAGCTGAGTCCATACTTCCATTTCGGGCCGACGAATAATCTGGTCGAAGTGTCTCGCTGCGTCATACCAGCGCTGTTGCTCATCAACCCACCAGTCCCTTTTGGGTGCTCGGTCGTAATTATTCCAGCGAATCTGGTACAGTTCTCGCAAATACCCGTGATTCCTAAAGACAGGAAAGTGATCCGCTGGTTGTATGCAGACGTCATCGTTTCCACTCGCATGAAATGGGTGTTTGACTGAGAGTAAAGCCTTCGCAGCGCCCGGGTTTTCTTCGTTCAAAATACTAGCCGCTTGAAACCCATCGACAAGAAGATTAGTACCTCCATCGCCATCAGTGTGAGACAAGAGATGAAACAGCTGGAGTCGCGCCGGGTCAGTGAAATATGTATTGTCTGTATGGGCGCCCAGGAATTCCGATGTGTACGCAGTGTCCTTGAAAGTCAGGTCGGAGGTAAAATCCCAGAATCCCCCTAGAGAGTGTTAGAATTGCCAGAGAACATCGATGATGCGAAGACATGTTACCGTAATGGGTATTTCTTATAAATGATATCCTCTCCAAAAGCTCCTCTGTTGCATGAGGATCGACAGGAACTCCTTTGACGAAGCAAAACCCCCATTGATACTTGGGAAAGGTTAGACCAGAGGCAAGATAGTAGAGAAGCGTAACGTACGATGTTTTCAAGCCACTCAAGCACTGCAAAATCACCATCCATGACTTCTTCATAAGATACTGTTGGGAGCTCATCCCGGCCCTGTTTGAAAAATCGAAACGGCCTAGATAGAAACGTTAGCGGCAGCTAGCAGCTCTCGACAAGACAATGTATTACCGGAGCCGCAAAGGCGAACCTCCAGGCCGACGATTGATCTTCTTGTGCGTATGTACGCCTAGCCAAGAGTATGAATATAGACTAGAGTGTCTATCGGACCCTTTCAAAAGATATCAGCACTATACTCAAAAGGTCGCCTCTGGAATAGCCGTACAGGTTACCTTCACGGTATTTTCTCGAGGAGCAAGTTCGGTAATAGCAACTTTGCGCGGGATCTATCATATGATAAACAACCACTAGTTAACCTAGGTCTGTTATTGAAGAGTGTGAAGAATAAACATACAGAAAAAGTATCAGAAATTCGTTGCTTTGTGTCTGGGTGGACACAAAGTTCGCATTGGCAATTCTCTCTAATATGGGGGAGAACAACACAAATCAATTATTTACTTAAAAGGGAAATCCAGGAAAAAATCATGTTACCTTAGCCAGAATTTTCCACTATATCCACAGTATCAATCATTAGGCTATTATGAAATGATATAGGTTGCCATGAAGCACTTACAAAGAGCTCCAGCGTCCTGCAGGGCCCAGGCGTAATCGAACAAGTTTACCTTCTTCATCTTGGCTGTAGGGACCAAGAGAGGAAGGAGGTTCAGGTTCATTTCCGTAAGACATCGCCCGGATTGGTTGTATCCGCGAGACGCCCTAAAGCCATCCCGTTAAACGAAGGTTTAAAAGCGCTTGATACATTTGATATCTTTCAACAGTTATACTGTCGCGTACTTACTGAGCTGGTATGTTTCGATATACTATCTATCGTATCAGAAATTGCTCGAGAACAACCTTAAGGAAGCACTTACAGCGGGGAGGCCAGGGGCCGAAGAGCCCTAGAGAAACTGATTCTGTTCATGTTGACACTCTGGAAAACCGAGGGCTGCGAGGACACCAAGAATTAAATTGAGCCCAGTTGCTTCCCACATAGAAAATAGTGTTTCATAAGAGCCGTGAAGAATGCAAGTTCTCTATGGCATGATTCCCCACAAACTTGGAAGATGATCACGTGCAACAGGGATGATGCCGCGGATCTTCGATGCTTGCCAATGATACAGTGTCTCTCGTTGCGGGGCTTCACACACACACACACACACACATATCGAGGACAGGACGGAGACTTACTACAATCGGCGTGGGTCTACAGTATACCAGGTATAGTAAGAGTTGGTTCCAGCGAAACTCGTCCACCAAGGCGCGCCGAGAATCCTATCAAAAAAAACACACCGGAACCACTCTGATCAAAATCTCACTTATGGACTTGTACTAACGAGTACCTTCTACTCCGTATACAGTAGTATTATTTGGGGCTGTGACTCTAAGAGATCCGCCAATTCCGGTTATGGTTCCATGCGGATGGGGCGCTCTACTTTTTATCAATTGTTATCAATCAGGACTGTACTAAATACCTACCCAATGAGTGAGTGGCATGAGTGGTTCTTGGTCAGTAGAACTAAATAGTTAACTACCTGGTATCTAGGCAGGAAAGATTTGGCCGTTCAAGTGGTGTGGGGGTTGATCCGTGGAAAATACGGAGTATTAAGTACAATAATAAGGATGAATCGAAGGCTGTCTAATCGGTTAGGAACTTCACAAAATCTCTCAGAAATAAAATCTGGGTATAGAAGCCCTCCCCTAAGGAAGAGTATTAATTACAACCTAATGGTGCCGAAAGAATGCGCAGACACAGAAATCTGAACAGAACGAGAACGTTGGAGGTGGCTAGACTGAGCGTCGACTCGGGGGTATCTACCTGGGAAAATTCGAGGAGCTTCATAATTGTCTCTTGTGGAAATCATCTCTCCGTTCACGCCGAATAATGATGCCATTCCCATGCCTTCCATAAACAACGCCAAGCAAGTGAAACAAGAAACATAGGAAGAAAAGACGATGATAAATGGGTAAAAAAGGAGAAGGGGGAAAAATCATCAACAACCCAATGTCCATACAACTGAAGTACCATCAATGCTATGCTGCCGACTTGTCAACCTCCCTACATGTATTGACAGATCATAAATCGACTCCTTCTAGAATCGAGGAATAAATAACCAAAGAGTCGTTGAAGACCAATTAACACGGAAATTTTTTTAACACCTGCGAAAATTAGGTTTTCAATCACCAAAATGAGAGAATTAGATGCTTACATCTTGTAGAAACAGCTACCCTCGGCAGCGCGGGTCTGGTCGAGAGTCTCAAGCTTGTAAGAGAGGTGAATATCGAGGTCACGCTTGTTCTTGTCATTAGGCTTGTTCACGAGGACACCAGAGACGTGTTCCTCCTCCTCAACGGTCAAAACGTCGCGCAGGTAGAAGACAGTCTGCTTCCAGTGAGTGTACTTGGCGTGGGGGCCGGTGGAAAAGGTGATCGGCTTGTGACAAGCACCAAACTCGATGTCAAACCAGGCAATCACGGCATGGATGAAGTCACTGCGCTTGACGACGAGGGAGTATGGGGCCTGGAAGGCCAGATCGGCCTTTGTGACTGTGTATAGATCGAATGTGATAATTGGGCAGGGATCAGTGACGAGAGCCTTGAGCTCGACGGTGTCAACAAGGGGTTCCGTGAGGGCAATCTCCTTCATAGGGCTGTAATCAAATCCATAGACGTTGTCCCAGACTAGAATAAGTTAGCAGGGGTCTAAGTCAAAATTGAGTGAAACCAGTCGAAGTCTCCTTACATCCAATCTTGTCATCCTTGTACTCTCCATCTTCAATTGCAGCCAGGTACATGGTGGCCTTATCGGGGAAAATCTTGCCACCAGGGACGAGATAGCGGTCACGAGCGTACAAAACGGTGTCCAGCATGCTCTCGTAGAGGAGGAAATAGCCCATCCATTCCGAGATGATAATGTCAACCTTGGGGAATGGAAGCTCAACCTCCTCCATCTTTCCCTGAAGGAGGGTAATCTTGTTTGCGAACCCATTGGCCGCAACAATCTCACGTGCTTTTTCGATAATGGACGACATGTCGACTCCGATAACATGCTTAGCGCCAGCCTTCGCGGCAAACCTTCGAACACAAAACTGTCAGAGTGCCGCAATTCGTAGGTTTCATACAATTGGTCACATACATGCTAAGAATACCAGTTCCACACCCAACGTCAAGGACGACCTTATCCTTGAAAATATGTCGGTTTTGGTAAATAGAATCGCGATATGATCGAGTGCGAACATCGTCTTTCTAAAAAATTATGAAATGGTCCAGATTAGTCAAGGAATCGCAGTAAGATTACTGTTTTTGGGGGGAAACACATACAAGCATCTCCTCGTGAATGCCTAAGCGGGGTTTGACATTAGCACTTGAAACAAACACGAGTGAAAGTTATCGAATGAATTTACCATGGTGATCGTAGCTATTATTCAAGTTAGCATTCTATGAAGATACCATGAATGAGATAATATCTGCACCTACCTAGTAAAGTAACGCACTTCAGCATGGTCCATGCCGACCATGCGATCAGCGCTGCTGCTCATACCAGCAGTGTCTTGTTGTCCGTCCATATTGATAAAACGAAAGGTAAATATGAAGGGGGATGGACTCGGGCTTTGAGACTCGAAGAAAGAATGAGAGAAATGAAAGGGGAGTCCCAGGTTTAAATTGGGATGAGAGGGAAGGAGGCGACACCTGCAAAATCAATCAGCTGTAAGGTGAGGTCTGCCTCTGCGCTCTCAGTCTCTTTTTTTTTTTTTTTTTAACTTTTCCCTCATTAGGAATTTCTCCTCCAGCCGGTGGCCAAAATCGGCTAGTCTAAAATTGGCTTAGTTTAATACCCTCGAGCTTATCTTCATGTGATAAGAAAGCCCTATTCTTGATTAGGGTTAATGGTCTGCATTTATGTAGAGTACTTTGTTAACATACAAGAGGAACTACTACTTAGTACTACAACTACTAATAGCAGGGTAGTTGCTCATATAAGACGGGTTGAAAGAAAACTTACAGGTAAATGATTTTCAGAGATCATGTCTAAAAAGGGATTCAAAGATGACTGTATGCTAGACAAGACATACAGAGTAATTAAGCACCTAAAAGTAATAACAAAAAAACGACTGCAAAATATAATCAAGAGAAGCATATTTACTTCTAACACATTATGAGAAATTAACTACATTTCGTCAAGTTTGGTTACAGTAAATATTGTTGATGGTATCGCTTTCATGTCATACTTCATTGCGGGACGGAAATGCCAAGATGGTTCTCCGCTGAACTGTTGCTGTCTTCCCCAATCAAGCCCCAGTGCTGTCTCCTTTAACTGACGCGTTCTGTCTTCAATCCAACAAAATACAGAGCACACAATGATTTTGGGGTCTGCTCGGAGGAAAACCTGTTATTACCTCCTTTTTCTTCTCCTCGCAACTTACGTTGGAAAATCAGCCGCGTCACTCGGCGACCATCTCCCTGATTTCAAAGAATGTGTCAAGGTACATACATCAGAGCAATGGTTCTAGGAACTACTCTAGGGACGAGCTAACGTGAGGACAGATCTGTACAGCTGAAAACTGCCAGGATGGAAACTCGGCCCTTCGTACGCTCCAATTCCGTCGACTCCGCACGTTGTAATTTGTGAGCTAATAGGAAGAATTTAGCTATCCTTCTCCGCCTCATGTGGTGGACGTGTCCCGCCGAATGCGATTATACCTGCCAACATGTCGTAACCGACCGTCGAGTCGCTCGCGATCCTCCGATGCTCAGCCCTGTCGTCCAATTCCATGGGAAATGGCCCTTTCGCCGAATTCTCGGCATGCAGGAACTGTTCTCCGTCCTGTTCTCGCTTCTCAATTTCCTGGCTCACTGGCATGGCATGTCCCAGATTCGTGAAAAGACACCAAGCTGGCATACTCTACAAAAGTACTACCTGGCATTTGGATACAGCGGCCTGGCGTCGTGGACATTCAGTATGCTCTTCCATGCCCGAGACTTTCCTCTGACTGAGAAGTTGGATTATTTCGGAGCTGGCGCGACTGTTCTGTATGGCTTATTCCTTTCCGTGATCAGAATTTTTCGACTAGACCAAGAAAGCCCCCGGTACAAACCAACCCTACGACGCCTCTGGATTGCTATATGCATTCTCCTCTACAGCATGCATGTGTGCTATCTGAGCTTTTGGTCATGGGACTATACCTATAATATGATTGCGAATATCGTGGTTGGGATGATCCAGAACACGCTATGGATCTGCTTCAGCGTTGTCCGATACCAAAAGACTGGGAAGAACTGGACCCTCTGGCCGGCGATCATTGTGGTTTGGATCATCTTAGCCATGAGCCTTGAGTTGCTGGACTTCCCTCCCTGGCATGCGCTTATTGATGCCCATAGCTTGTGGCACTTGGGGACTGTTATTCCCTGCGCATGGTGGTACCTGTGAGTGGGCTCGTATTGTCCTTAATAGTTCAAAAACAGATAAAGGCTAACCATATCCAATAGGTTCCTCGTCAAGGATATCAGGGACGATGTGCACGGAGAAAGATTGAAAGCCTAGACGGCTTCACTAAAGCTAGTAATCCTCCTTCCTTCTTAGCCTGATAACCGAGATCATCAGGCGCACAAGGAGTGTCAGGTGTTGCGAATGTCGGTCCAGGTGACCGGATAACATCACAGCGTTCAATTATGAGAGCGAGAAGTTGTAGGAAGTAGAGGGACGAAAAAATAAAATACAACACTAGTCATAATTCATACACTCCGGGTGGTACTAGTATGTAGTTATCGCCAGACAGGCATCTCGCATACCCCGCCTCGTCCACCAGTTACTAGTTCTAGCAGCACTACCATCCTAAACCTCCTTTCGTCATTATTTCTATAAATATCCAGCAGCCATTTTTATTTCATTGCTCCCTTTTAGTCGTAATAATCTGTAGTGTTTTAGATCGGCAAGCTGTTGAGGCCCGCCACTATTGGGCTCACCGCTCGGCGGAGGTGGTGCTGGCAGTAACAAAAGTCCGCCAGCCTGTCTCACTTCACATTGCTGTAGTTTTCTTGTCTTTTCCTCGACTTTCATCTCTACTGCTTTTTTTCTCCCTTTTCCGCGTGTGATTCCCAAAAGTTCCCTTTTAAAATATATATTTGACATATTTTGCGCCACAATGGCGTCCCCCGCGATTAAAAAGGCGATCTCAGAAGCGGCTGCGCAGTACGTGAAGCCCGAAGGGAAGGTGTTCCAGTATGGTACAGCAGGGGTAGGTCCCCTTTTGGCTCCATTTTTATTTTCATATTGTGTTTCTTGAAGCTAATGAATTATCTTTACTCGACAGTTTCGTATGAAGGCGTAAGTATCTCTCTTTGCTTGGGGGGGGGGGTTTGTCCATCCCTTGGAGAATCGACCATCCCCGCATCTACCCTACCCCCGCGATTACTTGTTTACCCCTTCCTTAACTAACATATCTTTGGCAGTGACCTCCTCAACACCGTCGTCTTTGCAGTCGGATTGCTCGCAGGTCTCCGTTCCAAGAAACTTAGTGGACAATGGGTTGGCGTTATGGTTACTGCCAGTCACAACCCCGCGGAGGACAATGGTGTCAAGCTGATCGATCCCATGGTAGGCTACCAGTCCGCACGGTTTAATATGGTAAACACTGCTAATATATTATCAAAGGGTGAAATGCTGGAGGTAAAGCTAAATACAAAAAAAAAATCCCCTATCTAAACTAACCACTCATTCTTCGTGCAGGCTGAGTGGGAAGCCTATGCGACAAAACTCGCCAATGCCTCGATGGAGAACATCGCCGAGGTATACGATGAACTCATCAAGGAAATCGACGTTAGCATGGAAAATCCGGCCCGTGTCGTTTTTGCTCGCGATACTCGTGCATCTGGTTCTCGTCTTGTGGGAGTTCTGAGCGCCGCTCTTACCGCTACGCAAGTCGAGTTTATCGATTGGAAATTTATGACAACCCCCCAACTCCATTACGTTGTCCGCTGCAAGAACACTCTGGGAACACAGTACGAGTATGGCGAACCCACTGAGCAAGGGTATTACGAGAAGCTCGCGGAGGCTTTCAAGAGGGTGATGCGGGGTGTGAAGGTCCAAGGCTCTCTGACCGTGGACTGCGCGAACGGTGTTGGCGGACCTAAACTTCGAGAGCTCATCAAGTATCTACCCGCAGCCGATCAGGGTGGTGTTGATATCAAAGTCATCAATGATGATGTGATCAACCCCGACAGTCTAAACTTTGAGGTAAGGCATTCAACCACCCCCACTGCCTTTTTAACTTACTCATCCTACTCTTAGTGTGGTGCCGATTATGTCAAGACAAAGCAACGTGCTCCTCCATCATCCAAGGCAGGTGCTCTTGACCGCTGCGCGTCGCTAGATGGAGATGCGGATCGGATTATCTACTATTTCCTCGACGAGGGCAATGTCTTCCGCATGCTCGATGGTGACCGCATTGCCACCCTTGCGGCATCCTTCATTGGTGACCTTGCCCGGAGCGCAGGGATTATCAACAAACTCCGAATTGGTGTCATCCAAACTGCTTATGCCAACGGATCAAGCACGGATTACATCGAGAAGGTTTTGAAGCTGCCTTCGATCTGCACCAACACGGGTGTTAAGCACCTTCACCACGCTGCCCTACGTTACGACGTCGGTGTTTACTTCGAAGCCAACGGACACGGCACAATTACCTTTTCGGAAAACGCTCTCAAGACCATTAAGAGCACAGAGCCCCAATCTCCAGCCCAGCAGCGCTCCCTGGAATGCCTGCAAGCCCTTACGGACTTGATCAACCAGGCTGTCGGCGATGCTCTCAGCGATATGCTTCTCGTTGAAGCCATTCTCGCCCACAAGGGCTGGACTCCCAAGGAGTGGCTGGCCACTTACACCGATCTCCCTTCGCGGCTTGTCCGTGTGGAGGTTGCTGACCGTTCAATCTTCAAGGCATATGATGCTGAGCGCAAGCTTGAGTCGCCTCCCGGTCTCCAGGGTAAGATTGAATCCCTGCAGTCCCGCTATAACAAGGGAAGGAGTTTCGCCCGAGCAAGTGGTACAGAAGATGCTGTTCGTGTCTACGCTGAGGCAGCCAGCCGCTCTGAGGCAGACGATCTTGCCACCCGCGTCTCTAATGCCGTTCGCGATGCCGGTTCCAAAGAAGCCTTGCAGTAATTTCAAGCTAGCTTGACAGGATGATATGATCTACCTAGTGAGTAAAGTTTAGTGGGCAATCGCAAACGTGCATGACGGAAGACAAAAGAAAAAATATTGTGGCCTCCCCACCGCAATATTTGTTAATGGGATTTATGAAGAAGTCTAGGAAATGGCAGCTTTAGCTGTTTTGCATCGATATATCCTGTCATAGAGGTTACCTAATGGGAAATGTTACGAATTCAATGACTTTTTTTTGAGTCTGTCTGTCTGCCACTGCAGTTTCTGTCTGTTTGTTTTTTTTAAATTGTTTTTTTTTTTAAATTGTTTTCAAGTCTCTAAAAGAGGTTGTCCTTCATCTGATGGACATCACTAATGCTTATTTCCGGGGTTCTCTTCATACAGTACCTATAATACGCAGAAATTGTCAAACACGAACAATAATGCAAATCAGACTTGGGTATTGAAATTCATAGTCAAGTATTCCGTCATAGGAGACGCTTGAACTACTAACCATAAAAGATAGATATACATCATCACTTCACTGACACCATTAGCCATAAGTTCGGTTCAAGCACACCGTCACAACCGACTCTAACCCTCCTCCTGGTCCATATCATCGCGAGACCGTTTCCCTTTACCGAACTTCTTCCCCCGAGTGCCTCTCTTTTCGTCGAAGCTCTTCATCTGCATGATCGCCTGTCGCTGGGCCTCTGCAACCCTCTCCGCCAGAACCATGACTTCGTCCTTCTCGGTATCGTACTCCTTCAGCTTCTTCCCTAGTGCCCATTCAATCCGCATCCAGACTTCGAAATCATACTGAGTCACAAAACTAATTGCCACACCGCTCTTGCCCGCACGTGCCGTACGTCCTACACGGTGGATATACGTTTTGCTGTCTGTGGGCAGATCGAAGTTCAACACGACGTCGACCGAAGGAATGTCCAGACCACGGGCCGCGACGTCCGTGGCAACAAGGATATCACGACTCCGGGCGCGGAATTTCCCAAGTGCACCTAACCGGGCAGACTGCGAAAGCTGGCCGTGTAATGGGATAGCGCCGAATCCGAGCGCGCGAAGCATGAAGGCCACGCGCTGCGCCTCGTGCACGGTCGTCGTGAAAATAATCGCGGATTGGCCCGCAAACTCGTTCAGCAAGTATACGAGGTAAAGGTTTTTGTGCTTGTGCGGGATGCAGAGGTAGGACTGGAGTAGGGTGGAGACGGTTTGGTATTTGTTCGAGGAGACGGAGACGCGGAGCGGGTTGGAGAGGGAGGCGCGCTGCAGGGATTCGACCTTGGAGCTCATGGTTGCGGAGAAGAGGTAGGTACGGCGGGAGCGGGGGAGGACTTTGAGAATCTTGTCGATAGAGTCGCCAAAGTCCATGTCGAGCATGCGGTCGGCCTCGTCGATGGCGAGGAATTTGAGATTACGGAGGGAGAAACCCTTGGTGTTCTCGAGGTGGTCAAGGAGTCGACCGGGTGTGGCTACGACGATATGAGGCTTTTTGCCTAGGGCGATAGACTGCGCGACCATATCCATGCCTCCAACAATGACAGCGCATCGCACGCCAATAGTTGATCCCAGGTTTTCAAAGGACTGTGAGATCTGGTATGCCAGTTCACGGGTGGGTGCTAGGATGAGAGCGAAGAGTGATTGGGGAGCATCCATGAGAGCTGTAGCCGTTAGAATGTAGATCCTTTTGTTTCTGTTTTTTTTTTTTCTATATAGAAGATAACGGAGTTTACCTTGGAGAATGGGGAGTGCAAAAGCTGCGGTCTTTCCACTTCCAGTTTCAGCGAGTCCGATGAGGTCGCGGCCCTGGAGAGCAAGAGGGATTGACTCCGCCTGGATCGGAGTGGGAGCCTTGTATCCCATGGTCTCGCATGCTTCACATAGTTGGTCGATGATTCCTAGCTCTTTGAAGGTTTTTGGTGTCTCGCGTGGGACTTCTTCCTCTGGTACTTCATTGTCGCTGGCAGGCTTATGAGATGAGGACTCGGGTTCGCTGTGGTTCTCCGGTTCCTTGTAGGCAATCTTGCGCTTCTTGACGGTCGACATCGTGAATCTTAGAATTATTTATGAAATCAAGAGAAAGAGAGTCCTCCGTCTATGATCTTGTTGCCCGCGAGATTAAAAAAAAATTAATCGGGGACACGGAAAATTAGTTGATCCGGCTCCTCCGCGGAGTGATCTTTTTTTTTTTTTTTCCTCGCCGCCCAGAAAAAAAGAACTTGGTTCAGACAAAACATCTGGAAAGAAGAATAATACCTTCTTTTCATTTGAATTGGTTTTCTCTTCTTCTTCTGACAGAAGCTATCCAGTATGGCCAAGGCACGTACTAAGAAGCGCACCCATGTCAAGGTGCCAAATGGCCCTACCAATGGCAAAGGTAGCGCCTCGTCCATGAATAAGACTCCGAAGTCTATGGTTATCCGCGTTGGAGGTTCTCGAGTCGGTACCAGTGTCAGCCAGCTGGTAAAGGATGTCCGGTTGATGATGGAGCCAGACACAGCAGTGAGGTTAAAGGTAAATCTCTTGAGCACTTAGCGCCCCCAATTCACGTTGGTCCGTTTCTCACCTTCAACTCTCAGGAACGTAAAACAAACAGATTGAGGGATTTCACCACGATGGCTGGACCTCTCGGTGTCACCCATCTTCTTCTATTTTCGAAGTCTGCCACCGGAAACACAAACATGCGTTTAGCCCTTACACCGCGTGGGCCTACACTCAACTTCAAGGTCGAGAACTACTCCCTGTGTCGAGACGTCGAGAAGGCATTGAAGCGCCCAAGAGGTGGTGGTCAGGATCATAAAACACCGCCGCTGCTAGTAATGAATAACTTCTCGACCCCGGATTCAGACGAGAACTCGAAAGTCCCCAAACGCCTGGAGAGCCTTACAACCACCATCTTCCAATCCCTTTTCCCGCCCATTAACCCCCAAGCTACTCCTCTTTCCTCGATTCGCCGCGTAATGCTTCTCAACCGAGAACCTGCTTCTGGGTCTGATGAAGAGGGCTCCTACATCCTGAATCTAAGACATTACGCGATCTCGACAAAGAAAACAGGAATCTCGAAGCGAATCCGTCGTCTAGATCCCAAAGAAATCCGAAATCGCGAAAACAACAAGTCGGCTGTTCCTAATCTCGGAAAGTTAGAGGATGCCGCGGACTATCTGCTTGACCCTTCGGCTGCGGGTTACACCTCCGCCAGTGAGACGGAACTCGACACAGACGCTGAAGTTGAGGTCGCAGGAACCACGACACGGAAGGTTCTGACCAAGCGCGAGATGCAGCGGATGAAGTCTGGTGAAAAGGTTCAGAAGAAAATGAACGCTCCCGAAGTCGAGAAACGGGCAGTCAAACTGGTTGAATTGGGTCCACGGATGAAGCTCCGCCTTATCAAGGTCGAGGAAGGCGTCTGCGAAGGAAGAGTTATGTGGCACGATTATATTCATAAATCTGAAAAGGAGGTGAATCAGTTGGACAAGAACTGGGATAAAAAGAAGAAAGAGAAGGAGGAAAGAAAGAAGCTCCAGAAGCAGAATGTTGAGAAAAAGAAGCAGGAAAAGGCAAAAGCTCGAGCTGAGGGCAAGGAAGTCGAGGACGACGAGGATGATGAGGATGTTGATATGGATGAAGAGTGGCTCAGTGATGATTTTGATGAAGATGGCGCAGAAGAGGAGAGTGACGAATCTATGGATGAATAAGTGAATCAAGACATTTCCCAAGCGAATTTCCGACGAGGCTACGCCTATCCGTCCCAAGTTTGCGACAAGCCCGGATGCTTTGCCAATGCTGTTGGCTCATGTCCTTGTCTACCACGCAAGTCTCTTTGTGAAGCCAGCGCCACGGTCGACATGACGGATCTCTTCAAGCGACGACAGTGAACCGCATCGTCAAAACGGGACCACAAGTCTCCGGACTTACGAGAACTGCTTTAGTTGACAAGCAATTCATACGCCCGTCCGCTTGGTACCAGAATCAATCAGTTGGATCAGGTCTCGGTAATGCAATGAATAGCTTTGCATTCCTCCGTTAGAATCTCCAAATTATACCCCATTGCTTCAGTTTCAAGTACAGTAGACATCTCGTATGGTCACTCACTCATTATCATCATAAAATAAATACACTGGCATCATCAAATACTTATTGTAACCACCACATTTGCCTGCTTTCGTTTGATCACATCCACCAAATTCACCCCTTCAATTTCGCATCCACAATCCGAGAAACCATCTTCTCCAGCATACCCATATCGCCTCCCGCCGTCGTAGCAAAGTACGCCTGCACACTTTTCTCGACATACTTCGCCACAACATCAATCTCGATATTCACATAGTCCCCGGGCTGCTTGGCAGCGGTCACGATCTTCTCCTGCGTATAGGCGATAAGCATAATCTCAAACCAGCCATCCTCTCCATCCTGGACCTGCGTGACAGTCAAACTAGCCCCGTCAAGGGTAATGAACCCCTTTTCAACGATATGCTGCATCACTGCCATATCCCGTGGCTGCAAACGGAGCACCAAAGCATTGCTATCGGGCGTCACGGCGATCAGTTTCGCAATTGTATCAACGTGGCCCTGGACGATGTGTCCGCCCATGCGGGTATCGCCCTTCACGGCGCGTTCAAGATTCACTTTTGAATTTGTTCCAAGGGATCCGAGATTCGTCCGGCGCAGGGTTTCGGGAGCGACGCCGACCTTGAACCATGTTTTATCGAAGGCCGTCACGGTCAGACAGGTTCCTGATAAAAGCCGGGCGCGGGTGGGGTTAGTTGGAGGGGTGGATTGAAGAAGATAGCGCCGCGCGGGCTGCTGCAATGATCTTGGACGTACATACCATTTACGCTAATACTGTCTCCGAGATGCACATCGGTGAGGATCTCTTCACAATCAGTGATGGTCAGGGATGTTCCCCCGCCCCCGCTCACTGAGGTATCGAGGGGTTCGAGAGACGAAACCGCTATAAAAAAAAAAAAAAGAGAGAGAGAGAGGAAGAGTGTTAGCCAGTAGTTCCTGGAAAGAGCTTGTTACATGCAATGGTGCAGTAGAGTCACGCACTCCCAATCTTTTCAACCAGTCCGGTAAACATTGCGGAAGAGGAGGATGATTCGGTTAGAGGTATCCGCGTGTCACGGAAAGAAAAAAGAGTGATTTAGAGAAGGAGAAGAATGGCTTGATTTGGTTCTCGTATTCGTCAGCGCAAATCTCTTGTTGCGTAAGCATTCATGACTTTACCTTTTTAGTTCTCTTTTTTGTCCTTCTTGACTTCTCAGCGGCAATTGTCCGAGATAGATCTCGTAAATTCAAGCCGCTCTGCTCGTTCTTTTGCAGTAGTTATCAAAGCTTAGTGAAGCGGCAGGCGTGTTGCGGAAGAACTGGCGCGTTGACCTCGGCTTTGGAGCCGGGGAGATCCGCGAATCAGCGAGGGAAAGAGAATACATAGAAGCGCTTGCTGGTTCCTCATGATTATGATTATTGTTCTCTGCTATATTAAGTCAATACTCTCGCTACGGTTTGATTTGTCTCTTGGTTCAATGTACTGCATCTTAATTGTGAAATCATGAACGTCGCGTTGAAGTTACAGCGGGCTTTCATTGCTCAGCGCCCTTGGCTCCGTCAGCCAGGCAGGAACAACATCGTCAGGTACGCAACACAATGGCGGTCCTATTCGACTCCGGTTGCTCCAGCGGATGGCACACTTCCTTTGCAAGGGGTTCGGGTCCTGGATATGACCCGAGTCCTCGCCGGAGTAAGTCCTGGCCCTGCAACTACTTACCATGGAGCCTGGGCTCTGTGTGCGGGGTTTATACTGACAGATGATTTTCTTCGAATGCAGCCATACTGTACACAAATTCTGGGTGACCTGGGGTACGTATGATCGCGATATCCGGTACTCTTTCTCGGGGCCTAACTCTAGTTTCGATTCTAGAGCCGATGTCATTAAAATTGAGCATCCCGTACGGGGAGACGATACTCGAGCATGGGGTCCTCCGTACGCCAAATACAAAGACGGCTCTCAGGGTCCTGGCGAGAGCGCTTACTATCTAGGAGTCTGTTCTACCTGTGTTCTCTCGGATATTTTGCATGCCACCATTTCATTGACGCGCGCGATAGGTGAACCGCAACAAGAAGTCTCTCGGCCTCTCCTTTGCTCACAAGGCCGGCGTCGACATACTACACCGACTGGTGAAGGAGTGTGATGTTCTCGTTGAGAACTATCTTCCTGGAAGCCTTGAGAAATACAATATGGATTATGAAACATTACGAGAGATCAACCCCAAGCTAATCTACGCGAGTATCACCGGATATGGCCAAACCGGGCCATACAGCAACCGAGCCGGCTATGACGTTATGGTGGAAGCAGAGATGGGACTGATGCATATCACTGGAAGCAGAGACGGTGACCCGGTTAAAGTCGGCGTGGCCGTCACAGATCTGACAACTGGACTGTACACATCGAATGCTATTATGGCTGCGTTGCTCGCTCGAGTCCGGTCCGGCAAGGGACAGCATATCGATGCCTGTCTGAGCGACTGCCAAGTCGCCACACTTGCTAACATTGCAAGTTCTGCTTTGATCAGTGGAGAGAAGGATTCTGGGCGATGGGGAACAGAACATCGTAAGTGCTGGGAGTCTGGGCCACCATGAGAATGCGGCCCATTGTTTTTACTAATGGACTCCAAGCATCTATTGTACCATACCGAAGCTACCAAACTGTCGATGGAGATATCCTCTTTGGTGGTGGAAATGACAGGTTATTTGGCGTGTTGTGCGACCGACTCGGGCACCCCGAGTGGAAGAGCGATCCTCGGTTCCTAACCAACCGTGATCGTGTTCAACATCGTGCAGAGATTGACGGCTTAATTGAGGAGTGTGTCAAACAGAAGACTACACAGGAATGGCTGGATATTCTGGAAGGTAGCGGGATGCCCTATGCTGCCGTCAACGACATTCAAGGCACATTGAACCATGCACACGGTACGTTTCTTCAGCACAGTTACAAAATGAAGGCCACCGCCCCCCTAACAGCAGCTCTTGTAGTCCAAGCACGTGGAATGATCACAGAAATTGAACACCCAAGTTGTGGTCCCATCAAGCTCGTCAACACCCCGATCAAATATTCCCATGCAACCCCCGGTGTGCGGACGCCGCCGCCTACTCTTGGACAGCACACAGACGAAATTCTCGGACAAATCCTCGAATATGGCGCGGCAGATATTGCTCAATTGAAAAAGGATGGTGTGGTATCATAGACAGCGCAATTTTGTACATATAGAACTATTCATAAAGCAGAAGAAGACAGAGACCAAACACAAACTCCCCAGCGTTTTTATCATTATTCGAGTCGTGATTCTGCCGAGGAAATCATGCTGGCCAGTAACAAATAAATCCGCGTCTCACATTCGAAGCGCAACCACAGGCAGTTTCGCCAAAAACCACATGAAATATCTCGGCAGCCTATTTCCCCTAGGCTTATGCGGACGAGTCGCACTGAAATCCAGGAATCCCTCCCACAGCGCGGGGGATCTCGACGGCATCACGTGATGCTATATAAATCCTTGGGTCCGTTCACGATGTCTCCATCCAGCTTCTCAGCGACGACGACAAGAAAGGATTCCAACTGAATGGTTGGCAGCCACTAACCCCGGCATCTCTACTCCGTACCGGGTACCCCGAACTTTTAGCAAACCGGCTCAGGGCATGTCCCAGCAAGATGGGGTTTCTCCCTCACTGGCTTCTATAGAAGCAACGCCGCCACCAACCTACGGAACACTGATCACCACCACTACTTCGGGTGAACACCCATCAACCTCCCCCATTCCAGCCCACATTGACTCATCTTCAAGGCCAAAATCGCCGAACTCCGGTCAATCATCAAGCGCAACATCAAGTAAAGTCCTGATTCCGAAGCTTTCGGCAACCACGACGGAGCTCCTTGCCCGGGTAGCTGGTAATATCAAAGGAACACAGCAGCAGGCGCAGAGATATGATCAAAACTCCGGCAGCTGGACTTCTTTCCCGCTTAATCCAGATTTGAATGGCTCCAATACTCCAGTGGCTGACACAATGAGGGCATCGTCAACTCTTATCGAGCTACCCACGGCTCCCTTCGTGTACTCCAACAACAAGGTAGAGCCGCCCGCCGTTGCCCAGAAGGGCACTTCCGTGCCGCCTTCCTCGAATGGGAATTCAGTGAAGCCCCCTAGTCTGCTTAACATTGCTCCGAAACCAACATTGGCACCACCATCCTCAACCACGCCAGTTCCCTCTCAGCCAGCAGATACCAAGATACAGCTGCCACCGTCGCAACCCCAGCCACCAACCCCGGCTACTACCAACCCTGCCACGATAAAAACATCGTCCCCATCAGGAACTTTAACAACCAAACAATCTAAGGCTCCCTCTAATACCCGTCAACGGAGAAGCACTGGGACTCGGAAGAGACGTTCCAAGAAGCGTAGACGCGGCCATGACAGCGATGACGAAGTCATCAGGGCCCGCGACTCGAGCTCGGATGAATCGGATTTTACGCCAACTGCCACACAAACCAAGTCTGGCCGACACGTGAATAGGCCATCCCTTTATATGCCTACCCCGGCTTCCCCGGCCGCTATCAAGGAGAATGGCAACACCCTGGGCGGCTCGGATAAACTCCATGAGGCATCTCGGAAGCGCAGACGTGTCTTCCGGAAAGGGAAGGACGCGAACAATATCACCTGCGTACATTGCCAGCGAGGACACAGCCCTCCAAGTAACGCAATTGTCTTCTGCGACGAGTGTAATCGGGCATGGCACCAGCGTTGCCATGATCCTCCTATCGAGAACGATGTTATCGCTGTGAAAGAGAAGGAATGGATATGTCTCGAATGCAAACCTGTGAAGATCTCCATCACCCATCCGACAGTCGTCAGAAGCAACCCAACTCTAACTTCTGCATCCCTGCCGCCACCTGTTCATACCCCGCCAGCACTCCCAAAAATCGAAGTGGCGGGAGAGCGCTTTACCGCGGATGACCAACGGAGATTCTTGTCGGGTCTCTCGCATGCCACACTGGTCGAGCTCCTGCTCGCCATCTCAGATCGCAACCCTACAGTCCCTATTTTCCCCGAGCATCTGAAGACCCTGCCGCTGTCGAATTTCCCCTTTTCACACACCATAATGACTACTACAGCTGCTACCGTACTTACCCCCTCCCCTTCCGTCTCAACAAACACGGCCCCCGTTACCTCTACTTCGAATAACTCCGCATCTACTCCCAGCGCAGAAACCGACAAACCAAGCGTGGAGCCCGCTTCAGAACCCACAGGAAAGAAACGCCATCATTATGAGTCTTCCGATGACGAGTCCGAGTATGATTTCCAGGACCACCGTCTATACCCTCGAGCTGGGAACGGAATTCAACTTTCAACCAACCCTGAGGATCTAGATATCATGCAAGAAGACCCAGCCTGTCCTACTTTCAGCTATACATTACATAAACGTGCCCAAGCATAAGTCAAAAAACTTTAACAGGCGTGCTTGCGTCGTTCTTTTCTATATTTATATCTCCCTCGATTGTCTTTTCTATTTTCTATCGCATAGTTGCCTTACAGGGTTATAGGTGTACTGGTGCGGTTTTTTTTTTTTTCCCTCTGGGGTTCTACCATAGAGGATTGATTAGGCTTGGGGGTTACTGTGACATTACTTACATTGGGAAGCGGAGTTGCAAGGACCAAATACACGCCGGCTGGGGTTTTTGGAGTAGCGAGTTATGTTCTATATTTAATCAACGCTTCCTTGAATGAATAAGATTAAAAAATTTGACATCTACAGCGTCAAGCACATGAAGAGCTTTACCTACTCTACAAACTGAGCAGGCATCTCCAGAGGAGATGGGTGCTTGAGGTAAGTCTAGAGTGTATTCTATAGCGATGCTCCAGGGGGATATTTATATTGGAAATTAGTGTCCACGAGTTGAGTCTATGGTAACAAGATATCTACACACACACATATATATATATATATCTATGTATCTATGTATATTTCAACATGCATGACATTTGACAACTACACTTCATTTAACTCATGCCAAACACTATAGAAAATCTCAAAATACACAGACTCGGTAATCGGACCTTGGAAGCGTTGAATCTGAATGCCGGCCATATCCACGCTATGTAATCACCAGGCAATCACAAAGCAGTAAAACTCCAACCCAGCGCTTTCTCTCCCTATCCTCACAATGTGTCTGACTACCTAATTAGTTAACTAACTACAGGTATCTAGGTACATTACTAATTCACCAGATATCTAACTATCACCCACTAAAAAAAAAATGTCGTCGGAAAACAAACGCCCGCCGATTCCAACAACAACAACAACCACCACCCCCCCGCGGATCCTGACCTCCTCCTCCTCCCGACCAGCATCAATACCCCCACCGCGCGAAACGCAGTGGTACGAGCACCTCACCCTTGATCTCTTCGTGACTGCCCTCAACCATACCATCCTCCACCCTTTCGTCGCCTGGGTGATCGTCCTCTGTCTCCGCGCCCAAGCATACCGGTATACCCATCCGGCGTTCATTACCGCTGCCGCGTATGCTGCGTTCCTGAGTCTGCTGCACGCGGCTTCGGGAGTCAGTGATCGCATAGGGTTTGGCTTGCCGAGGGATGTGGATCGGAGCGAGGAAGTCGTGGTGATCACCGGCGGAGCGAGCGGGCTGGGACTGCTGGTTGCCCGGATATATGGCCTACGCGGAGTGAGTGTCGCGGTGTTGGATGTCAAAGCCGAGGCCGAGATTGAAGGGTGGGAGGAGGTCTGTGGGGTGGATTATTATCAATGTGATGTTGGGGACCGTGTGCAGGTAGAGGAAACAGCAAAGAAGATTGAGAAGGATGTACGTGCTTCCCCTTTTTTATTTCATCATCATCATCATTATCATCATGTATTATACATTACGATCTGGACTTGGGTGTTTATCCTACAAGGGGGAGGAGGGGGGGGGGTTATAGCTTTGTTATTTCGTTGCTTCATTGCTTCATTGCTTGGGGGGTGTTCTTGATAACTGATTCTTTCTTAGTTGGGTACCCCGACAGTGCTGATGAACTGTGCCGCCGGCCGGATCAATGCGCAGCCGCTGCTCTCCCTTCCTAGCGAAGCGTTTCAGAAGACCATCCAGACGAACTTAATGGCGGTCGCCCACACATGTCAGGTGTTTGTGCCGCGCATGTTAACAGCCAAGAATGGTGGTACGATTGTGAATATAAGCTCGGTTGTTGGACAACTGTGCCCCGTTGGTCTAAGCGACTACTCTGCAAGCAAGGCGGGCCTGAGTGCTCTCCATCGCACGCTGGAAACGGAGCTCCGGATGTCAGAACACGGAAATAAAGTCAAAATGGTGCTGGTCGAGTGCGGCCAGATCTCAACGCCTCTTTTCAATTTCGTCAAAACGCCAAACTCCTTTTTTGCGCCCGTGCTCGAACCCATTCACGTTGCTCAGGAAGTCGTATCTGTGGTAGACCAGGGAAGAGGCGGTGTTATTAGGATGCCCACATTCGCCATGCTTGTCAACTGGTATGCGGTGCTACCCGTAGGTCTTCAACGAATTGCCCGATACATAAGCGGGATCGACCTTGCCATAGCAAAGTCGACACCGTCCAGTCAGCCGTCGCAAAGCGAATCGAAGCATGCAGAGGCGGATTGAGGCATGGTCTGGAAATGCTGCAATCCAAGAGGTATAATTATGTTATGAACGTGAAATGAACCCACGTATATGTACTGTATAGTAATGTGAGATGAAAACTTTCTACTCCTGGAACCCGTGTCTGGGAGCAAATTCGACTTCGCCCGCCGGTGGCCGAAGACAATAATATGCCTGACTATTTTTCGTTTGTCAAGATCATCTTCGCGCGCTCGCTCTGTCGTGGCGCCAGAGTACTCTTCTTGCTATGCTTCCGAACATTCTCCTCACGCCTCTTAATAGCCGAGAGCTCCTCTCTCTTAATTTCACGAGCCTTCTTAATAGTTCGTGGCACATGACGCTGGCGTTTGATCCGTTTGATATCAGGCATGTGCGAGTATCTCTTTATCAGGGCCTGGTCATATTCAAGTTTTGTCCTCTGGCGAGCACTCTTGATTCCACTCCGCTCCGATGCATTGGCACGCCACAGGCGAATGTTTCCGTCATCCGAACCAGAGAGGATATACTTGTTATCGGGTGTGAATTTAGCAGAGAAGACACTGTGTTCTCAAGTTAGATCCATGGTTCCCATAAATAAAATTCAAGAAAATTTTTTTTTTACATACCGTTGCATCCGCTGTGTGTGATAAATGTCACGAGAATGACCAGTTGCCCGGTTCCACAGACGTACCGTCTTATCGTACGACGCAGTGACGAGCTCTTCACCAGTAGGGCTAAAGTCCACATCCATAACGGCGGCAACGTGATCTTTCAGCACGTTCAAAGCGCGATCCATCTTCCTCATGTCGAACATGTAGACGTTGTGGTCCTCGTTGGCAACGGCAAAGTTGAATGCTTCCATGGGATTCCATGAAATAGCGTTGGATGCTAATTTTAGGACGAGTTTGGAGAGGGGCGATGAGGTACGTAGGTCGTATAGGATGATCGAGCGGTCAATTGCAGTCGACGCAAGAATAGATGTCTCGGTTTGGTTGAAGGCGACAGCCGTGATCGTATCAACGCTGGTGGGCCAGTGAAGAGTCTGGGACGGAGTGGAAGAAGGCCGGGAAAGATCATAGATTGAGATTTGAGAGGAAGACGCAGCGAAATAAGGAAGATTTCGATGATGTGTGAGGCTGGTAAAGGCGCCCTGGCCTAGATATGTTGCAAGAGGTGGAGAGTCCGATGAAGAGTTATAAGGATCAAACAGCTTAATGGTTTTATCGGCGGCGCACGAGAGTAGTTTCCGCTCTGGGGTCCAACACACGCCCTTGACGATATTTTCATGTGCCTGGGTGTTCCAGACCTCCCCACGGGTTGTCAAATCCCACACCTTGACCACACCATCACCACTGCCGCTGGCAAACCGTTGTAGAGAACCAGGGTCTTTAGCCATGGTGTATACCCCGTCAACGTGTCCCTCACCCATTTGGCCTAAGAAGGGAGCAGCAAAAAGACGCTCCATCTTGACGGCATTGAGTGCTCTTGTGTATTCACGAGCACGTTCGAAAGGGTGTTGTGAGGGGTCAAGGTTTCGCGGCTGTCGAACGACACCAGACCCCGGAGCCTGCTGCGAGGCAGCGGATCGCGAGAGAGCTTTGATTTTCTGAGATTATGAGCGATATATTCAATTAAATAGAATTACCAATAAAAAAAAAATAAAACTCACCATGATTCTCTGGTCAGAAAAACCTAGGGAAAATAAGAAAGAGAAGGGAATGAAAATCAAGAATTCTACGCCGTGAAGCTCAAGAACCAAATATTTTTTCTTTTCTGTATCTTTTTTTTTTCTGACGGAAGAATTTGGGACCGCCGAGCCGTGGGCGGTGAAGAGCAACAGCCTCAGGCAGTCAGGCAGCAATAGAACTTAGTAAGGAAAGGTACCTTCCAGCAAGCGATGGATGAAGCTCCAACAACCAAAGTGACCATATCCTCCCATCCAGAACCTCCTCTTTCATCCCATCCTTGCCCTCTGCTACAGGGGCTTATTTCTCTATATTCTACCCTGTGATACTTCCCCAGATATTAAACCTCTTCCTTTGCCTTCTCTCCATATCAGCCTAGTCATGGCGCCCTCCTCCCAGGCCGCTGAGCGGATACAGGAAGCTCGAGCTCTCGCGAAGAAGGATGCTTCAAAAGCTGAGACCATCTATAAGGACATCCTTTCCAAGGGCCCAGGCTCATCTGAAAGTTCGTCGCGTGATTACGAAAATGCGTTGGTGGGATTGGGAGAGCTCTACCGAGATGAGAAGAAGCCACAGGAGATCGCAGAACTGATCAAAACAAGCCGGGACTCATTCTCGTCCTTTGCCAAAGCAAAGACAGCCAAGCTAGGTAAGTCGCTACAGTGATTGGCTTGTATTGAGGTCATGTAAAGCTGATTGAATGCCCCCGCCCTATAGTCCGCCAGTTGCTGGACCTGTTCAGTGAGATCCCGAACACCCTCGATATCCAGATCGCCGTCATCAAATCTTGCATCGACTGGGCCGTTACAGAACGACGGTCTTTCCTTCGCCAGAACCTCGAGACTCGCCTTGTGGCAATATACATGCAGAAACAAAGTTACTATGATGCCCTTAACTTAATCAACTCACTTCTTCGGGAGCTAAAGCGACTGGACGACAAACTGATGCTCGTGGAGGTACAGTTAATGGAGTCGCGGGTGTACCATGCGCTGGGCAACCAGGCCAAGGCCCGTGCGGCCTTGACTGCTGCTCGCACTTCCGCTGCTTCTGTCTACACGCCCCCAAATCTCCAAGCTGGGTTGGATATGCAGAGTGGTATGCTACACGCCGAAGACAAGGATTTTAACACCTCATATTCCTACTTTATCGAAGCCCTAGAGGGCTACAGCTCCTTGGATGAAGGCGACAAGGCAACAGCAGCTCTTCAGTATATGCTGCTGTGTAAGATTATGCTGAACCTGGGGGATGATGTGACGAGCTTGTTGGGCTCCAAGCAGGCCCAGAAATATGCTAGCCCGCGACTCGAAGCCATGAAAGCGGTAGCCCGCGCCCATGCCGACCGATCGCTTGAAGAGTACGAGAAAGCACTCTCGGATTACCGGTTTGAACTAGGCAGCGACGCCTTCATCCGCAACCATCTTCGCAGACTTTATGATGCCATGTTGGAACAGAACCTCATCAAGGTTATTGAACCGTTCAGCCGAGTTGAATTGGATCACATCGCCAAGATGGTGGGGCTGGACACGCAGCAGGTGGAAAGAAAGCTTTCGCAGATGATTCTGGACAAGGTAATCATCGGTGTGCTAGATCAAGGCGCCGGATGTTTGATTGTTTTTGATGAGACGGAGCGCGACCAGGCTTACGATGCCGCTCTGGAGACTATCGCAAGGTTGAGCAATGTGGTGGAGGAGTTGTACACTAATCAGGCCTCGCAACTGGAGTGAGGGAACTCTCTAGGTGCTTTGCAGTCTCTTTTATTTTTCATCTTTGAGGAATGATATAACATTAGAGACAGACGATAACCCCGGAAAATCGGACAATGCACTCACTCCTTTTGCGAAGCCGAGTTCTTATAGTTTGTTAGTTACATCTTTACATGTGCTGGCTAGAGGATATTTCTCGAATCTCAACGCGCACAAAGAGGGCTCAAGAAGAATGAATATGTAGATCACATATAGACAGCATAATTCCTGAGCTCCTGGATTCATACCTGGGACTCTATTTTGGAAGGTTGATATTTGAATGAAGGAAGCGCCATGAGGGTACGTAGTTCCAAGGTTATCGGATGGATGTCCAAATCCGGTATAGTACGATCGCGCTGGGAACTGAAGTTTGGAGTCCGCGATTATTCCAAGACTCTCTCTCTCTCTCTCCCCTTCAGAACCATCCCTCCCAGATTCCAGATCATCTCTCACGACTTCCCTCCCAATCCCCTCATTTGAATCCCTCCATCCCTTGCCACCTTGGTTTTCCCTACTGGCCCAATGGCCATGAACGCTCCAATGCCGCCCAACTACGGCCGTGGCTTCCCCCAGGCCGCTCAACGTTCTCCTGCCACTCCTCGTCGCGGTCCTCCAGCTCCAGGTTCGCATACTCCCTTTCCCCACAACTCCTGGACCTTCTCGAACCAATGTACTAATCAATCTGTATTTGTCTCATGTCTAGGTCCAATGCCCGTCCCAATCCCCCAACATGCTGTGGCTCCTCAGTATGTAGCGCCCCAGCGCAACATGCCGCACCCTAATGATGCCGCCCTCCGTCGCAGCCGTAAGCCTACAGATAAGAGTATCCCCGACGGTGTCGAAGATGTGATTATTGGCGAAGGTGCCCAGCAGTACAAGAGCCTGCGCGACCTGGAGAAACGGTTGGATGCCGCCATCGTGAGGAAAAGACTGGACATTCAAGACTCGATCAGCAAAACAGTGAAAAAGTACCGGACTATGCGAATCTGGGTTTCCAACGAGGTGGAAAACCAACCCTGGCAGAACCCTGGTGCACAGAATGGCTTGATTCCCGGAAGCAACCCTGGCTCTGGCCGCTACAAGGTGCGAATAGAAGGTCGCCTGCTAGATGATGATAGCGACCCTACAACGGACCCGGCTAGCGATGAGGAAGCTGATGCCCAAGACACTACGGATGCGATGGACCATGATGGCCCTGATGCTAAGCAATCGGCTTCTAAGCGGTCGAGACAGCGCTTTTCGCAGTTCTTCAAGTCCATCACGATTGATTTTGATAAGGCGTCTACCGTTAACCCGGATGATGTGCAGACCATCAACTGGACAAAGCCACAACTACCCCCCAATACTGCCACATTGCCTCCTACTGCGGACTTCGATTCTCTGCAGTTTTCACGTCCTTCGCAGGAGAACTTGAATGTCACCATCAGCCTTATTCGCGACGAGACCCCTGAACGCTATAAGTTGAGTAAGGAACTGGCCGAAGTTCTTGATGTTGAGGAAGAAACCCGGAGTGGGATTGTTCTTGGTATTTGGGACTATATTCGCGCAATGGGCCTACAAGAGGATGAGGAGAAGCGGCTAGTACGCTGTGATGATCGTCTGCGATCGGTACGTCCTTGTGCATACCTTCTTTATGCTATGATGATGACTTTATCTCAAAAAAAAAAAAATACTGACAATTACGCAGATTTTTGGCCGAGATCAGATGTTCTTCCCGCAGATTCCAGAGAGCATTGGCCCTCACACTAGCCCCATTGATCCTATCAAGCTCCCATACACGATTCGCGTTGATGAAGATTTTCACAAAGACCCCACCCCCACCATTTACGACATCCAAGTCGCCGTGGAAGACCCCCTTCGCTCAAGGATGATGGCTTTGACTCAGAACCCACAA
Source organism: Aspergillus ochraceoroseus IBT 24754 (assembly GCF_002846915.1). Taxonomy (NCBI): domain Eukaryota; kingdom Fungi; phylum Ascomycota; class Eurotiomycetes; order Eurotiales; family Aspergillaceae; genus Aspergillus; species Aspergillus ochraceoroseus. The sequence continues at coordinate 272,547 of NW_024468487.1, read as the reverse complement.
TACACCGCTGGAATGCGCCAGATCGCTCTTCTGGACGATCAAGTCGCGCTCATCATCCAAGCCCTGACGCATTCCCGCGCAAAACATTCTTTCTTTACCGCACTCAGCAAAGACCCTGCTACATTTGTCCGCCGCTGGATCAACTCTCAACGCAGAGACCTTGAGACTATCCTGGGCGAAGCAGGTCGCGGAGGTGGCGAAGACGGTAGTGGTCCCGAGTTCCGACGCGGTGGTGCAGATGGTGTTTGGGATACAGTGGTTGCACGGGAGGCTGTGCGATACATGCTTGCCAAACCAGAAGCCGCTCTGGGTCGATAATTTTTTTTATTTACCTATTTTATTTTATTTCCCCCCCCCCCCCCCCCTTTTTTTTTTTTTTCTTTTTTGCCGGAAACTTTTATCTCATGCCCTACCACTTCTACCATTGTGTGCTGTGTTTTCTTATAGTTGGTAAGGTAGGCAAGATGGGTTGGAGACTTTGGAGGCGCTCATGTGGTGTTTATGTATTCGGATGCCTTCTATATCTACAGTTGAGTTTTCCTAGCTCTTTCTTTTTCCAGGTTTTCCCCCTCCGTGTTCTCTCCAGGACTACTTGCATACGATAATTAGCATCATAGTGAATGAAGCAAGGTGCTGTAAAATATCATGGAGTTAAAATTATGCTTCCTGGATCTGCTTTCCTCACTTGAAGACGTAAAGCTTGTATTCATAAGGTTGTCATGTAAAAGCAGCCTGTGTAGCCGAATTCATGAGATGAAATAGAAGAAGAGTTGAGAGTATTGACAGGAAAAATCGTACAAAATATGATATGATATGATTTCCCTGACTTGCTTACTGACTTACTTGCTTGCAGCTGTATTTCTTTCATAACGCTAATTAACAGGTTCCAGAGATGCTCAACACAAAGAGATAGTAGCTAAAAGAAGAAGAAGAAGAAGAAGAAGAAGGAAAAAAAAAAAAAACATTTGAGACATGTCATAAATGCGTGCACATAGAGTGGAATCTGGGCATTCTTATAGAGCAAAATGCAAAATGGATCACATTGTGCGGATCCTCTGAGATAGATAGATGGAGTGAGGTAGGGTTTACCATTTTCTACTTACTTTAGAAGAGGCAAAAAGTGAAGCAAAAAAAAAAAAAAAAAAAAAAAAAAGAGGGAAAAAAAATTGACTGACTACATTCTAAGCAGAATATTCTTCGTAACTCAAGTATTTCTACTCAAGCCTTTCTCTTTCTCAATTCCTCGGAGAGAAGCGAAACACCTGAAGCGTTAGATGGTTCGCTCGAAGCAGGGTCACCGAGGAATAGGCTTCCTTCTTCTTCTCCTAGCTTCGCAGCAGCATCAAGGACGGCCTTTTGTGTGAGATTCTCGATGGTTGGCTCTCCAATGGGAGCGGCTTTCTCATTCTCCTTCAAGACAACCTCCTTAGCCTTAGCAGCAGCAGGAGGGCGGCGGAAGCGTTTCATAACTGCTTCGATCATTTGAGAAAACCAGTAGTAGTTAAGGCCATTGAGGACGATATTGGAGAGGACGTATGTGAAAACCAGCCAGGTAGGGATGCCACCGGCAGAGTGTTTGGAGTACTTGGAGATCTCCGCGTTGGCCAAGACACAGGCCTCGTTAAGGCAGAGGGAGCCGTCACCACGGGCTTTGAAGATTTGGGCAGTGATGTCGACAGGCTCGAAGGAGGAAGAAGAAGAAGAAGAAGAAGAAGAAGAAGTCGCAGACCAGGTGTGTTTGAGAGCAGCGAACATGTCAATGTAGACGATGATAGACTGCCAGGTTCCCCAGATAAGACGGCAGCAGAAGAAAACGAATAGAAGCAGTATGCCGTTGTACCACTGTAGGGAGCTTCCAGTCATGTTGACCTTGTCAAGGAACCAGTGAATATTGAGGAAGGGGCTGGAGAGCTCATAGAGAATGAAGACGGGGGAGTAGAAGTTAACGAAGGGCCGCTGATGAGCGTAAGAGAATAGTGGTTAGTAACTTGATGCTCGAGATTTTGATTCGTAGGGGAGTAACTTACGAATCCCATGCTAAACACCCAGAGAGCACAGACAGCATGGAACAACATGCCAATACCAAAGAGCTTGATATAGATCGTGCTGACGATCAGGTCATAGATAAAGTATCCCACCGCCAGGGCTTCGATGAGAGCACATGACCCGACGTAGCCAAAGACCCGCTCCTCAGTCGACATGGACTTTCTTTCCTCATCCACAAAGATCACCCACAATGCGACGGCATTGATAACGGTGCTCTGGATGAGCGACACGACGTGGACATCCCAGTTGAGCTTGGTACGCTTGTTAAGGTTGGGATAGTAACGCGGGAACAGGAGCGGAGACAAGCATGGAGATAAGATGTAGTGGATGAACAGGTAGGCAAAGAAGGTGACGACAATTTCGTGAGAATGGTCTGGGAGGGCAGGAAGGTTGAAGTATAGGGCCCAGGGCTCGACAAGATCTCGTAACCACCCGGGAGGAGGCGGAAAGGGGTCTAACATGTCGATTTGACCGCTCCTCCGATGGGGAGGAGAGGCAGTATGAAGGAGAGGTAAAAGCGGGCGGAACGTCGACAGGGAGGAAGCACTCGCTCAGAATGAGATGTCGAAAGAAGCAGGACTCCCCAAAGCCGGAAAATCGGTCGTAGAAGGAAAGCGAGCGGAGTTTGCGGTGCCTAGAGACCGGCCATACTGGTGGGAAACCGTGGTGTTTAGGAGTAGAAAGGACAACTCTGAAGGAAGGAGGATCTAGTTAAGTATTAGATATGACGGAAGAAGGTGGTCTGTCTCCTCCAAGGCTCAGGCTACTACCTATGCACCCACGTTAACCGTGAACCTTGGATGCCACGTTGGTTGGTTTCTGGCGATTCGTGACTCCTAAATGGATCGAGCATTCAACAATCCCAAAGAGGCCTCAGGCTGCTCGCGTGCCAGCTGATGCCTGATTCGTCGGCTGAGATACTTGTTGGGGAAGGCACATGACTCAGCAGCGGATGTCCCGTTTGGGAAAGATCGTGGTCTCGTGATCCCCTTTTTGGATCTTGACCCTTTTTTTTCTAGAACTACACACAAGAACTACACTGATAATAAATAACTAGTCTACTAATTAACAGGTGGGAGTGGGTTGGAAAGACGAAAAGACATGTCTGTATGCTTTATTCGGGACCATACAGCTCACAATGAAGACATCAACTAATCATAAGTATGTAACAAAGGAAAGTACAAAGGAAACTATTTCCATCATAAACCCCCGGACGAGTCCTGACCAAAAGTAACAATATGAACATGGTGGTGGTCATTGGGTCAGACTGAACGTTGGTGGTATATCGTAAAAAAAAGCCATTAACAGAGCCGAGTAGTTTAATCTCCTTTGCTCGTGATCTCTGTGCCTAGTCCGCTGTCGTGTGGTCTGTAGAGCACCATCTTCGCTGATTCTTCCCCTAACATACTGTCGTCGAAGTCATTCTCGTTCGTCGCTTGGGTCGCGTCCTCGACATCTGATTCGCCATCCCCACCATTTCCCCCCTCCTTCAATTCCTCCTTATCTGCTCCACCATCATCAACAACGGACTGCGGGTTGGTAACGACACGTCCAGTGGTAGTACTGGCGGTACTCACTTGCCGGTCCACAGATACGACGCTTCCTGGGCCGTACGTCATGCTATCCGCATAGGTCCCAGCATAGCTTGTTCGCCGCTCCGTACCAGTCTCACTCTCATCTCCACTCGGGTTCCCGTCCTCCTCCGGGAACGCCTCGTTCTCTTTGTTGGCAACCGAGCTTCTACCACCCCAGGAAGCTTTGCGGTACGAGAAATTAGATTTGACTGATTGGCTTCGCTTGAGATTGGTAAAGCCACCTGTTGCTCCAGGCTGTCGGTCGGAGACACCCCTGTTACCCGTGACATGACTGAGACTGAGTATTCTCCGTTCCTTCGTGTTGGCTGTTACCGTGGAGTTTGTCTGTGATGTAGGTGGAGCGCGCTTCTTCAAAGCCAAGCCTACACTGCTGCCGAGGATACTGCGAGTGTCTTTGGCGGTGCTGGCCGTGCTGGAAGCACTTGTACCACGACCCCTTGCATGTCGCACCTTTTTCATGTTCAGACCTTGCATACTGTTGGGACGACTAAGTAATACGGTTCGAGCATGGTCGAGAACGCCCTCTAAGATTCGTTTCTCCAAACTGTCCGCACGCTCTTCCATAAGTTGCATCTCCTCATGACGCAGCTCGAGCGCCATCTCGAGACCGGAGACTTCTTTGTTCAGCTTCGCGTTCTGCGCGGCAAGGTCGTCCTTCTCCGTTTTCAATTTCTGAATCATGGCCAGCAGTGAATCCTTTTCTTCCCCGAGAGTCAGGATCTCAGCTTCCACCTGCTCCCTTTGTGCAGTACGTCTCTCGAGAGCAATAGCAGCCTCTTCGGCCTCTCGTTGTCGTCGGGCGGTGTCCTCAGCCACGATGGCGGACTGAGCCGCAAGCATCTCATTCATTTTGCGAGACGTTTCCATAATGTCCTTATGCATCTCATCCAACTTCATCATCTGGGTGACTGATTGGTCGGTGTTCGTGGCATGGTCAATGAGAGTGTCCAGCTTATCGTGAATAGGCCCCTTGGTGTCCGCGGTATGGCCAAGCAGTTCGTTTAGCTTCTCATAGACCTCGGCATTTGTGCTCGTAGTCTGGCTGAGGAGTTGGTCGAGCTTTTCATGCACTTGGTTGTTTGTGACCCGTTCAGTCAGCACATTCAGAGCATCTTGGACTTGGGTACTCTTCGTATGATCCAGAAGATTGTTGAGTTTCTCGTGCAATTGGCTGTCATCATACTTCTCGGGCTCTGGAGCGGGCAGCGCAGGTAGCATTTGTGGGATAGTTGTAGGGAGTATAGATAGATCCATCTTCAGATCCTCCGTAGCTTTCTGAGAGTGATTGTAATGCTGGCCCACAATGGAAAGAATCTCTTGAATAGACTCCAAAACCTGAGGATGGAATTCATGCAGCTTGGTTTCTACACGCTCCGTAGCAGCCGCGGCACGTTCGGCGTCAGAGCGGGCCTGCTCTTGCTGGATCTTGACTTCGCTATGCATCTCCTCCATCTTGGTATATGACACGTCGACTTTCTCGAAGAATGTTTTCGCATCGTCGCTCATCCGTTCGCAGGCTTCATTAACACTGTTGCCCATGGAGCCAATGACGAGCTTGATGTCTTCCGCAAGGGCTTTCGTAGTCGTGACTACTTCCAGGTTTTCGTTATGCCGTTCTTCGGCTTTAGAAAAATTGACGTCAAGGAGGGACTGAGCCGCATCATATTTGGCCATGACTTCACCCAGCTTTTCATCAATCTTCTCTCCGAGCTCAACGGTGATTGCTGCTCTGGTCTCATCATGTTTGACAATGATCGCAGCGTCACGTTCCTCCTTCTCGAGCTTCGTTTCATCCTGCTCGCCACGTGCACGCTCGAACTCGCGGTTGATGAGTTCAGTAAGCTCGTTCACGTTTTCCGCAGTGGTAAAGCTTTCTGCGGATGTCGCTAGACCTTCTAGAAGCTGTCTCAGCTCGGTGAGTCCCTCGTGACTGCCATCAAGTTTGCTCTTGAGCTCCTCGCCAAGGCCTTCGACAACCGACCTGACTTCATCGACCTTCTCTGCAATGCCAGCGTGCTCGATTTTTCGTGCCTCAAAGCCTTGGCCGGTCAGCTCATTTTCTGCTTCCACCTTCTCTCTAAACTCAGTCACAAGAGCAGCTAGGTCTGCAATCTCAGACTTGGTTGGCAGTGCGTCCGCGTCGGGAAGTTTGAGCTCTTCGACTTGCGTTTTGACTTCGAAAATCATGGCTTCGACGGTTTGCAGGTCCGACTTGAGCAATTTTTCGGTATCGCTCTCGGTCTCCTCACCAGCCTCCTCTTCTCCTTCCTTGTCTTTGCCTTTAGATTCATCAAGTGCGAACCACATATCCTTCATGAGCGTCTCAAGAGTGCCAATCTCAGCCTTTGTCGGACATTCAGCCTCCAGACGACCATACAGCTCAGTGACAACGTCCTTGGTTTCTTTGACAAGCTCCTCTAAGCTGCTCAGATGCTCGGCTCTGGCTATTTCATGGGCTGCGGGGAAGGCCATCTCATCAAGTTGAGACTTTGTGTTCCGAAGAAGGGTCTCAATGGCATCCGTATCCTCCTTCTTGGCAGTCGTCTCATCGGCAGGATTCTCACGAGCTACGATTGCGGAAACAGAACTTTGGAGTTCGTGCAGACCCAGGAGGACTTCGTCTAGATGCTCTTTCTTCACAATATCTTCCGGAAGATCAGCTGCCCGGGGAGCAGCCTCAATTGCCTCAACCTTGACTTGGAGTTGGGAAATGAGAGATTTGAGAACCTCGATATCACCACTGGTGGTGGTGTTTGCCTCGCTCGCAAGCATGAGCTCTCCTCCTGTGGGTATGCTACTTTCCTCCACCTCTGCCTGAGATTGGCGTAGCATTTCCACCTCAGCCTTCAGACTGCCTAAGCCTTCTTTAAGTGTCTCAAGAAGCTCGGAGGTGTCCAATTCGACAGGTCGCTCCAGGATCTTCGCAAGATCTTCTCTAATTATACCGACACCATCTTGGAAAGCCCCAGTTAATTCTCCCGTAACAGATAGTAAGCTTTCACTGCCATCCTTTGGCTGGTTATGCTCAGCATGGAACGCCTCTAGACTCTCGCGGAGGGCAGCAATGATGTCGCTTTTGTCGCTCTGATCACTTCCTTCGCTTTGAGGCACCACCGGGACAAGACTCATACTGAGAGAATCTCGAATACTTTCGAATTCCTGTTGAATAACCTTCGAAATGCTGTCCTCACTTGTCGATTTTTGACTCTCGGAGATGTCGCGAATGGCGTCAAGGATCTCGTCTTTTTCGTCGGAAACATTGTTGCGAATGAGAAGGGAGCTCAAGGTCTGCCGCAGGTGTTCGAATTCCTTTTCCATAGCATCTAGGAGCTCTGGGGTGTCCGGATTACCTTGTGATCGATTGGTGAGAGCGACGTCCGTGATGGTTTTTTCCAGATCTGCCTGAAGCAGCCGGAAGCCTTCCTTCACTGTATCCATGATTTCGTGCTTACCCGATGCCTCAGTGGCATTAACCGCGTAGCCTTCAACCTCTGAGCGTACAAGAGCAATATTATCCTTAATTGTATTCAGGACCTGTTCAGTGTCTTTCTCGCTCAGTGATGCATTTTGTCTCAGTTCCTCTTTCACGCCCTCAAGCTCTTCATGTAAACGCTCCAAAATCTGCTCACCCACGTTTTGGTTCGTGCCAGTAGTTGCTTCATTGAGTCCGGCTGTGATGGCTTCCATGAGATCTTCTCTATTCAACTCGATTTCGCGGGGGATGGAATTCTGGCCCTCGAGGCCTTCGGTAATAGCGGCGAGAATTTCTTCACGGGAAATTGGTGGTTGGACATGAGGCGTAAGAGCTGACTGCTGGGCAACAAATGCATCATTGACCACATTGGCGACATCCTCCTTGGTGATTTGTTGATGCTCCATCTCCTTGGCTGCGAGGAAGTGTGCCTCGATCCCGTCCGATACCGCGCTCAAAATTTCGTCACGCCCAAGACCCGAGTCAAAGGTGTCCCGAGTAAGGGCACTTTGAGATGTGACCGATTCAGTAACTGCCTGCAGTATTTCTTCCCGAATTGCAGCCAGCTGCTCCAGGTCCGAGGACCGGGGTTGTGAGCTTTCGAGACACTCCTGAATGGTTTGAATGATCTCGGTCTTCGAGATGGTAGGTGGTTGCTCAAACTGCTGCAGGCCGGCCTGAACAGCTGCCAGAACCTGGTCATATGTGACAGCCTGGTCGTGCTGTGGTTGATACGCTTGCAGCCCTTCACTGAGACACTCAAGAATCTCCTCTCGCTCGAGCCCGAAGTTTTGCAGTTCTATCTCTGGCTTATATGTTTCCCAGGCTTCTCTGACTGCCTCAAGAATGTCTTCCTTTTGCATCCGAGCTCCATCTGGCTCATCATCACGCACTTGAGACATATTGAAGTTGTCCAAAGCCTTTTTAACAATGGAATAGATCTCAGCCCCATCCACTGCAGCACGGAATTCAGAGAGAGCAGTAGAATGCCGCTTGTTATCGTTCATTATGGACGCCAGTTGACCGCGTAGTTCCTCCAAACTGTCGTCGACAATACGAGCAATTTCTTCTTCTCCAGGGGGCGGTGTTGGTTTGTCCTCTATGGCTCGCGAACTTTCAGCCTCCTCGAATTGTCGAGCTAGGTTCCTTCCCATGCCGAGGACTTCACCACGAAGCTCGCGCACTAGAGCTTTGACTTCATTCGTCATACCACCCCCCTCGATAACGCTATTCCTGACTCTTTTCATGATGTCCAGCATCTCCTCGGTGACTGACTGCACTGCAGCATGCTCAACGGCCCGCGCCTGGTTTCCTTGGATAATATCCATGTCAGGTGCATATGCCTGGTCTGAACCGTTGAGCTCTGCATTGACACCACCAGCCCGTGATCGTACTAGGGCCTTGTTGCCCCAGTCCTGTTTGACGATATTGAGGATTTCTTCCAGCATTTTTGTAGTGGTGGCGTCGACATTGTTGATAGAATTATCCGGGGCTGGTCGGGCTTTTAGTTCGTTCATGAGCTCTAGTAGCTTTTCCTGTCCCTCCTTCGTCGCCATCTCTCGCAACACCTTCTCTAGCAATGCGATACTGGCGGAGCCGTCCGTGATAGGACCTGGTGAGCCGCAGAATTCGCGTTCCATTGCAGCAAGGAAAGGGCTGGGGCTTTGCATCCTTGGTGCTGAATAGCTTTTCTTTGAACTCGGAGAACTATCCGATTCCTTGTTGTTAATACCAGTTTCAGACCCCAGGAGAGCACTGAAATCAAACCTTGTGGCAGCATCACCGTCCAGGAACTTGGAGGCCAAGTTGGAGGACAAATCACGAAGACTTTTGCGAATATCCTCGTCTCGCGCATTAGTTGCAGCTTTGAGGCTAACCAGATCTGTGGCATTGTCCTTGCTTCGCCGACTTAACTGCGCCATCTCGCGCTGGAGACTGCTAGCAATGTCGGTGAGACTGAGGATCTGGCTTGATAAGGATTCAAAACTATGCGGCTGGACGTGTTTCAATTCGGAGAAGGGCTCGGGCTCAGACTCTCTTGCTCTCGACTGTGGCTCGCTTTCAGGTGGTAGTTGCATGGTTTGCAGAGCTAGCATGGTAGCAGAGGTAGGAGTGCTTTCACCGAGAATCGGCCTGGAAAGATAACGATTAGAGATGAGCAAATTCGGAAGATCCTGGTCGGAGTCCTGCGGCTCGGGTGAGCCCCCAGACTTTGTCAGAGCCTTCTCCTGCAACTTTGGACTCTGATCCAAAGTCGCTGCGCGCAAGGGCCGCTCCGGCGACCTGCTTTCCAGGTAGTTTAGGAACTCAGAGCGGGTGTCTGTGTTCTGTAGTGACTGCATGCGCTTGTGGAATTGGCCCTTTATTAGTGACTTTTCGGGCGACTTGGGCGGCATTGGATTTGTGGTGTATGGGCTCGGCGCATTTTCGCGAGCTTTCTCAGTGAAGTTTGCTGCCACTGCTTGAATACCGGGAGACACATTTCCCTTTGTTATGGGACTCGATGATCCCGGATTCATTGGTAGCGGGGGTGGTGCTCGTTCTGGGTCTGAACTGTCCCACCTGCGTTTCCAAGATTTGACTGTCAGCTTGAGAGGCTCCATGATTATACAAGAAGGAATGATTGCAAATCGACTCCTCTAAGGGCTTTCTAATAACACGTACATGGGCACTGTTTGGTGTCTGCTCAGGACCAGCTCCCGATCGCGGGAGCCTTCACGGGTATGCGAAGACATAGTGAAACCTGAATGTTGCTTGGCTAGTTTCCAGATACCTTCGTCGATGGAAACTTTCATACAATGAGAATTGGGGAGGAGGGGGGGATTGGAATGTAGCGAGGAATGATCTTCAAGCGTAGGGTCGTAAAGGCATATCAAGTCGTCAAAACAAAGAGCAAACAAAAACAACGAACCCCAGACGATTATCACAGGGTATATAAAATGAAATAACAACAAACTAGACAACAACATAAAACAAAAAGAACAAGGGAGAGAACAAATGCGCTTGCTATGAGAAACAAGGACGACGATGTAGGAGGACAAAGTCCAATGCGATGAAATGATGAAGGGCTAACAGGAAAGAACAGGTTCTGGGGTAGAAGTTGAGTTCTCATTTAATTAAGTAGAGATAAGAGTGCCTCTGGTCGATCAGGACAACAGAGAAGTGGGGTTTAGAAGGCAGGAGAGGATTGGTAGCTCATGGGGCATCAATTTAGCCCTCATGCTTGGTCCAATCTGCAGCGTCCACATCAAAGCTCCCTTCATAGCAACGCGCGACGCTTTTGGTTGTCAAGTAAACAATCGAAGTATCCTTGCCGGATGGTGGAGTTTTTCCGAGGCTCCGACACATGATGACGCTAGTCTCCTTGGAGAAATTCACCAGATCCAGACTAGTCTCCTTATGTCGGTAAGTCGGCCAATAGTATCTCGGCACACAAATCGTCGTGCCCTGAACCCTCTTCCGTGCACTTCCCAAGCGAAAAAAAGAACGTCGAGCGCGGAGAACCTCACTTCCTCGACCGAAGCACAACGACAACAACCCCATCGACCTTGCTGCCGCTCACCGGGACTTTCACAATGAAGTGTGAGTGATTGATGCTATTCTTTCGATATTCTTTTTCTTTTCGTTCCCAGCTAACAGGAATGTTGCGATAGTCATGAAAGTGGGCCGTGTGGCCATCATCACCCGTGGCCGTTACGCCGGTAAGAAGGTACGACAAGACTTTTGCTTCATGTTTTTGCGAGGAGGGAACGAAGATTTCAGGTGGATGCGCAGGAGGATCGAGATCGAGAAGTTGAAATCGATGCGAGGGCTACGCCATTTGACGAAAATTGAAATTCGGGGGGAAAATTGCAGCTGAGCTGGGACGGATTGAGTTTGCAGGATGTGCTGACGAGGGTCTTTTTTTTGCGATATCACAGGTCGTCATTGTCCAGCCTAACGACACCGGCTCCAAGGCTCATCCCTTCTCCTATGCCATCGTCGCCGGTATCGAGCGCTACCCTCTGAAGGTTACCCGCCGCATGGGCAAGAAGACCGTTGAGAAGCGCAGCCGCATCAAGCCTTTCATCAAGGTCGTCAACTACAACCACTTGATGCCCACCCGTTACACTCTCGAGCTTGAGGGTCTCAAGGGTGTTGTCTCCAACGACACCTTCAAGGAGGTTTCCCAGCGCGAGGACGCCAAGAAGACCGTCAAGAAGGCTCTTGAGGACCGATACACCAGCGGCAAGAACAGATGGTTCTTCACTCCTCTACGTATGTTTTACCTCCCTTTTTTATTTTATTTTATATTTTTTGCTCTATTGAATTCCGTGCTGATAATGAGCAGGTTTCTAAACGGGGTAATTCTGGGGCGTTATGTCGTTTGAGCGCGCAAGGTTCTTAGATGAGGCAACGGGAAAAAAAAAACATCGAGTACGTTCGGTTCATGAGCATGGCATTCACAGGAAATATACCATAGCTGGAAGGAGAATTGGGAATGTATCGATGTACAAGTCGAGGACTTGATCATTTTTTATATGAAGGATGCCACTCAGACCCGGCGTCCGTCTCGAAATGAAATGGAAAATATGAACAATTTCTTTTTTTTTCTCTCTTAAAACCTGCGCACCAAAACCGTTCTACTCTATCTCAGTCTTTTTTTCCATTTAACCACCACAGGTTTCTTTCCGTACCTTCAGAATCGACTTCTGCTGGATAGCCCTGGTGTCTATCGGACGTGGTCTAGATTTCACCACACACATATCACCAACCAATCACCATCACCGCCACCATCCCGATACCTGCTTATTTCTCACGCAGAGCCACGGGGAGAAGCCGACATTTAATTATCCACATTACCAGGAAACCCCCCAGACTACGCAATCTCAAACTACGGAGTCCTCGTACCACGATTTGGGCCAGGGCGTATTGTACTTCTTAGAGGTCCCTTTCCCCCCCCCCCCCCCCCCGGCTCCCGGACTTCCCCTCTCCGCATAAGATTCTCTTTAGGGGAGCCATCTTCCGTGCTAACCAATTGACGGGGATAAGGTTAGAATCGAGTGGCTAAATGGAGTACGTAGAAGGCTGTTGTAGATAATCAATCCCCTTGAAATCCCTACCGCAGACCAGCCGGGGGCGCCATGGAAATGGAACCCGCACATGTCTGCCAAGGTGGTGTTGCCAATTCCCGACAGATTTACATGGCTCCTTAATGATTGTCTAGAATGGGCTCACGTACGAAATCCATAGCAAATAAAAACTAGCCCCTCGCGAGGAACCTCATTCATTATGTGTTTGCTGCATTAACTATACTGCGCCCAGCGTATCCATGACTCCTCGGTATTGAGAGTGATATTGATCTACTAGGTATACTGTTCTGCGGTATAGCCAAGAAAGACTGGAAGATAACTTGGTTATCAATCTTCTCTTATTTCTGTTATCCCATTGGATACTGTATGCTTCTGTATGCTTGATGGTGCCAGAGAGGCTGACCTCACGTCCTTTTTTTTTCTGCCCATGGTGTTTTTTGGGGTAGGCCGAATTCTATCTTGCGCCTCCATCCGCGGAGTTGTTCATCCTCAAGTGTATGATGTAAGACTATGTGGGCGAGAATCGTCTTTCTATTTACGGAGTACTACACAACGGATACTGTAACTTTTGTTGGATTTCCCGTAGGCTGACCTCGATCCGGTCGGAAAGTATATGGTCGACAAAAGTACGACGTGGGTGATGTGCAAATATCGCCTCAACGCTAGAAAATCCCATCAATGTCGGTAAGAACCTCAAGGTGAGCGTATGACAGGCTATAGTTGGCTGTTTAAAGAGCGCTTAGGTCGACGGGTGGATAGTGGTTAAACGACGATAGCAGAGATGCATGCACATAAGAGTGGCGTTTCATACCGATGGATCTCCAACACGGAAGGGGCCCAGGCGCAACGATGCTTCTCTTGTAGCAGAGGGATCAACTGAGGAGTTACCCAACTCGACAAATGGTGAAAGAATTGAAAAGGTCACAGCTTAGGGCTAGAAGATTACCTGGAATCACAGAGCCAGCCGCCAAGTGATAAGGCAGCTATGTCGTTCCTTCCGAAAAGTAACCAAGGACTGGCTAAGGCAAAACCCCCCTTATATCTGGAGACATATGTGAATTCGCAGCATATTACCCATAAATGCCCACGCAAGACTATATTCAAGAGTTAGCGACAGGTACCCGTGAGCCTGTCCGATATATGATGAATCTCGGAGCAGCAGCGGCTTGAGGGACAGAAGACCCACTATCACATGCTGGACCGTACATTTAGTGGTGGGAAGACTGTCACGAAGGTGGCCTAGCCTCAGTACCATTGACCAGCCAAGGTGGCCGTCTCGACTGTCACAGATGTGGTCGCTAGAGTCCGTCTTCAGCCTGTTTATGATTTCCTATCCAAACTCTCTCTTGCCACGCCGATAACGCTATGTTCGTCATTGTCGCTGACGAGGCCATCCCACTCTTATCTCGTTTCCATATGATGCCGGTCCCACTCCTCGACAGTATGGCGCAAAGCACCCTACTATGTACGTCTTGATAGCAAACGCTGAGCGTTCATTTCCCCCGCTCATGATGATGTCCACTGGCCAACTTAGATGCATGATACTGGAAGGGTTAACGTAACGAGAATTGACGTCGCGAACTTTTTCTTTGGTTTAGACTGGTTGGATTATATGCGGATGAGTATGATCATGATGAGAAAGGAGGACCGGGTGTGAGTGGAAAACGTGCTTGCAGAATGCTAAGTAACGGGTGCGAGGAGCAAGCAGTGTGTCTCAAGATGGGCCCGCAATCACATGCATCAGCTGGTTCTATCAGACAGAAAAAAAAAGCACATTATTATACTTAATCCTCGTAAGATACAAAGTTCTTTTTCTGTTCTTTTTTTTAAAAATATATATATATATATATTAGTAGTATTTGAGTGATCAGACACACCTCTTATTTATCTGACCGAATTTTTTGGCTTTTATCTACATCTACGGTTCGACCTGCCTGCCTCCGGAACCGTCCATCGCTCTTCCTCTCATAACCGCCTATAGTACCAGTCTTTCCCTCCCACCACCTCGACCTTCTATTCTCCTATCCCTTGTTCTCAAGGCTTGATATTTCTCCCACTTTTTGACTGTACAGAGATCTGCACTTTGCCTATTATACCTCCTCAAGGTATTTTCATCCTTGTTTGCGCACATGATCCATTTCTCGGTGTATACTAACGTGGTGCTTATGACCTTGCCAGAGTAAAACCTATGCCTCATCTAGAGACCGAAACAATGGGAGAAACTTCTGTCAACGGTGAAAACGTTCAGTTCCACTTCCTGGAGGTAAGCACTTTCTTGTTTTCTTTGTCTGATGCTTGTGGACTATATGACGTATACTGATGCGTAGGCTGTGTAGCACCTTACATCCTATCCTATCGTGTCCGACTCCATCACCGTCTTCAAAACCAACAAGTATGGTGCAAAGTCTCTAGAGTTTGCTGACCAAGGCTATGGCTACGCCAAACCCTACCTCCCATACTTCTCGAAGCCCTATGGTTACATTGCGCCGTATATTGCCCGTGCAGACTCTCTTGGTGAGCAAGGGTTGAGCAAGGTGGACGAAACCTTTCCCTTTATCAAGGAGGATACGGGGAAGCTCAAGACTACGATCTATGATACCGCCTATTCGCCAGTGCGATTCGCCGGGGATGTGAAAAGCCATGTCTTTGAAACCTACGGCTCAGAGTACAAGAAGTGTGGAGGTGACGGATACGTCGCAACTGGCAAGGCTTTCGTCACCACTGGTCTTGTCCTTTCCCAAGAGTCGCTCGCCTATCTCAGCTGTCTACTACAGAGGAAGAAGGTACAAGTCAAGGATATGGTGAACGACAAAACGGAGCAATAAAAGGCTGTCGTGTATTGATTCCATGGTTGATCCGGGGTTTGCAGGTTTTTAGACAATTAATTCGGTCGCCTTTGTCTTGCCTTTCTTCTTAGTTTAATTTGGGGCTGCTTAGTCTCCTCTCTTATTCTTTTCTTTCAGGCTGCATTTGGATATACACCAGTGTTTTACTTATTCTTCCACTTTCTTCGTTACTTCTTTGCTCGACAAGTTTCATCATAACGGGCTACTACTCAACTCCTAGTCATTCTTCTTTATATCTCGCCACCCTTTTTTTTTTTTTTTTTTTTTTTTTTTTTGCGCTGGCTGAAAAATATTCGAAGAGATTGTCTGATACTTATTGTATGGCTGACATGTGATCCTTGTCAGCCCTGTAACATGTGATTGCCCGATCGGGGAAAATCAGGTCAGGCCCACATTAAGCTAATCCCGTCATCGCGTCAAGCGCGTCCAGTCCAAGAGCCTTTCTCCATACGCCAGAATATCAGCCAAATTCCTAACTATAAACCCTCCATATTACCACTCCCAATACAGGAACAGAATGGCTCTCATTCGTAAACGACGAGCAGTTCGTTTTCCCCTGTCCATTCCCCCCGACAAGTCTAAAGTAAAGAAAATCCATCTAGGAACCACAATACGAATCCTCCAGCGACCGCGAAGAAGAAGCCGATGATTCCTCTTCAAACCCCCAGCCCCAAGCAAGCACCCGACAAAATGGCAGCGGCCATCGCCAGCGCCGAATCCGCGCAGAGGCAGGTTCCTCATCTGAGGACGACGAAAGTGCAGAGGAGCCAGGCACCAACGGCCCAAGTAGCACAGACGTTATGGTCAAGAAACTGGTGCGACTAGCGCTTTCAAGCGAGTACTCGCGCCAACCGATCCGGCGAGTCGATATCAGCAATAAAGTGTTGGGCGAGCAGGGGTCGCGACAATTCAAGATGGTGTTTGAGGCTGCGCAGCGAGTTCTCGAGTCGAATTTCGGGATGCAGTTGACCGAGTTACCGGGGAAGGAGAAGGTGACGATTCAGCAAAGGAGGGGTATGTACCTTTTCTTTTTTTTTCTTTTTTTTTTTTTGTTTGGGAAAAAAAAAAACGGCTTGGTCGATTACATGGGCTGATTTTTTGGGACTCTGGATTAGCGGCTCAAAAGGTCGACAAACCATCGTCGACGAATAAATCGTGGATTCTCACGAGTACCTTGCCTTCTGCTTATCGGAGACTGGAGATTCTCCAGCCGACGAAGGCGCCCCTCGAGAGTTCCTACACGGGGCTATATACCTTTATCATTGCAGTGATTTTACTTAACGGGGGTACCTTGCAGGAGCAAAAGCTTGATCGGTACCTCAGGCGTGCGAACGCGGATACATATACCCCGGTTGATCGGACAGATCGGCTCTTGCAGCGGCTTTGCAAGGAGGGGTACTTGATACGGAATCGGGAGATGGACGGAGGCGACGAGATTATTGAATATATGGTTGGGCCGCGGGGGAAAGTTGAAGTTGGTGCGCGGGGTGTGGCTGGGCTTGTGCGCGAGGTCTACGGGAAACAGGCGATGGTCGAGGACAACGATACGACTGCTGCCGAGAGAGAACAGATGGAAGAGTTTGAGTTTCGCTTGGCGAGAAGCCTCGGGTTTCGAAAATCGGGCGAAGCACAGACGCAGGGTGCAGATGAAGCGGCGGAGCAAGAAGCCAGACAGACGCAACAGATGCAACGTCGTTCGGCGTCTGAGGAGGAGGAGGAGGAGGATAGTGATTATTAACGTATGGCTATTTAGCGACTTTGGTTTTCTCGATACCTAATTTTATACATATTTAATTTCTTTCTCGCTCGCTGAGTTGCATGTCTGCGGTAGTTGTATATATATAAGTATCTAACTAACTAACTAACTAACTAGTTAATCACAAAGATTAGTCACAGGTATTCGAACCACTCAACCCAAGTTCAAAATACCTACGATATATATGCAACTCATCTTGTAGCGCAAATCTACTCTTTATAAGCTTCAAAACAGTCTATCTCATCACAAAACACAGTGTCTCGCTTTTGAAGCAAGCAAGAAAGGCGACTAAAAAGACCAAGGAAATAGAAATAGGAAATAGAAATAGGAATAGAAATAGAATAAAAATAGAATAAAAATAAAAATATGTATCATCATCAATCGTATATCTATAGAACAGAATATGAAGGTAACAGTGCCGCCAATTCAGTCTACAACACATAGACACAAGCGCAAGCACAAAAGCACCTCACCTACTCACTATCACTCGCACTATCATGCTCCGAGCCATTGCCAACATGATCATTCCTCAGCCCTTCTGCAAGAACATACTCGGCCTGCTGCAGAGCCTGCTTGATCGCCTGGTTATTGTAGACCAGCTGCGCGGGCTTTTGGCCGTGCTTGTTGCGGACCCGCGGGTCACAGCCAGCGTCGCACATCATCTTGATCATTTCCAGACCGAGTTCGGCATCTTTTTCGTTGGCGTAGCGGACGGCGACGTGGAGGGGGGTGTCCTTGTCGAGACGGGTGAGGGGGTCGCATTCAAAGAATTGGATGTCGAAGAGGGAGTCCATTGTGTCATCTTGAGTTGATTCGTTAGTTTTTTTTATTCTCTTTTACGTCCCTTTTCGTACACACACGACAGAAAAAGAAAGGGTTTAGGGAAAAGAGAAGGTTATATTATATATATAAGGGGGACGTACAGCTTCCGTATGAAGCACAGATATGAAGGGCATGGTTGCCCATGGAGTCTGTCACGCCGTTGAAGAACTCGGCGACCTCTTCATTTGACTTGTCTTCGAGTCCCTCGAGAACTTGTTCTATTAGGTGAGGCTGGTCGCGACGGCAGGCTTCCACAACTATCTCGCGAGGAGATGCACCCTATTTGGTGAGTAGATGGAGGTCGTGATGAATTCAATGCGGGTTGTTGAGCTTACCTCGTCTGCCATTGCTGCCTGGTGGAGAATGTATTCGTTTGGACGCGATGCTAAGGAGAAAGAAAGAGAGAGAGAGAGAGAGAGAGAGAACAATGCAGCTGCCCTGCAACCGCTATAAATGAGTACTTTATGTGGATGAGATAAGAATGTAATGACACCACCGGGTGGTCGAGTTAGCCGCGAAGTGAGATCGACTTTTGTTGATAGGAGAAACCACGGAGCTGGAGGAAACAGTAAGTAACGGAAACAAAGGTCAATAAAACGAGAGAGGCTGTTTAGGGAGCTAGAGAGATGATGCTGAAGTCATCCAGCCATAGAGAATGATATACGTACAGAGATAGGGATCGTAATAATACCAGACCAGATATGCAGGAGTTCCTTATTGTTTGGATTTCCCCGCCGAGCATGCCGCCGACCTGCCTGCATCGTCTCCCGCGGCGGACCAGCCTGGCGGATTATCTATTATGCCGTTCTGCCGTTTCCTGCCCCCGCGTCCAATCGGCATCAACGGACTGGGCCTGAGGCATCATCGCCAGGACCAGCATCCGGTTCGGGAAAGGCGGTGTGAATGATATAATTTTCTCTCCGCCAAGTACATCACCAGCTCGCGAGTTGATAAGAGCTTGTCATTTAGTGTTTGCATGCGACATTACTGCGGGACGTTGCCGACGCATTTATCAACTACATTCCCTCTACAGCTCTGGCCGGATTGATTGGGACCGAAAGCTTCAAACAAAATGCCGCTGACCTGTTCGTACCCGTACCCCGCCCTCAGCTGAATTGGATCTACGAACTCACCTTGACTGACGCGTTTCGATCTCTTCTAGTCTGCCCTAATTGTAGCAATGCGTTGACGATATCCCGCGCGGATGCCACGCCAAAATACCCCATGGGAGTCAACCGATTCGAGTGCCGTGCCTGCCCATATCAATACGTCCTGGAACAATCCTGGTTTGAGAAGACCCCCATGAAACAAAAGGAAGTGGAAGACGTCTTTGGAGGCAAGAACGAGTTCGCAAATGCAGACAGCGTGGCCAGTAAGTTTCACGGGGGTTCCGTTCGAGAATGGGAAAAAAGAACAGAAAGGCTAATTAGGTGCTTTTCCAGCTCAATGCCCCGCAGAAGGCTGCAATGGCGACCGTGCATACTTTTTCCAGCTGCAGATTCGAAGTGCAGATGAACCGATGACTACATTCTTGAAGGTGGGTGTTGGCATGGACGGATACCTTGCATATGCTGGTTGTACTTGATGAACTGACTCGAGAGTATTTAGTGTACTTCGTGTGGTGCTCGTTGGAGAGAAAACTGATACGTTCAGAATTAGCTTGTTATGGGTTACGAGTTTTTTTCTATATATTTCAATGGTCAAGAAGCAGGCGAATAATTGGAAGAAATGGTGTTTTTTATTGGGTTTGATATCTTTTATTGATTCTTGACATGATGTGATCCGATAATCCGAGGTCCTTTCTGGAGTTACCTGCATGCGACTACTGTACAAGACAGCTTCCTGATACCCCTCAATAATTAATGGCAAAGAATTATGGTTAAATTCCCGTCGCGTAAACCACAGCTCTAGGAAGCTATGCTTGACTTGATCAGGCGTGAAATTTTTTTGTTCTTAGCGGATGAAAATCATCGTGGTTGGATAGCTGATTACCATGGTAGACTGGGGCGTCTCTACCAAACAAGAGTTTTTTTTTTTTTTTTTTTTCCCCTCTTCTCTTTGGTTTTCGGTGGGCATTATACTAGATTTTAAAGTTTTTATTTTTGAATCAAGCCTCCCTCCCTTATGACTTTCGTATAAATTTTTTCCCTGTGTCTGCAAACGGATGATACACGGGAGACAGAAAAAAAGGACAAAAAAGAAAGAGGCTGGTAGGAGAGATGAGGGGCAGTGACTCAAATCATCCCACTTAGTGTTGGGTTCCTTAGGCAACAAAGGAGGGGGGCAAAAAGAAGAAAAATTTTTACTCCTATTTTTTCATTTTCAATGTTGTTGGGTGTTTCTAATTGACAATAGTGTTATTTTTCCCTGTTACTGAATACGTAGACCTTGCAACTCAATTCTTATTGTGGATCGAACAGCGCCACTTGGCCGTTCCAAAACTTGGTGGTTAACGAGCAAATGGTAAGGCAGGGAGCTGTAATAGCCGCGGGGTTATGATATAGAGAGTTGGACTGCCTGAGACTGATACAACCAGACATCCCACCACGAGATGCGTTGATGCCCAGGATTTCAGTCCAAAATCCACTACGAAGACTATCGACACTGTTGAATAGTAGGGAAAAAAACAAAATAATAATAAAAAAAAAAAAACCTTTTCGCTGGTAGCAGTGGAGACGGATTGTGCTCTCCGAAACAACAAGAGACGGGCAGATACCCAATACCCAACAGTAAAAGAAAAAGCGCCCAGAAGAGATGAAGAATTTTTTTTTTTTGCGCCGGAAATAGTGGGGGCTTGTTACCCCTCCATGTCCAATGAACACACGGTCCAGCCAAGGGTTTGAGCCCGCCCGCTTAGTCGTCTTCTCGCTTGCCCCTCCATATAAGGATTTCCCCTCCTCCCCCTCCCACAGATTTTTCCCTTTCTCTTCCCTTCTCGTCCGCTTCAGTACGTATTTCTTCCCCCCTCCCTTCCTTTCCTTCCGCTCCATCCTTTCTCGTCTCTTCTTCATCCCTCTCTTGCTAACTCTTCTGTGTTCAGCACCTCTACGCATATCTAGCCGTAGTACCTGAGCACCCTCTTTTTTTTTTCTTCTTCAAAAATCACACTTCACATCCGTCACAATGGGGTAAGTTTATCTCGAGAAGAAGCAATCTTTCCCTTGATGGCCTGCCTGGCTCTCTCAGTTGGCCGTTGCATTGCCATCGTTGTGAACACCTGGCTGACGGTAATCTGTTCCACAGTAAGGACGAGAGAACTCACGTCAACATCGTCGTTATCGGCCACGTCGATTCCGGCAAGTCCACCACTACTGGTAAGCCGGCCCTTCTACTACTAGACCCCTCCCTCCATCCACCAGCAACAAACGCTTACACGCTTCTACAGGTCACTTGATCTACAAGTGCGGTGGTATCGACCAGCGTACCATTGAGAAGTTCGAGAAGGAAGCCGCCGAACTCGGAAAGGGTTCCTTCAAGTATGCTTGGGTTCTTGACAAGCTCAAGTCCGAGCGTGAGCGTGGTATCACCATCGATATCGCTCTCTGGAAGTTCCAGACTCCTAAGTTCGAGGTCACCGTCATTGGTATGTTGACTCTTCCTTTGTGTCTGTTGTTGATGGCTTTTGTCCCGCTAACATCGAATCCACAGATGCCCCCGGTCACCGTGATTTCATCAAGAACATGATCACTGGTACTTCCCAGGCCGATTGCGCTATCCTCATCATTGCCTCCGGTACTGGTGAATTCGAGGCTGGTATCTCCAAGGATGGCCAGACCCGTGAGCACGCTCTGCTCGCTTTCACCCTCGGTGTCCGTCAGCTCATTGTTGCTCTCAACAAGATGGACACCTGCAAGTGGTCTGAGGATCGTTACAACGAAATCGTCAAGGAGACCTCCAACTTCATCAAGAAGGTCGGATACAACCCCAAGACCGTTCCCTTCGTCCCCATCTCCGGTTTCAACGGTGACAACATGCTCGAGCCCTCCCCCGCCTGCCCCTGGTACAAGGGTTGGGAGAAGGAGACCAAGGCCGGCAAGGTCACTGGTAAGACCCTCCTCGAGGCCATCGATGCCATCGAGCCCCCCGTCCGCCCCGCCAACAAGCCCCTCCGTCTTCCCCTCCAGGATGTCTACAAGATCTCCGGTATTGGAACTGTTCCGGTCGGCCGTGTCGAGACTGGTGTTATCACCCCCGGCATGGTCGTCACCTTCGCCCCCGCCAACGTCACCACTGAAGTCAAGTCCGTCGAAATGCACCACCAGCAGCTCAAGGAGGGTCTCCCCGGTGACAACGTTGGTTTCAACGTCAAGAACGTTTCCGTGAAGGAAGTCCGCCGTGGAAACGTTGCCGGTGACTCCAAGAACGATCCCCCTGCTGGCGCTGCCTCTTTCACCGCCCAGGTCATCGTCATCAACCACCCCGGCCAGGTCGGCGCTGGTTACGCTCCCGTCCTCGATTGCCACACTGCTCACATTGCTTGCAAGTTCGCTGAGCTCCAGGAGAAGATTGACCGCCGTACCGGAAAGTCCGTCGAGTCCAACCCCAAGTTCATCAAGTCTGGTGATGCTGCCATCGTCAAGATGATTCCTTCCAAGCCCATGTGCGTTGAGACCTTCACTGAGTACCCCCCTCTCGGTCGTTTCGCCGTCCGTGACATGCGCCAGACCGTCGCTGTCGGTGTCATCAAGGGTGTCGACAAGTCCGCCGCTGGTGCCGGTAAGGTCACCAAGGCTGCCCAGAAGGCCGGTAAGAAATAAGCGGATCGCTAGTTTTTTTCCATGCCGTTATGAAATCGAAAAGCCTTTACGAATGAAAGAAATGGGATTAGACTTAGTTATGTAGTTGATTCTACATAGGAAATTGATTCCTGATCAAAATTCACTCTGCTTCCTTGGTAAATCACAGTCGTACCGTAGAATAACTACATTGTTTAGCGCTGAGTATCCCCGTGTAGCTGGCCCGGAGCACTCTGCACGGGGGCACTTGCCAGCGGCGCTTGGGGTCTTGGGGTAATTATATGTAGATGAATTCATAGTTAAGGATCGGGGATGATTCGGGTTCCCTTGTAGATATCTTTTTAAGAACCATGTCTGTCAACCAACAACCCAGCTTCAGTCTATAAGACTTCCCGAGATATCGACTGAGACCCTATTTACCTGATTTGAATGCCTTCTGGTTACGAATATATATATATATATATTTTGGGTGGGTGGTCGAACATGGCGGGGTTGCCATGAAACCCGATTATGAAAAGGTGGGACGCGCCCTTTTAGCGACATCGACTTTTTACAGCCGTGGGCAAAAAGTTTGCCTAATGTGACATCGTCACTTCCATACAGTTCCGAGGTCTTACTATCTATATATGTACCATCTATGGGACTAAAATCCAACACTCACTTATCCCAGCAATTTCTTGACACACATATTCTCTACAAGATGGCACATCCAGAGGAAAAGCCCTGGATCGAAACACCCCTGATCGAGTCCGCTGCGCTCTCCAAAGCAGCGGGATGGTTAGCAACCACACTTTCTTATCCGAGTCTCGCACGCTCCCCAATAACATGTCTATCCTTGCTCTAGCAAAGTTTTCCTCAAACTGGAACTCCTCCAACCTTCTGGCTCATTTAAATCAAGGTATACCCGGACCCAAAACGTCATTTCCACCGGAACAGCGTTTATCTAATCTTCAGAGAACAATAACAGAGGAATCGGTAACCTCATCCGTACAGCCCTTCTAGACCCCGAAAACACGAGCAAGGAATTGCATTTCTTCAGCTCGTCTGGCGGAAACGCTGGCCTTGCAGCCGTGATTGCCGCTCGGGATCTCGGATCTCCCTGTACAGTGGTTGTGCCAACATCCACCAAGCCGCTTATGGTGCAAAAGCTACAGGATGCGGGAGCTACGGCCGTGATTCAACACGGGGAGAGTTGGTACGAAGCCGATGCTTATCTCCGGGAGAAGTTCATTGATGCTCAGCCTGAGAATCCCGGACCGGAGAAGATGCAGATGAATATCTACGTTCCGCCATTCGACCACCCGGATATCTGGACGGGCGCGGGGACGATGATCTCGGAGATTGCGCGGCAATTGCCCCCGCTCTCCGGCCCGGCGAGCGCGAGAGCAAGTGGCGTCTTTCCGGCCGATGTGGTGATTTGCAGTGTTGGCGGCGGCGGCCTTTTCAATGGCGTTGTCGAGGGGTTGGATGAATATCTTCAAGCCCACAGGGCTTCTTCGACACTCCAGCATAGAGCAGAGGATAGAAAGGTGCATGTCCTGGCTGTTGAAACAGAGGGGACAAATTCCCTAGACCACTCCCTTCGAACGGGCACCCTCCAAGCCATTCCTGCGATCACTTCGCTCGCGACATCGCTGGGGGCTCGACAGGTAGCTCCCAAGACTCTGATGAATGCGCAGTCCCCGCCATCCGGGGTGGACGTTGTAAGTGTTGTTGGGTCTGATGCAGAGGCCGCGCGCGGGGTGATTCGACTCGCAGACGAGATGCGATTGCAGGTCGAACTGGCTTGTGGGATTAGTGTTGATGTTGCGACTTCAGAGAGATTGCGACAGTCGGTTCCAGACCTGACCGAAGCAAGTCGGGTGGTGGTGGTCGTTTGCGGAGGGAGCCATATTACCGCGGAGATGATTGCTGAATATCGCCGGAGACTTCAGGAGGGTTGGTCTTTGTGAATACCTAATCTGTATTAAAGAAGATCATAGATAAGCGCTGAGCAACAGACAGATAGAGATATGCAGGGAATCTGATAGCTTCCTTAGTTCACTTCCTATATACATATATGATATGGGCCTTCAAAATAACCTTATTCCTATTTACACCTCCAGCAGGTTATCAGGGGCTTGCTGGAGTTAGCCCTCTATCTAGTAGGAAATTATATAATCTAACTATTTAGTAGGTATCATATATATAATTATATAACTATCTCCCCCCCCTTTCTTCAGACCTTATAGGCAGGAGTAGTCATATATACCCCTGTGGGACACCACAGGTATGAATGCAATAACATCAAACCACGTCGCCCTCGATCCCGTACTACCTATGCAAGCAATTGACGCAGGAGAGAATTGAACGACAGAAACTACCTAGGTAGGGGGTTGTAATCAAATATGTAGCATTTTAGATGATTTCCCCCCCCCCCACAGTCTCTTGAATCCGTCTTGTCTTTCTCTCCAGGGGCCAACGATTTCATACCTATTGATTGGTACCTCATTATTTGCTTTGAACCAGCCAGTCAATATTGCTGGGAATATCTCTCTCTTACCTCAGGTAGGTACTGCTTCAATTCGCATTCTCTTAAACCACGCCATGAGGAAAAGAGGCCAGAAAGCCACGTGACCCCCTGGGATCTCCCGCCGTCGTCACTCTCGGATCTTTTAATTCTCACCCATCAAGGAACAGTGAAAGGGAATTACCGACACATCCTCGAGAAATGGCCATGAAAACACCACTCTCCTTTCAGGGTTCTATAATACCCTTCCGCACGTGTGGCCAATGCATCCGCCGTCCGTACCACCTCGGCCCAGCTAGGACGGCCGCGCCGACCCGACACCTGTCCACGAGTAACCCGCTCCGCTCCGCCGTAAAGAACGCCAGCGGAACGAATCCATTGCGCTCCAGTGGGAATGTCCGCTCCCGGGAACAAGAAGTTGCGCAGTACCGCCGGTCGATGGGTTGGTCGGCGGCTGGGATCGCCGTGTGTGCGGTGGCTATGTATGGCATGATCAAGCTGGATGCGTTTGGGTTGGAGGAGCAACAGCAGGAGGAGGAGGAGGGAGGAAAGGAGAACAATGCGATGAAGATGGAGGGACCGCAGGGGTTCGCGAGCAGTCCATCGATCGTTCGGATCCAGGGACAGGATGGCGTCGAACAGGTAGCTACGGGGACGAGTTCGGTGTCGCATTTCCCGGCTACGATCCGACTTCCGAAGTACCAGGCTGGGTCGCTCAAATCTGGAGATGAGGTTGCCACTGGGGAGGAGGAGGAGGAGGAGGAGGAGGAGGAGTATCAGCTTCTCGGGCTTGGGATCCGGACTGTCTCTTTCCTCAAGATCCAGGTGTACGTCGTGGGCCTGTACGTAGCCACATCTGATATCTCTGAGCTGCAGCGGCGCCTGGTGCATACGGCGGTAGATCCCCCAAGCGAGAAGCCCGTGATCTCCAACGCCGTCGGAGCGACATCAGCGACATCTCTGGTATCTACGGAACGGCAGCACCTGAAGGAGCTTCTCCTGGACGAGGAGAAGGGCGATGCCGCCTGGGACGCAATCCTCAAGGAGGACGGGCTGCGAACTGTCTTCCGCATCGTGCCCACGCGGAACACGGACTTTTTGCACTTGCGCGACGGCTTTGTGCGCGGGATCACGGCGCGCGCGCAGAAAGCCACCGCCACCGCCAAAGCCAAAGCCAAAGCTGCTGCCGAACCAGGCGAGTCGGGATCCCTTGTTTCTGCGGGAGAATTCCAAGACGAGGCTTTCGGCATCTCATTGAACGATTTCAAGAGCCTGTTCGGTGGAAGTCAGCGCAAGAATGTCCCCAAGGGCCAGACGCTGCTTCTGATCCGGAATGCCCACGGAGAGCTAGATGCGCTCTTCCAGCCAGAACCGACCAAGCCACTCCGATTCATGGGCCGGGTTTCCGATGAGCGAATCAGTCGACTGGTGTGGATGAATTATCTCGCTGGCAAGCCCGTCTCTAGTGAGGAAGCCCGCCGGAGCGTCGTGGATGGAATCATGGCGATTGTCGAGCGACCTGTCGGGACCCTGGTTTAGAGTTTTTGTAGAGCTCTCTAGCATTTCTTGTATAATGATGTATGTATGCAATCTTAATGGCTCGCGCTCTGCTATCCTACACTTGTCATACACGTGTACTAGTGCTTACCTAGGTATTCTAGGGACATAAGTAGCCAATAATAAGTAGTAGAAATACCAAGTACCTCACAATTCTATTCTACTACGTAGTTCGCAATGCAAGTCAGTCTGACTGAATAACTGACAACACATTTTTGGTAATTAACTAGTTCCTCCCACCAAACAATGACGCCATGCCATCAACTTCTTCCAAGAACCTATTAGAATGTCGCGAAATTCTACAAAATAGAACAGAAACATAAAAAAATAAAAAAAGATCTATCATTTAAATGGTATCGCTATCAAGAAATCCACAACTGTAGGTATACTCTGTATCATAACCCCCCCCCCGACGTAAAAAAAGAACATCCAAGTCCTACTCCGTACTCCAGATTAGAGAGCACCAGCATTCTTCAACAAAGCAGGCAACTCAGCCCTGCGACCCTGGAGATCCGAGTTCCCACCGATATGCTTCTGCCCGATGAAGATGTTCGGCACCGTGCGCTGGTTGGTGAGTTCGAGGAGAGCGTCTTGGATGGCGCTGCCGTCGTCTGTTTGATTTAAAAAATCTTAGTTAGTTCCTTGCTTTCCTCATTTTTTTTCCCTTGATTTCCGATTTGAGAGCGAGACTGGACTGGACTGGACTGGACTGGACTGTACCCATTTGATCCAACTCGAGGGCTTCGAACTTCGCGCCTAGTTGTTTAAGGAGATCCTTGCTAGCTTTGCAGTAGGGGCAGTAGGATTTGGAGAAGACGACTATTGGTTTATTTTATTGATGCGTTGGTGCATTCCTATCGTTAGCTTGTTGTTTCTTTTTGCCGCCAACCTCCCCGCCCTTCTCTTTCTCTCTCTCGACTCCAGATAGGAGATCGGGGGAAGAAGGAACTCACCAACGCCATTCTCACTAATCAGGGTTTGGGCCTTGACCTTTGCAGCGGACATATCGACAGGAGTGGGGGCAAAGGACCCGAAAAGACGGCGAAAGATGGAAGCTATGGTGGGCAACGAATGTGGGATTGATCCCTGGAACAATTTCAAAGAGAATGGAAGGGGAAGTAAGGGAAGAGAAGGAGGAGGGGGGGGCTTTTATATGGAAGGGAACGAGCGATGAAGATCTCCGAATTCCATCGCCCGATGTCGCCGCTTTAGGGTCAGGTGACTGGCATATTATTAAGGATTGCTTTTCCAGCTGGGAACATGATTTGCAAGATTCTTTTTGGATCTATTTGCCTCTACAAGAGGTGATATTGGTTTGTCTTGCTTTATGGTCGAAATTGCTGAAATGCCGCGTATCCGGTGCGATATTGTCAGGCTTACAAATGAACTTGTAATTCCAAGTAACTAACTAGATTGATTTCTTGATGTCAATGATCGCCAGTGGCATCTTGAATACGAGATGCCAGCTAAATAATCACTCAGAACCGTCATGACATCACATAGATGTCGAAGTTGGAGTAAATAGGGAAAGAAGACAAAGGGGACAATAGCCCGGATGCAGAGAACGTATCTAGACAAATTGAGCTAGGAAATCGAAAGAAAGTGCGCATCGTGAAAGTCGTGAAGAAGACAAGCACAGAATGCCAGCTGGAATCCGGGTATCTCGCTTCAACATTCTAGTGGGCGAGCAGGAGAGCGGTGTTAAGTTGCAGAGAATCTTAGAGGATGATTCCACAGCTGCCATAGTCATTTTTGTAAGCTATCAAAGGGTTAAAGAGATGAAGCGAAGGAGGGCAAAAAATGACAACGAAATTAAAAAAAAAAAAAAAAATCTAAAAGGCAGAAGTACTCGATAGTCGAACAACGCGAAACACCAACCATCCCTAAACGCTGAAAAGCAGGTGAAAAAAAAAAGATGGAGAGATGGAGAGATGGAGAGAGAAAATTGTAACAAATCGAACGTCAAGACTTCAAAGGTATCTTTTGAAAAAAAAAAAAAAAAAAAAAAAATTATAGCTTTTGCAAGCGGGTGTTTTGATGGAAATCACATCACGATGCAGCACCCACAGCCTTTGTCTGCTTTTTCATCCGGAGGGCTCTGCGCAGTCACAACGGTTTGGGTATTCCATTTCGGAGTCAGCCCGACTGGAGGCGTCTCCTGCACCTTCGGCATCGGACTGTATCCGGTTCCAGTGCTGGGTCGGGTTCCTGGTTCGGGGCTCTTGGGTATGGCGCTTAGGCCCAATCCCTCTATCTTCAGCGATTCTGGCGGCTTTTCTTTATTTTCTTCCTTTTCTTCCTCCTTCTTAGCCTTGTCTCTAACCTGGGTTGGGTCAGGCGCAATGGCGAGTGGTGCGAATTCTCGATCATAAGTCGTGGGTGTTTTCCCTTCTTTGGCCCATTGCTCTTGTTGCATCCTCCGCGCGTGTGTAGGGAGGATTTGCTGATCCGGAGGCAGTCGAGGATCTGGTTTGTACATAGTAGCCAACCATGGGGGGTCTCCTTCCGGACGGTTGACTGCTGTTGGAGGACGAGTTTCACCTGACCTGGTGGTGGGACGCTGCGTAGTGTTACTCGACGTCGCGCGGTTGCGGGGTGTGGCCTTTCTGGTGGTAGGCGGAGCAGAAGCCTTCCTACTTGTTGAGCCAGGTTTCGCGGCAGTCTTCTTGGATAGTGTAGTTTGAGATGTCTGGACGCCCCGACTCCCAGGCCGGCTATCGCTAGCCGGACTGGATGTTGAAGCGGAGTCTACTGTAATTGGTTCACTAGCTCTACGCGGCATCCCGAACGACAGCGGATCTTCCTCCCCTGTTAACGCCCGTGTCCGCTGCATGGGCAATTCACGGTCAAGGTGTTCAGGGGAAAGAGGCGCAGGGCTCATTGTGGGAATTGGTATCCGAGAGGAGCTTTTTCGCAGACCGGGATTGTGGTAGACATTTGAAGCGGGCCCATCTATTTCTGCTGCAATCTCCTCGGGCCTGCGAAGGTCCCAATGTCTGCGTTCTTCGCCCGTACCGTGGCCATTTAGTTGGCCCTCAGGGGCAAGGAAATCGGGGTGGTTGCGTTGCTCCTCTTGTAGATCTGGCCAAGGTTCCAATGGTTCGGTCGTTTGAGGCGTGGTGACAACACTTCCGCTAACGCTCCCATGTTGATCTCGGCTTCTCCCATGTCCAGCCTTGATGCTTCCAGTTCCGGGGCGGCGCTGGAGCAAGATTTGATGCAGCTCTTCACTTTCGATTTTCGCCAACTTGTCCCGGTGGATCCAATTCTCGTTGTCTGTTTCTTTCAAGTACAGCCCAATCCCCTCATTTTCTTCTGCTTTCTTGGCGGATCCATTCATATGAGGCGTAATTCCTGGGTCGCGGCCACTCCCAGTCTCACTTTCGTAGCGGTTAAGGCTGGCATCTCGGTGTCCTCGGGAAGAATAGTGCACCTGTTCGTGAGCGTGTGCATGCCTTGACATCGAGGAGCTGCGGGAGCCTTTGGAGCCACGATCTCGAGACTTGGCGTCCCGGGATGAGCGTGAACGAGATTTAGAGCGACGACGTCTGTTGCTCTGTTCAATAGCGGTCAGCCGATTTGATCAGGTGGGAGATATCGAGGGAGAAAAACAAAAGAGGTTCTTGAATATGCTGGGTGAAACCCCTTCGAAACACGTACCTCTTGCCTAATTGGAACTGAAAACTCCCACTGCTGCTGGCTCGCCTCTAGGCTGCTAGACGATGTCCAAACATCTGATGAAAACGCCGCGGTAGCTGTGCCCCCCATCCCAGCTGCAGACCGTCAAGATACTTTAGAACAGAACACGGCCAGTCCAGCTGGAGCCCGGTTGAGGGGTATAGAACGATTGAGGAGATGAATAGATGAATACAAGAGTGATCCTAGGCCCCTCTTCCCTGATCAGGCCATCATAAGACTCAAGAGGTACCGATCGCGTCGTGCTCGTTCACCAACGAGTCCCGCCAATCTGAGTACTCCTGATTAGGTATGTAGTATGCGAGGGCGGCGAAAAGAGAAAAAAAAAAATTGAGGAGGCTGTACACACTATGCGGCGTAGAACACGGGCGGAAGGGCGAGAAGGCGGCGAAACGAGGGTAGAGGCGCCAGAAAAAGGAAATTGCAAATAGACAAAAAAAGTGGAGATGCCTAGTTACCTCGTAGCAACTGGGAAAGCTGCAGCGCGACCTGGTCCTTGAGTAGAATTTTAGGGGACCGGTAGGCTGCGGTACCGTGGATATGTCTGTGTAGGCAAAGAACGCTATAGGTGGATGATATGGGGGTAGTGGTTCCAGAGAATAGATAGATCGGGTAAAAAGTAAATAATAGAAGAGAATATGATGAGGGAATGAAGGTGGAAAGAGAGAAATAAAGATAAAGAGCTGGTGGAAGGAGAGGGTAAGGAGAGGAGAAAAAGATGAGGCAAAGAGGGGAACGAAAGGATGCTGGTCAAGGGAAAAGGAGTGAGGGAGAGAGCGGATACAAAGAGCTGTGGCGGGACGGGCTGGGCTGCCCCCGAATCAGAGATGAAGAACAAAAACTGACAGTAGAAAAATGGGAGGAGAAAGGATTGTGAATAAAGTGAAAATAAAAAAAAATCTATATTTAAGACTGTATAAACGCTGGGTGAGGAGAGAGCAGCAGAGGGAAGAAGGAGAAAGAGGAGAAAGAAGAGAATCACCACCACCACCACCACCACCACCTCTCTAGATGTCAGCACGGGGGAAGGAAAGAAGAAAGAAAAATTATAGAAACCAAACTAATTCAACCTCTTAACTGCGTCAAGTTTAGTCTTTAGCTAGTGTGCAGTATTGCTGGGCCTTTCGTGGACTTTAGTGGGTACAAACTCTTGAGGATCTCCGGCCGCAATAGCCCAG
This sequence comes from Aspergillus ochraceoroseus IBT 24754, assembly GCF_002846915.1. Classification (NCBI taxonomy): domain Eukaryota; kingdom Fungi; phylum Ascomycota; class Eurotiomycetes; order Eurotiales; family Aspergillaceae; genus Aspergillus; species Aspergillus ochraceoroseus. The sequence goes on along the minus strand of NW_024468487.1, from coordinate 241,262 downwards.
AACATCCAACATCCTGACCATGAGCCTCTCACAAAACCAATAGAAAAGGAGAATCTGTAGATTTGTTTTGGATAAGAAAAGCAAACTGGACTTACGTCTTATCATCCCAGAAGATCGTCGATTGTTGACAGCCATGTGCACTCGCTCTAATATCAGGTCGCGAGTGGAGAGAAGCCTGCAGGTGGTGTCTCAAGGTCATTTCTATAGTTACAGTTCGACTCATAATCACATTGAGCCTGTCTCCTAGGGTATTCTTGTTTCTTGTCATACTTGGAAATAAGCAGTGCGAAAGTACTCTCTGTTGACTGCCCAAAACCCTGGAGTTTCATTACTTGTTCGAGAAAATGGCCGTGTTGAATGAACTTTTAAATCTGATACATCTATCCATCAATTGCATTGACCAGCATGCATTACCAAGCACTATCCTTACCCTCGAGTAATGTTACAACTTCCAGCATAGCTACCTAACATCCTTATAGTACTGTTATATTGAATCACCTCACCTGTGTGGTTCTAGTTCTAGGAATCTGGAACCTGCTTTTAAAATGATTCTATCCACCATTTAGTCCATCCTTCCGCTATTTGGCGTAGTACCATACAGACTAGACTAATGAACTGGAACCAAGCATTATGAACTGAGGATGATCTGCAAGCGCAATTCTTCACCCTGTTCTTGTCAGGGGCTATTTATTCAATTTATTCAGAATATTGCAGAAAATGGGTTCTGTCATGGGATAATAAGGATCCTATAGGTATACAGCTCTCATCGCATACCTTTCCCAGCACAGAGTATCAACTTTAACTAGTTAGACAGGTCATACAATAGTCACAAAAAGCCTGCATTTTCTTTATTCCAAGAATTATAATATAATGGTCTACCAGGGAAGCAAACAATACTATGGTAGGAATATAATTGTTTTACCCCTCTTAATTTTACTTATGTACCAGGTAAAAAAGGTCTTGTGTCTCAATTTCTTTCCAACCCTCTACGACCATCCCAACTACTCCATACCAGGAGCAAAAATTTAAGAAATAGGGATACTCTTTAAGATGGAAATATATTATCATTTTAAGAAATACTCCATTTTGCATTTCAGGGGCGAAAGCATCTGGATAACCAACCCTGACACGGAATAACCCCAAAGGGGTATATCCAAACAGACACACACTAGCTGTTATAGTTTCGCAATTTAGAGCAAGGATATTTGTCTTCTTCATACCATCTTCATCCTCTCTTGATACGGGATCCCTTCCTGACCAGACAACGCCGTGCTAACCCTAAGAAATACAAGCATCCAAAAGCGAGGGCAACTGGGCCACAACGCTTGACCCGACAAGAGAGGGAGAGAGAGAGAGAGAGAGGCTCTGTTCATTGCGGAGCCAATCTTGCATGGGGAGGCGGCTGGCGTGTCTCCCAGTAAGAGGGCCGTTTCCGTTCCTGGTGCAGTGTAATCCGGGCATTACTCCGTACCTGTTGTTATCGGTTTACCTTGGTTAAACTTAAAGTGCGGAGGATATCTGGTGGCTCAAGGGGATCCCGGAGCGAGAGGCGCACGGAATTAATAACATCCTGCCGGGTGACTGGGGATGGGTTATGCAGTTGGCCATTAGATGTCACGAGCAGCAGCACCTCTGGGATGATGACTGCACCGATTGTTGGGCCAGACTCTTATTAGTTGTGGTATAACGAATAGCAAGAAAAGAAAAGAAGTAAGAATACATCGAACTTCCCGTACATAACAATTCCACTTACTGTTTCACGAAAGACCAAGATTTACAGACTCGTACTCTGCTCATCACGTTCACGACGACCACGAAGAACCACGAAAGAAGACAGGACAGTATTAGAATCGATACTACAATTCAAGTCAAGCCTGATCGATGATCGGGTACGTACCGTCGTACAACATATTATTTAGGCAGGAATTTTCGGCACTATTGGAAGCTATCGAGATAGGGCTAGAGACTGACCCACCACCAGATTCAAAAAGTTCCGTAGTCCGTACTCCGTACGTACTCCGTAGACTCCGACCATCAGAATAGACTCAGATGTAATTCTAGGTAGATTGTACCGATCGTTTCTATACCACGAGGCAAACTGCCAGTCCAGTACCTCGCTAGGATGCAATGAGAAGCAACAGGATGAGGATGGAAATCTTCTAGTAGGTTCGGGTAAAGAGTTCGGTAGGTAGTCAATATTAGTATTAACCACTCTAAATACCTTTTAAGTGGCGATAATTGGGATATAAAAAGCGTCATTTTATATGGATTACCGCGTATGGCAGATCGGTTGGGAAATATGGTAAATAACGTCACCTATTACTATAATGATGTAAGGTGGACTTGGAAGAGTAGGCGTTAGAGAATCCTCATAGAACCAGTTCATAAGGTGATCTGATATTAGAGCGTATAGTAAATTGTTCGGCATTTCTACCCGAGATTAAAAAACACACTATTGATATTTTTTTGGGGCTCTTTTTTTCAATAGTTTACTTTGGAGTGTCTTCCATAATAGATAAAGTAGGGAGGATTCCTCCTCTTGATTTAGGTAAACTGTTCTGTTCTCTGGTGTCTCGAGTTACAAAATCCACTGATACTACTATTTCTGCATACTCATTTTCACCCCAAAAATGCATCTCTGGCAGTTATATTCTTTTCTTGCCTTGGCCTTCTCGCTGTTCTCCACAGCTGCAGCATCATCCGATGCTCTGAACGTGACTGTCCTCGGGGCTGCAAATAACCACTCCACCTTGGAGTGCTGGTCCCTAGAGCCGGGATTTACCGTCTCTCCACAGGCAGGCACCGCAGGGTCGGAGGTTCTTTCTTTGGGCCTGCTAGGAGGCACGAATGCATCCTATGTCGTGGTTCCGGCCGAGTTTGACGGTGGAGGGCATAATGCCCCTGCGGTACAGTAAGTCCCAGCCCATTTTCCTTAGCCAGGGGCACATTGCAAGGCAGCCTGTCGCGTTCTACCTTCTAGTAGCCAAACTGCTAGAAGTGGAAATAAAACGCCCGAAACATTCGAACCAAAAGTGAAAACGGGGAATCGTCACTGGACACTTTTTTTTTACTAACTTGCTCATGTGCTCGCTATAGATGGGTGGTCTTCCTCTCCGGGCTCGCGCATATTACTCTCCCACATTCCAAACATGAAGCCTGGATCCGGGGAGGTAAACACGGTACAATACTGGCTTTGGATACCGCGGCTGTTAGTGCCGATGGACATAATACAACATACCCTAGTCGGGACATCACAATTGGGCTGCAATTGCCTATTGCCGGAGGGAAAATCCCAGAGCACGAGTTTCTCCATATGGGAGCTTGTCGCCATGAGGAGCTGGAGCTGTAAATCTGTGTCAATGTTGGCTTTGTTTTGCTCGTCGCGTTTCTACATAATAGGGTAGATGCGTTTTAGCAGGAAAAAAAAAAGGGGACTTCGTAACATAAGCAGCCCAGGCTCATAGTATAGTTTGTAGTTAAGAAGCTCGCCTAGTTAGAAAAGTTACTGAAGATCCATATACGTTCGCTTTCTTCCATCTTGGGATGTTTCCAGGGGTTGAGAGGGAGGATACTGTCGGCTCAGGGGGCGAATCGGCAAGATTCGTCGATTGCTGCTGTCTTTACCAACTAGCATCTATTTCCTAATTACGGCCCTCGGGTCTAAATCCTTCCAGAATGATCTGGTCTATGCTTGCGCTTCTTGGCTTTATCCTGTGGTGGTTTCTCCCTTTCGCTGTGTGCACTTAAAAGTCTCTTCAGCGGCGAATGCTGAACTGAATGATCTCCTAGTAGGAAACGAAAGATCCTCGAATTAGATAAGGCTGAAGGTGCGGAAGTTGGCATGTATGGAGTATATTATTAGATCATCTTCCCTATCTCTCCTTGTGTTAACTGATGCTTCTCAGACCCAGAAGCTATATAAACCGAATTTGGTAGGGGAAGGGAGCAACAACTTAGCCCTTTATTCTCCTTACACACGTTGCTTTTTGGCCTTCCAACTCCAACAACACCCTTACATTGTGAGCTGAAATCGCCAGGTATAATCTTCCAGCTACACTAGAGACTCATCAAGATGAGGTTGAGATTGGTGCTAACTGCTCTGGAGATAGTGCGATTGTTTAATGCAATTCGAGGTATCCAACACCACGATGGCAGGCCGAAGAGCAGGACCTGCAAGGCGCGTGCTAGCCCCGAGAGCATGGCCTATATCAGGAGGAATCATCACATAGGTATTCTGCAGGTCACCGATCTTGATGGGGACTTTCTGCTTCTCCAGCTTCCCATCTTGCCCGTGGTGGATGAACTCTGCAGTGGCCTGGTAGTAGTACTTTGTGGTGGTCTTATTTGCTTCCGTAAAGCAGCAGCAACGGGTCACATTTTGAGGGCTATGTATGTATGAAGGAAGATTCCTTTGAATTCGCGGGGGTGGATTCTAATGGAGTTTGAAGAGATGAAATTAAGTACTTGTGTAAACAGGCGGTAACAGCAGGCATGTGGACTGAAAGGGAAGTGAAGATTCCAACAGCTTGGCATAACATTCCGGGAGGATTGTTTTATATAGCTCTTGAATACTAGTATTACTATATATACAACAACATCCAGCTACTACTAGTAGTGCTAAATTCCAACACCAGCTAGGTAATTTCAGGTATCTTACCTAGGTGCTCTTGATATTGTTTACCCTGTCCTTCCCGTATATGATGGGAATGGAAATTGTCCTGGGAGATAAAATATATATATGTATTATGATAATGGCTGTATTATACACCAAAAATAAAAAAAAATCTAGAATTATATCATTGACCTTTGAAATACCCCTTAAATATACATCAAGAAAACCAGTGATCAGAGAGCAAATCAAGTAGAAAAGAAGATTAGCCAAAACGAAAAAAAAGCATGGCAACAAGAACGGTAGGATTAAAGCTTTGCTGCCTGGTCGAGGCTGGAAAGCATCTTCTGCGTCTCCTTGATCAGAGCCCGGCGTGCAGTTCGGGTATCATCATCGGTAGATTCAATGCCGTCCGCCTTGAGAATCACCTGCGCCAAGATCGTCTCCGCGAGTTTCTTGTGCTCGAATTCGCGTGATTTCGGCTCAGAGGGCGGGCTAGCGATGTATGCTTCGCAGAGCGGTAGTAGGTCTCGGTGGAAGTATACGGTCAAGGCTCTTACTTGCTCGGGTGCGTTGGGCAAGGCATTTAGGTTCGGTGCGGGAGGGGGTAATCCCGAGCGACCACTGGATGATGTTGGTCGTTGTGATGGAGGCGGAACTAGTTCGGGCTGAGTCTCCCCAGGCTGCTGCTGCTTCTTCTTCTTCTTGCCCTTGGATTTTCCTTTACCCTTGTTTTTCTTCCCTTTACCTTCGGAGGGACCGTCCGGTACGCGCGGGTCATCCTGACGGCCCGAGTCGCTGATTCTCTCAGCGTCGGAGACATCGCTCGGAGTCCTCGCTCCCGACTGAACCTCCGACACCACGCACAGAACCTCCGATCGCTGTTTCAGACCCTCCACTCGACAAGGCAGGGAGTCATTGCCTAGCAGCTTACCCTTGTAGAGGAGTCTGATACGATTCGGATCCGCCGTCTTGGTGACCTCCGCGGCGCTTTGCCTCAACTGGCCCACACTAAGGGTGCCGTCGTTGATCGAGTAAGGCGGGAAATGCAGCTCGTAGGTGACTTTGCGGTGGTTGAGGAGGAGTTTATCGGGCTCTGTGTCGTTGTCCTCAGGATCCCCCCTCTGGAGGTACGTATTTTCGTATACGTGCGTGGGAGGGTCCACAATACCGTTAGGTCCAAGGTAGGAGTAGGGTCGATCACGCTCGCGATCACCGAGCGGGGATGTACTGGGGACGTCGCTGTAGGAAGGAGAGCGGCGCCAGAAGCTGCGCCAAGACATGACCACGAGGGCAATCGCACAGGCAACGAGGGTGAAGGCGATCGAAGATTTCTGGGAATCTGAGGCGAGCGTGCGGTAATAGGAGGGCCAATCGGGGGGAGAAGTGAGAGCGCGCAAGAAGGGCGTCGACGACGATGAGGCTGAACCGGAGACGAGGGGAGTAACCAATTTGTGGTGGAGGGAATGCAGGGAGGAGGGGAGACTGGTGGTTATATAATCGAGGTAGGATGCACACGTCTCGCCCAGCGCCAGAGAGGACTGGGAAATGTGTGAGAGCAGCTGGGTCATGGATTTATGAACCAGAGGCACAGCGAGGATGTCTTGTGGTGTTGAGGTCATGGAAGCTGGCCTTAGTTTAGTTTCTTTTTCCGGCATCGGCTTACTATTTTGTCAAGCGGAGCCTTGCCTGAGGCCTGAGCTCCTTGTATTCTGTCGTGACTCAGCCACAGTTGAGCCACAGTTAGCCAGTGTTGATACCTGATTTGTAGACCAGCATCCAAATCATCTGGAAGTCTAGGTAATTGATGCTGAGCATGATCTGGGATGAAAGTTCATGATTACTAGTACTTCCATCTGACCGTACATCCATACGACCGGTAGCAGGGTACTCTACAGCCTTCCACCTGCAGGCGCAACACCTGGTCCATAGAGGAGATACAAGAGACTCGGCGCCTGGTGGCAATTAAAAGTTTCGTCATCTGATCTCGCTATCGGATAATCTCGGTTGTTGTCCGATCTCTCCCTGGCCGTCGTCGGAATTATCGCAATATTTTTTTGGAGAGAGAGAGAGAGAGAGAAAAAAAAGATGGCTTGAATATGGACAATAATAGAGGTACTATACTATATATATTAGGTGATATCATACAGGGAAAAAAAAAAAAATCGTGTCTAGTTAAAACGCCTTTGCAATGCGATATAGAGTTCGTCCTTCTATATTCTGACCCCACCATTCGCGGGCCGCCCGCCAAACCATCTAGCGAGACCCCCATTCCCATCGGGACCGTCATTGCTCATCCACCGAGGAAGCTGAAAGGAATCGCCTTGCAGCCACTGAGGTCGGCTGGCGGTCTCAATGGTATTTCTGACCCGATGGGCAAAGGACTGGAAAAAGTTTTCCTCGTCCTGGTTCTCATCCTCCTCTACAGCAGAGGATATAGCAACCGCACCCCTGGGAGCCCCGGATGGCCGTGTGGCGTTGTTTAAAGGGGTTCGCGAGGATGAGAATGCTTGGGTATTGCTATCCATGTTCGTTGACTCGCGAGGTGGCCGCCCAGTACGCGCAGACAGCCCAAGGGATCCGAGACTGTTCAATTCCCGATCAATGAGTTCCCGGCCCTCACGCCAGCCGCCTATTCCGTAGCCACTAGGATTGTTTTCCAAGTCATCATCCTCTTCTTCCAAAAGCCCGAAGCCACAAATGTTTCGCACGCGACCATAGAGATTGAAGAGAGCAGCACAGACCGGAAGGAGGATAAAGACAGGGAAGAAGTAATCAACCCCTTTCCCAAGGGGGGTCAGAACAATCCACTGGCCGAGAAATCGATAAAATGTAGTTCTCTGCTGGACATCCTTCGGCAGAAATGTCAGGAAGTTGTATGCAATGGGTACCGTAAGCCTGGCGACTAGCCCCGCATACCAGCACGCACTCTCTCCGTATGTGTTCCGACGGACCAGCGCTCGATTGCCCCACACTTTGGCATCGTTGACGCCAACCAAGGCTGCAGAGCACATGTAAAGCAACCACATAGAGGCAATTACTTGTTTTCCAAAACCGATTGGTGCCGGATCCTGGTGATATGAGATAATAGATAGCGTTACCACAGACAGGCGGGGGGCCAAAGACTTGATCAACTCCGACCAGACAACGCAGATCGACGCGGCTGCAAAGACTGCCCCCAGGAACAGACGGAAGCTGGGATAAAAATTCACATAGAGATGGTACCGCAGATAGGGGGTGAGGAGCTTCACTTGCGGGAGACAGGAGGAGCGCTGGGGGTATTGGCCAAATTCGAGTTTCTTCGATGCGGAAGAGTTTATGATTGCCTGCAGATCGGCAGCCGTTAGGATTAGACGATCCCACTCATCGACAAACCGAGCTTTCTGATGCCGGGCGCGTTGGAGACGTCTGGTCAAGTCCGCCAAATAGCGTTCTGTGATGACAGCGGGAACGGTGCTGGAACCGGCGGAAGGTTCCAATAGACCGGATCGAAGTTCTGGAGGGGTGGAAGTTTCTGCGAGCTCTTCTATCCAGTCCTGGAAATTGCGAGCGGAGCCAGTCTTCCGGTTTTGTAACTGGGCAACCTGAGACTCAAGGCTCTCCAGATCATTGATGGCATCCATCAGGCGGTCATGCAGTAAGGGCGCATGGGCTTGGAGTCTGCGTAGTCTGCCACTGACATTGGAATTGCGGAATAGCGTGCGTGGGATCGAAACCAAGCCATGGCCCATGAGATAGATGGCAAGAACGAGACCCCAGACGTAAGCTAGAGCCATTACTAGGGCCTTGATCGACGTAAAGTCAAAGCCATTTTGGATGCAAATATAAATAAACCCCACCGTTGCACAGCCCAACACAATCATTTGATACCGTGCGTTGGAGCGGATAGAATATTGGATGCGGCCCTTGGCATCGCGGTATCCGGAATCGATATATTCGCCGAGCAACGGGAGAATAGCCCTGGGGGACGGAAGCATCGGAGATTAGCATGAATGTACACCAGAGGAAAAGGCAACATATGTGCAATGCATACCACGTGAGGACAAAGATCAGCCAGTAGGCGATGCGCCAGGATACCAGGATGAGGCGATCTGGGAGCCAGATGGCCTTGGGTCCGGAGCCATCATCACGCGAGCTGGAGGCTAAATCAATGGGGACCAGAAGAACTACACTGGCTGGGAGGGCGAGCGCAAGGAAGACGGGGGTTGATAGATAAGCTGGCGTGGCTCGCAGTGTAAGGAAGCGTCGGAGGAGGAGCAGTACGAGGATGGAGATTATGACGAGGGCAAGGGTAAAGAATACAGAGGAACCGACCGAGATGGAAGCTATGGAGATCATCATGGTGGATGTGACAACGGAAGAAGGGAGGGTATGGGAGTTGATTTGCTCGATCAACAATAATTGATCATGTCGAGTCGGTGAGGTGGGTGGACTCAGAGAGGAACTATCGATCCAAGCCCCCGACGAGAGCGGAATATAGGTATGGAGTGGAAGGTACGGAAGAGGTAGTACTGTAACTATTGGGCGAGGGAATTAATAATAATAATAGGGCAGAAAGAGGATGACGGGTAAGAGCAAGGGGAACTTGACTTGCAAGGCACTGAGAATAATAATAGTAATAATCAAGGTTCTAGTTAGTTATTTCCAGACAAAATGACAAAGTGGAGGATCAAAAGGTGGACAGACAACAACAGGAACTCGGGAATAGGTTGACGACGACTCTTTTCCCCCGTTTGTACGATTGAGATGCGGTCACGTTGTGGTCACATGACATGGCTGCTTGCGGAGACATCAGCAGATGTAATTGGCTGAACGAGATTTGATTTTCCCGCCATAATTATTTCTATAAACCTAACTAGTGGACGGAGTACGAGTAGTTAAGTAATAATCCTAATATTAGTCTGTTCTGGTGATGGTGGTGTTGCTCGTAAAGAGACAAGGTTTTGTGCGACCTTGGTAGATAAATTAAGAATGAGGTACTTTTTCTATTACTTGTGCAGAGAGGTACATGATTATACTCTGTGTACGGTCCGCTTTATAGAAGACACACAATAGTTTCCTGATAAATTATAATCCGAAAAATCCGAAGCAGAAGAGGATATAAAACAAGAAAAAAGAAATCTTCAAGTCTCCTCAGGGTTGTACTTTGTGAACCGATAATAAAGGGAAGCAATGACTTCTTTTTATGTTGTCAAGTCCTACTAGTAGTCTTCCATAGTTACCTAAGGTACCTTAAACTACTTGAAGATCATGTCGAGGTCTAAAGGTCTAGTTCCTGGTGAGTCCCACACCTCTTTTTTTTTTGACAGGATCTTAAGTCTTACCTGAGTATCGCCTATTTTCTTCCTCTCTTCGTTTTCCTCTTGCTCCCTTGTTCGCCATTAATTGGGTACTTTCATCTATTATTTGCTCTTAGTAGTAGTAGTAGTAGTATTATTTTTCCTTTTCTTTTCTTTTCTTCCTCCTCTTCTTCTTCTTCTTGCTTTTGTGATTTCTTGTCATTTTCATTTTCTACTTTCTTCCACTTCTCTCTTCTCTCTTCTCTTTTTCTCTTTTTCCCTCTTCACCTCTTCCTAACTAGTAAGTATTGACCTATACCACGCCACTGGGCAGCATCTACCTACCTCTCTCTCTCTCTCCCACGGTTGCTTTCTCCTCTTCCCTTCTCTCCCGACCGATTGTTCCATTCTCTTTCCCACCCGCTCTTTTCTCCCCACTTCCTTTCCTCTTATCTTCTTTTCCTCTCTGATGATTCCGCTGCTGGTCCCTTGTTTTTTATTTTCCAATTTCAATTTTCTTCTTATCCGCCCATCTCGTTTCAAACTTGCCCCTACCTCATATTACGATCATCCTGATATGTTACTTTTTGATTAGATCTTTAAGCTTTTTTTTTCCCCTTCTTTTGTCCTTGAATATATATTTTTTTTCTTTATTTTTCTCTTACCCGATTTTCCCTTGGATCGTTTTGCGCGATCTAAAAATCCCCGTGGTTCATCAAGAGCTTCTCCCAAGTCGATACGAATCGTTCTGCAGCGGCTGGATCCCGTGTTACTGCAACATCCTTGTCACTGATCCAACCCTCTCTCTCTTTGCTCCTCCCACTCTTCCCCCCTTCTCCCCAAAGGCCACTTACCCGGTGTCTGCCAACGAACTTGCTTCAACTGAACGCTGGTGCCCGAACGCCTTGTTGCCCCCGTTGAGTTGGTCCCCTTGCTCTCTCTATCTACCTTTCTTCCCCCCTCTCCTCGATCTTTCTCCGTCATTATTCTACCACTCACCTTGCTTTATTTTGATCTACCCTTACTCATATTTATCCTAATTTCAACGTTATCGCTGTCTTGAAGCTGACTCTTTCTTGGATCTCCCGCAAAAGTCGCGTCTTTGACACCTATATTCTCGCGATTGTTTGATTCCGCTCGTCTTCTCTACCCCTCGGATTCATTGCCGCCTTTGCCGATCTCGAAGTCCGCCCTCGTCTCCACCGTCCTGAGCTTACATATCCCCTCGCTCGATTCGACCGTCGACAAAGGGTGACAGCTTTCATTTCCATCAGCGAATGCTGATTTCCAAGGAAGGCTTGCGTGGACTGCTCCTCGATCCCCATTGAGGGGGTTGTTGACATGAATCCCGCAAACTTCCCCAATGTCGCTGGGGGCTTGAACGGCGCCACGAAGCCGCATGGCCAAATGCAAGTTCCCCCCAAGGGCGATAATGGCCAGTATATTCTCGCAAATATTGCCCAAGCTCTACAGGCCCAGGGACCTTTCACTGGTTGGAGAGCCGGCCTCACAGTGAGAGATCGCACTCTCAAAGTCCATCACATGTGAGTTGCTGCCCCTTCGTGCACACACTTTCCACTGTACCATGGTACCTCGGCTGACCTCATATTAGGATCACTTCCCTCCGCCTAATACAGCCTCAAATAAATCTACAGAACGCAGCCCAGGCTGCCATGAATTTCGAACAGAAAGCCTTTAAAGAATCCAGGGATAAGGTAGGCTTCGTGTCTTCGAGAGTTAACCTACCAGTTGGGTCTGATCTAATTTCTATAGACCGAGTACGAAAGGGAATTTAGCGAGAAACTTGTCCATATTCGAGATACGCGTGCCCGACAGGCCGCTGTCATGCAGGGAGGCATGATGCAGCAACAACAACAACAACAGCAAGGTCCTGGTTCGGGCATGCAAGGCGTAGGACAGTCTCCATTCCCTCAGCAGATGACTCGACCGGTACAGGCATCCCCAATGCTGGGTCCCCAGCAAATGCAGATGGACATGAACGACCCGAATCAACAGGCCGCAATGCAGCATCGCCAACAGCAGCAACAGCAGCAACAGCAACAACAGCAACAACAGCAACAGCAGCAACAGCAGCAACAGCAACAACAGCAACAACAGCAGCAGCAGCAGCAGCAGCAGCAGCAACAACAACAACAACAACAACAACAACAACAACCTCCTCCAGCAATGCTTCAGCAACAACGCACACAACGGCCTGGTGGTAGTGCCGGCCTCTCCGATGAGCTTAACACTCTTTCACCCCAGGAATACGAGAACGTTTGCCGAATTGCAGCTCAAATCCTTCAAAAAACCTCTCAGGAAGATATGAATAAGATTAAAGTGAATTTGCAAAATATGAGCAACGAACAAAAACTTTATTTGTCGAAGAAGGGCATGGACCCAATCACATACTTTTTCCGTTGTCAGGCCTTGAACCAACTTCGCAGGTTCAAACGTTCACGCATGGAGATGGCCCGTAATGGACAGAACAATGGGGTTGACCCCAACAATGGAATGATTGGGGGGGATCCTATGATGAATCCTCAACAACGTCAAATGTTCCAGAACATGGTAAATCTTCAACGAAATCCTCAGTTCTCTATGGGCAACCAGCAAAACATCGATCCTTCCTCATTTATCGGCAATGTGGAGAATATTCAAGGTCAGCAAGCAGACGGCCTCCGCTCTCAGGAAGCAGGTCAACTTGTGGTCCCAGCTAGCTCTTCCCAGATGAACCAACCGCCTTTCAACACACCTCAGAATATGTTCCAAGTCGGGCAACAGCTTGGTCAAGGTGGTCAAGTGAACATGAATGGCGCGGGCATTAGCCCCCAATTTCTTGCGCAGCAGCATCTACCCGGCGCTCAAAGTGGTCCACAAGATAGAGCTCAACAGGCAGCTCAATTTCAATCCCAATCCCAGGCTCAGACCCAGGCCCAACGAGTACAAGCTGCACAGAAAGCCCAAATGGCTATTTCTCAGGTTGGCCAAGCTAATACCCACATGCAGCAGCAGATGGCTCAGCAAAGTCCAGCGATGCCCATGTTGAATCGTCCGATGGCCGCCCCCGGTCAGATGTCCCCTGCACAGGTTGCTGCCCAGATCCAACCTCAATCTAGACCACCAGGAATGGGGCAACAGCAGGGCAACGTCCAATCCCTGGGAGCTCAACAGGGGATGCCAAACCGGCCGGCGATCCCCCCAAATCTTCCTGCCCATGTCCAAGAACAACTGGCGCAAATGTCAAATGAGCAGCTCACAGCGTTTTTGATGAACCAGCGTCGTATACTTGCAAATAACCAGGCTATGGCAAGAGCAAATGCTGCCGCTCAACAACCTATGAGTATGCAGCAAACCATGTCACAGTCTGCTCAGGGCCAACAAATGGTCAACAGCCAGCTGGGTAACGCTCAAAATCTGCGAGCATCCCTAGGTTTACAGCAGCAACTTGCAGCCATGGGCCAAGCACAGCAAACTAATCAGATGATGCCGGGACAGCAGATGTCTGTTCAACAGCGCCAACAAACCCCGCAACAACGCCAACAAGACCTCTATAAGCTGCAATTCCTTCGTCAGCAAGCTAATAGTGGGGCGATGGAAATGACTCCGGATCAAATTAGAGAGATGGACCGCATGCCTTTCCCGGCGGCAATTCTGAATACCAACCCTAACGCAGCATCATTTCCAAAAAATATCAAAACCTGGGGCCAATTGAAGCAAATCGCAGCCACGAACCCCCAGCTTCTTAGTGGTATGGATATTTCGAAATTGATGACCTTGCAAAAGTTTCATCTTGCCCAGCTCCTTGCTCATGGTAAGGAAAATCCGAATAGGGCCGCAGAGCAGAATAATGGTCAAGCTCCTTGGATGCCTATGTCTTTTCAGGGCCAACAACAGCCCTTCATGAACCCCCAGCAATTCCAGGCAGGCCAGCAGCAGCCCCAAATAAGCATGCAACATATAAGACCCGTTACGGCACAGGATATCGCAGTAGCTCGCCAACGTTTGGGCCCCCAGGTGCAAAACCTTACTGACGAGCAGATTCGTGAAGCACTTGGACAAAGACGAATGCAAGCATCCCAGGCCCGTGCGGCCCAAGCTCTCCTGAATCAGCAGAACCAACTGTCACAGCCACCTCAGCAAACTCCAGTTTCTGTTGCGCCCTCTGCACCGCTGGTTAAATCCGAACCCCAACCTCAACAGCAAGTACCTCAGCAGAACCAACAAAACCAAGCCGCAAAACCCACGGCTGCAACACCGGCAAAGACAGCCAAAGTGGCTGCAAAGGCGGTGCCTGCGCCAAAAAGAAAAGCGCCGAATGAAGAACTCGCACCCCCTCGGACTTCACCCCTGCAAAAATCCGGGCCGCCAGCTACGCCTCAACAGGCACCGTCCCGGCCACAAATACCATTCACTCGGGAGCAACTGGCAGCAATGACGCCTCAGCAACGTGCGCAAGTTGAGGCGCATCTTCGTCGACAACAGGGCCAAGCGCGTGGGACGATCAACAGGGCCGCTGCGGAAGAGGCTTGGAACAATTTACCCGAAAAGATTCGACAGTTACATAACGAGATTTCTAAGAACGCCCCTCCTGATCAGCCCATTGCTGTGACTCCCGAACAGAGAGCTACTATGAACCAGCAGCTCCGTGACTGTACAGACTATCTGGGTAGAATGGACGCACTAGTTCAATTTATCTCTAAGATCCCCGGCCAAGAGAAGAACGTTCGAAACCTTCTTGGGATGGTATGTATGCTCAACAGCTTTCCCTTCCCCCCTCCCTTTTTCCTTCTTCTTGTACTTCTTTTTTTTTTTTTTTTCGCATTTTGGTATACTTTACTAACAACATTGAATATAGCGAATCCAATTGATGCGCCAGTTTAAGCCCGGACCTGATTGGATGCTCAATGATCAAATCACCATTACTCCGGATTCTCTTACGGGAACTACGAACTATATCAAGAAATTGTTCCATCACATGATTGCCCGTGTGAACCAGCAGCAGAATCAGTCTTCTGGTCAACGCCCTGGTGTTGCGCAGGGGACCAATGTACAACAACCCAACCAAAACACACCGGCGCTGAACGCAAGCAATTTGCAACAGCTCCAGCAACAGGAAGAGGCTCTTCAGCGGGCACGTAGGGCTTCGAGCCAAACTGCCTCGGGGGCTTCTAATCTTCCGCAGGCGCCGTTTGGGGCCCCGTCTCCCCAAGGTGTTCCGCATGCTTACGGACCTGGAAGTATACCCCCTCAAGAGTTGAAACTTCCGCCTCCAAAGAAGAGAAAGCAATCTCACCCAGGTACCACGCCGGTTATGGGAATTTCCGTTACCAAACCCCAAATGAACAAGCAAGTCGCTACCGAGCCGAAGCCCATTTCTGGTGCTTTCAAGTGTTCTATCCCTGAATGTCAGAACCACTATCAGGGCTTCGCTACCCAGAATGAGCTTGATAAACATGTGGAGGAGAATCACAAAGCGGAGGAACCCATCGATGACCCCCTGCAGTTTGCTCTCCAGAGTTTTGGAAAGCTCATAAAGGATGAGGACAAAGAGGATGTTCAGGCATTGAACAAGACATCGATCCTCTCGTCGCCTATTAAACATGAGGTCAAGATTGAGGGAACCACCCCTGCTACGGGCGCAACCCCAATGGGACGAATCTCAAGCCAGTTTGGACTAAAACCTGTTTCGCCAGCGCCGAGTCAGCAGCTCACCCCTGTCGTGTCTTCAGGTAAACCTCCCGGCTCCTCATCACTCAACCCTACCGCGAGCCGGGATGGGAAGAAAGAACCAAGGAAACCCGGTGACCAGGGCCCTACTTCGTTGGATACGGCAGCAAACGATCCCTGGGCAGATAGCGCGATATCCTTGGAAGCGATTCGCGACACATTCATGGACATGGGCGACGAGGGTGGTTTGGGCTTTGGTGCGATGGATGAATTCCTCAATGCGGAGATGTTTACTGGGACCCAGGATACTCCAGACTCTGTTGAGACTGGCCTAGTTACGCAAACCCCCAAGGATAATGAATTGTCGAAGAATGAAGACTTGAACGACAAAAATGCAAGCATAACGGAAAGTTCTTGGATTCCGGTGGAATGGTTTAATTTACCGGGTCGATTTGAGGACGGTTTATTGATGAATGAGTCCTGTGAGGACATCGACTGGGACACGGTTGACCGCAGGGACGCGACTATGAGTGTCGACGACAGTGGCATTGCTATTTACGCCATGTAAAGAGAAGATCTTATGGGAATTATTAATGATTAAAGCAGGCGAATGGTGTGTGTTGTATGCTCTATATTGATATCCCACCCCCTTTTTTTTCTTCTAAATCCTTCAGTTTCTTTGTTTATTTTGGCCCAAATGTGAATGACTTATGTATAATAAGCCGAGAGGGATCAGGGGGTTTTCCTTTCCTTCTTTGTTTCAATCTTGCCAGGTTCATTTTGTGAATTATTAGCCCCGGCGTTTCAAAGGAAGGGTATTTCTGTGAAGTGTGTGGAAAGTTGCAGGGTAATGGAGTATCTGAGGCTTTCTTTAAAATAAATACCAAGTTTCTTCACATGGATATCTCACTAGTTAGTTAACTAGTTAACTACTCTATGGTACTGTTTATAAGCAGTAGATGTGGAGTTGGTAACTAGTTAACTATCTATAATTATGTAACTAATGTAACTATGGTATCGGGTGATCAGCCACTGCTGATAAGCAGGTTATCCGTACAACTTCCCCAAAGCTCAACAACACATCATCTTCATCTTAACTCATCTCGCTCCTAACTATCCGCACCATCCTCGACTGAAAATGGGCTTCCAATAAGTCGTCCTTGAACACTAAATCTGCTTCATATTGTTTATTCGACCCTTTTTTTTTTCGGTCAAATCCCAACAAAGTCCTCCAAGATCGTCCAAGAACCTACCCACCGAGCTCACCAAACCACCCCAGTTTCGAACGCCGCCCTTTGTCCTTCTGTGCTATTATCGAGAGCCAGCTGTCCCAGCCCAGGATTCAAGATGGAGAATAAGGCTATTATACCGTTCCTGGTCACAATGATGCTTGTGACAGGAGTGTGCAATACCCTTCTTAATAAATATCAGGTGAGGGGAATTTCCCTTCACTTCACTTTCGATGAATAGTGCTCATACAAAAGGGAAGGACATGCAATGTGTAAGAAACTGTGATTCTCCAAATCCCAAAGACCATCGCCACTTTGAACAACCAGTTATCCAAACGTAAGTCCAGCCTTTTGCATAGAAGAAGACACTCAACATGGGCTGTTGCTTACCGTGTGCGCTTGTTACTGGAACAGGATTCAGATGTTTATCGGCGAGATGGGCTGCTGGCTCGTCGTTCTCATGTCCTACATTTACAACCGTCATATTGCGTCGCGCCTACCCCAGAACCAGTCGCCCCTTTTGGCTGGTGGATATCGTCCTGTGAATACCGCTGATGGAGACGAGGAGGACCACACTGTCGAGGACTCCGATTTCAACAATGACCCTTCGAAGCCCCCTCGTCTCCCCGATGGTCGTATTCGGCTCCAAGGGCTCAGGACGTTCCTTCTTGCTGCTCCATCCTGCTGTGATATTGCAGGCACTACTCTAATGAATGTTGGTCTCCTCTTTGTCGCAGCCAGCATCTATCAGATGACACGTGGAGCTCTTGTTCTCTTTGTTGGGCTTTTCAGCGTTCTATTTCTCCATCGAAAGCTGTATTTATACCAGTGGCTCGCTCTTTTCGTCGTAGTTCTTGGAGTTGCACTAGTTGGCCTCGCAGGTGCTCTCTTTGATAATGGTAAGAATCATGATATTGATCAAGAAAGCGTTGTTGCTACTATCACTCTCGCAGCAAGGGAACTAAGGAACGCTGCTGAGACTCCTGAGGCCGTGAAGACTGTATTCGGCGTTGTCCTCATTGCCGCAGCTCAGATTTTCACTGCTTCACAGTTTGTGCTTGAAGAATGGATTCTGGAAAACTACGCCATGGATCCCCTTCAGGTTGTTGGTTGGGAGGGCATTTTTGGCTTCTCTGTGACTGTTATTGGGTCGATCATTTTGTACCTGACCGTGGGGCAGACCGAGGCAGGTCGTTATGGATATTTTGATGCTAAGGAGGGGTGGCGCCAAGTCCTAACTCATAGGGCCGTCGCTATTTCAAGTATGATGATTATGATTAGCATTGGGTACGTATCTCATTTCTTTCTCCTTGTCGTTAATTTATAACTAACATTTTCCCTCTCCTAGCGGCTTTAACTTTTTCGGACTCTCGGTTACCCGCTCTGTGTCTGCCACATCTCGCAGCACAATCGACACCTGCCGTACCCTCTTCATCTGGCTTGTTTCCTTGGGCCTCGGATGGGAGAGCTTCAAATGGCTCCAGGTTGCTGGATTTGCTCTCCTTGTATATGGAACCTTTTTGTTCAACGACATCATCCGTCCCCCACTCAAGGCCTGTCTACCTAGTGGGCTGAGGGAAAGAGAGGTTCTTTTGCCAGAGGAACCCATCGAGCACAATTAAACCCACCTTGTATACCTCTATCTCTCTCTCGACATATATATCTCTCTCTCCCCCGGAAGGATTAAATTTATTTGCACTGTTTCCTTTCTTTTCCTTCTTTTAGTTGAAGTGAGAATAAACGGACAAGTTTCTTTCCTTCTTTCTTTCAATTTTTTTTTTTTTTTTCGGTTTGAAATTTCCGGCTCATGATAACATACCACACATACTTACTGGAGTTTTTGGGATAGGCAGCTTGCATATATGCCTATTTGCTCTCGGCGATTGGATTGTTTTGTTATTTGCTTTGGATTCGTTATTTTATCCGATGGTCTGGTCAGATGGCTAGATGGCCAAATGTGCCAAGTTCAAGATATGATTAAATTAATGATTTCTATTGAGTGGTCTTGCGCTTGTCCAAGTTATTGGTATTTGTTTACTCGTACCTGTACCCTTTCCTCACATTCATCCTTATATAGTACTTGACTGATCAGGAAAAGATACTGTAGTAAACTTACGGAGTACCTGTAGTGGTTGAATTATGTGAGTGTACCCGAGGTAGGCAGTAGCTATTTGTATATGTATGTATATATGTATGTAGTGTATACATCACTATGTACAGGTGACACATGACTGACTTACTTCGTACTCACGGATAGGAAATGCATGTAATCACCCGATAAGCACACAACTAAGCAAGCAGAGAGAAATACGTTAACTAGTTAGCAGCTACTGAAGCTAACATATCAGCTGTCAGCTTCTCCTGACCCCACATTGTAGATATCTAATTCACTAGCCCATCTTCTAGAGAAATCGAAAAAAAAAAAAAAAAAGGGGGGGGGGGGGGGTTAGGTTAAAGCAAAGCAAAGTCGAACTCGAGTGGTAAGAGGGAAGAATTAATTCAATTCAGAAACGATAATGATTATGAAGGCGTCTTGGAACGAAAGACGGGTATGGATAATGAATAATTATAAGAAAACAATGAATATAGAGTGTTGGGTATATGGAAAATGCTCGAGGACTTGCTTGCCTGCTTGGATATTTGTTCCTTTCTTAGACAAGAACGTATAATGTACACATCTAGAATAGACGTTAGCAAATACTGTTATAACGAAGAAGGGAGCGAAGCCTTACTAGAGAAAGACCGAAGATCATTGAGAGCCAAAAGAACACGTTCTGCAGGGTGTGTAGTTAGTAAAAAATTGGTAGGACCAACTGGATGATGTATGGTGAGTCATGTGGGACGGGAACGTACGTTGAGAGTTGTCTTATCACGGAAGTACTTGGACTTTTGGATGGCAATGATAGGTAGCTGGAGCATCATAGCGAGGAACCCGTATCCGCGCAACTTCTTGGTAATACAGCTCATCACGAGTTCGTGGAAGATGGAGCTAACCAAAAACGTGATGAACATCGCTACGGGCTGAGAGAAGTGAGAAAGAGAGGAGAAGTAGACATGGCGGCGGAGGAAATGGTGGACAGGGATGTTCCACTCGCGTGAGAATTCAAGCCTGGCAAAAATGTCCGTCAGCAAAAGACAGGGATTTTGAGGAGTGTACTACCTACCAATCGCAGGAATTCCACCAATCCGAGTAAAAGTGGCGGTCAGCAAAGCATGTCAGCTCTGCAAAGGCGCCCAAGACATACTCGAAGATGACCAGGAATACGAGCAGGAAGGTAATCATGAAGGGAAAAAGCAGCATGCTAATTGCTTCCGCCATGATGAGGGCCTTGTCTGAGAAACTTTTGACAGTATGAAGTTGACTGCCAGCTTCACTTAAGACGGGCACGATAAACTCTTCGCTTGTAAGAGTCAATAGGAATATACATCCAAAAACAGCCAGGCTCTTTAAGCCGACCTCCATCCACTGTCTATCTTTGCTCCGAGGGTACTCCAGCTCGTAGCACAGGGTGGGACAAAAGAGAAAGTCGATATAGTTGGCGGCTGTGAGGTTCTGCGGATATGTGACATTGCCCATGGGAGATGTCAGCTCCGTAGCTAGATCGTCACGCAGATCAACGATTGAATTCGATCGTCCATGGCTAGCTCGTCGCGGTGGCTGTTGGCGAGTGGTTACTTCTGGATATCGGACGGCTGCGTCTAATGAGAAGGAGCCAGGCTTATCCAAGGCGGAGAGACGACGCTCTGTCGCACTGAGATGGCCGTTGTAGAAAGCATAGGAATGGATCTTCATAAGGATTGTCAGGGTGTGGAGGGTAAAAAAGACCTGAGCTGTCCACGTCCAGCGTAGCATGAATGGCCATCTATTATGATTAGTTAATTTCGGGCCGTGCAAGTTAAGGAATCGCGCAACCTACTTGATCCATAGAACTAGCCAAGCTGCTTCAAAAAGACTTTGAAGGATAATACCCCCTCTTTCCCAGCGTAGAAAGCTTATTCCGCTTCTAGAGAGAAAATGGAGTGGTACAACTAGCATGCTACTCCCCACCATAGCAAGATCGCTAAAGCCCATTTCCCACACGTTTGCAGTCAAAAGGCTCCACACCCTAACTCTCAAGGGATAGCCAGTATCCTTGATATTCCGCAGCACTGTGGTAACAACCATGATAAACAACCCGATCCAGAAGAGAGTGAAGAAGCCGCGGAAGTTATGGTAGTCGCTCCGTGGATCAAAATGGGATACACGGGGGATATAGTTGATGGTGTAGAAGAGCCGGTTTCGAGCTCTGGCTTGTTTTCTGGCCGTGGATATCGAAAACACAGAGGGAGGAGCATCTTCGGGAATTGGAGTCGTGCTGCCGCTAGCATTCGACTGACTGTTAGTGATGGAGCTTGAGCTTCTTTTGAAACTGAAGAATCTCTTACCTAGACTCGTTTTCTAGCTTTTCCACCTGGGAGGAGAGCAACGCATCATCCGGTACGGCACGTGGCCTGAAGACTGCGGTGCCATTGTGATTCGAGACGGCCGAAGACATGCTGGCGATAGAAGATTCGCGGTAAAATAAGGGGGGGGAGAAGATGTAAGGGAAATAGGATGAAAAAATTGAATAGGTATAAGCTTGTTTATTTATAAATAGGGCTGTGCCGGTGCGCTTTAATGTGCTGGTGGGCCCAAGTCCTCAAGGCTCAAGCTATCACCATCTCCTCGTCATCATTTCGGGAGCAGACCTCGGGACCATCAGAACAGCAGTTCAAAGAAATCCCGTGCAATTGAAAGGAGCGCGACTAATATCCGGAGGGAGACTGAGATCCCCGAGTTCCATGCAGAAGGAACGACCGGGTTTAGAAGGCCAATATACAACCTAGGTAATATAGTGGCAGAGGCTCATTGGAGCAAGGGGTAAGGGAGGTCTGCATCTTCATGTCATGCGCGACAAGAGACGAACTGCGCCTGATTCCGGGCGGGTGCCGAACCCGCGGTAGAGCCGGCTGAGCCATGTGATTTGATACACATGCATACGGAATATACCTTCCTTATGGATATAGATTATTTTATTCTCTTCAAGGACATTTAAATTATACTATCTAGATTACGCGTATTCGTATTCCCACCTGCTCTGTTGTGGAATGGGTGCCTGAACCATGAGGTGTGAATATCCTTACATAAGGTATTAGTCACAAGGTTGATATCACGTGACCAAGGGCTCCACCCACACCAACTCGACACCTCAGGCACTCAGGCTTTCCAACAGCAACAACCGGTCGGGCGAGGCTCACCTGCAGCGGACAGACTACGACATTCAAACCGAACAGTTCCTTTTGATCATTGTAAACCCAACTCTCGTGTGGGATTGCGTCGACTGGTTTCTTCGCATCCCTCTTACCTCCTCTGCTTCTTCGCTTTTTTCCCCTTCTCCCCCTCCCCTTAATCTCCCAAGGGGGCCTTGTGGCCGCCATGGCATCCCGTGAGTTTCCTGCCCGTTGTTCAATCCCCCACACTCCCTATTCCCTCCCATGAGCTGCTGGCCTAGTGACTGACCACTTCTACCCCACGAATCAATCTAGTCAAGCAATTTATTCGGAATGTTCGATCGGCAAAGACCATCGCCGATGAACGAGCGGTTATTCAGAAAGAAAGCGCTGCTATTCGTGCGTCTTTCAGGGAAGAGAGCCATGATTCAGGCATCCGGTTAGCATGAACCACAGCTGTCCTTTGAATCGCATTTCGAACCAGCGGCTCATACACCCCTGACAGGAGAAATAATGTGGCAAAGCTGCTCTATCTATTCACCCTCGGTGAGCGAACGCATTTTGGTCAAATCGAATGTCTGAAACTGCTCGCGTCCCATCGGTTTGCCGACAAGCGGTTGGGTTATCTAGGCACCATGTTACTACTAGATGAGAACCAAGAAGTGCTGACACTGGTGACCAATTCATTGAAAAAGTGAGCTCCCCATTCCAACTCGTCATGTTGATGCTTTCCTCTGAACGCGTTATTATTGCCATGTAGTGATCTCAACCACTCCAACCAATATATTGTCGGCCTGGCCCTCTGCGCCTTAGGCAATATTGCCTCCGTTGAGATGTCCCGAGATCTGTTCACCGAAGTTGAATCCCTCCTTTCCACCGCCAATCCTTACATTCGGAGAAAAGCAGCTTTGTGCGCCATGCGCATCTGTCGCAAAGTTCCTGACCTACAGGAGCACTTCCTGGAGAAAGCAAAAAAGCTCCTTTCTGATAGGAACCACGGGGTTCTGCTGTGCGGGTTAACACTGGCAATAGATATGTGTGAAGCGGAAGAAGCTGAGGAGGGCCAAGAAGGTGTGATCGAGATGTTCAGACCTCTTGCTGGCGGTCTCGTACGTGCTTTGAAGGGCCTCACCACTTCTGGATACGCTCCTGAGCATGATGTCTCTGGTATCACGGATCCCTTCCTGCAAGTAAAGATCCTACGCCTTCTCCGAGTCTTGGCTCGAGGCGATGCCGCAACAAGTGAACTGGTCAATGACATCCTGGCTCAAGTAGCCACCAACACTGATTCCACCAAGAACGTTGGAAACTCGATCTTGTATGAAGCAGTCCTTACCATCCTTGACATTGAAGCCGACTCGGGTCTGAGAGTTTTGGGTGTTAATATCCTCGGAAAATTTCTTACCAACAAGGATAACAACATCCGCTACGTTGCCCTTAACACTCTGAACAAAGTTGTTGCCATTGAACCCAACGCTGTTCAAAGACACCGTAACACCATCTTGGAGTGTTTGCGTGACCCCGACATTAGTATCAGACGACGTGCTCTTGACCTCAGTTTTATGCTCATCAATGAAGATAATGTCCGTGTTCTCGTCAGGGAGCTGCTTGCCTTCCTGGAAGTTGCCGACAACGAATTCAAGCCGGCTATGACCACCCAGATCGGTATCGCTGCTGATCGATACGCACCAAACAAGCGCTGGCATGTGGACACTATTCTCCGAGTCCTCAAGCTGGCCGGTGCCTACGTTAAGGAGCAAATCCTGTCTTCTTTTGTCCGCCTTATCGCAACGACCCCCGAACTGCAGACCTACTCTGTGCAAAAGCTCTACTTGTCCCTAAAGGAAGATATCTCCCAAGAGGGTCTTATCCTCGCTGCCACATGGGTTATTGGTGAATATGGCGACAACCTGCTCCGTGGGGGCCAGTACGAAGAAGAGGAGTTGGTGAAGGAGGTAAAGGAGAGTGATATTGTTGACCTTTTCGACAACATTCTCAACAGCACATACGCTTCCCAAACTGTGATCGAATACATTACCACAGCGTCGATGAAGCTCACTGTGCGGATGTCTGACCCGGCACAGGTCGAGCGTCTCCGTCGTTCCCTCAACAGCCGCACTGCCGATCTAAGTGTCGAAATCCAACAGCGTGCTGTGGAATACGTGAATTTGTTTGGCTATGATCAGATCCGACGAGGTGTCCTAGAGCGGATGCCTCCACCCGAGATCCGCGAAGAACAGCGCGTCTTGGGACCTTCCACAAAGAAGCGCCAGAGCAAGCTTCTCAAAGACAAGTCCAAGAAACCCGCAAAGCAGGCCGAGCAGGACATTCTTCTGGACCTCATGGGTGGTTCCGATGCCCCAGTGACAAGCCCAACTGCCAACGGTTCACAGAACACCGCTGACCTGCTGGCCGATATTCTTGGCGGAGATTCCAGTCTTTCATCTCCGGCACCCCAACCTGCGCAGCAACCAGCTGGATCCATGAACACCAGCGCTATTATGGACCTGTTTGGTTCTAATGGAACATCGCCCTCCCCTCAACCTGCCCCTGCCCCTGCATCTCTCGACCTGCTTGGAGCAGCCGGAGCTGGCTCAGCTCCAGTCTCGACCCCTTCTCCCTCCGCTCCTGCCGCTTTCACCGCATTCACAAAGAACGACCTCGTACTCTCTTTGCAAGTTCAGCGGGGCAGCAACAACACCGTCGCTCAAATACAGGCGCGCTTCCGGAACGAATCCAGCTTTGGTCGTTTCTCTGATGTTGGATTACAAGCCGCGGTACCCAAGAGCCAGCGACTTCAACTCAGCGCTATCAACAAAGCCGAACTTGACGCCGGAGACGAAGGTGTTCAAATGCTCAAGGTCACAGGTCTCAATGGGGTAAGCTTCTCCTCCCTTCTATCTCCTCTTGGCCTTTTATCAACTAACAAATTTCACAGCCTCTCCCGCCAAAGCTCCGCCTGCGCCTTCGTATCACATACGCAAAGGACGGCTCCCAAGCGACCACAGACCAAGTCGACTGGACCGAATCGTGATTGCCTTGCAGCCCAGCGCCCCCATAAAGTACAGTGCAGTGCAGTGCAGTCCAAAGCTAGTATAATTCATTCATGTTAGAGAATTGTTAAAAAGGATTTACCCCCACATATGCTTCTTGTTTGCTTATAGGACCCTTTTTTTCCCCTCCTCCTGCCTCCTACCTCCCTTATCGTATCGTATCTATCATTACCCATCCCATCCCATCCCTCAATGATTTTTATTTCTTATTATCTTTCTCTTTATCCTCATCAACTATCCTCCCCCATTGAACGTACCTATAGAAGCACCTTCTATTACAATCTGTCTATTTCTCCCCCTTCCCCCTTCCCTTTCCCCCCTCTCCCCACCCGCCCTTCTGATTCCAATCCAGCCATGTGGCTGGTGCCTGCCTACTAAAGGGTGTTAGTGACTGAGCGGAATTCAATCCATATTTCAAATGCATGCACATATATACATCATACCCCATTCATTGACAGTTTTGGTTTATTTATTTTATTTTATTTTTTCTTCTTCTCTTTCTCCTTTATGCTCTATCTTTTACTTCTTGTAAATGCTCTGCTTAGTTTACTATGATGTTAACTATGTGATCTTGATGTGATATGTTCAGCACAAGAAGAAGGGGGGGGGGGGCGACTTATATAATCCATATGTTTATTTTATGTGCAAGGGTGTAGGGGGAGTTAACTAACTAATACCTAGTAAGCAGTCGTAACAGAATGAAGATTATACCAAGAATACTACTCAAAGCCATGATTGATGGAGTAATATCAACATAATTCATTTCAGCTATATAAGTTGGTAAATCATAAGTCAAATGTCATCAAACCCAATCTCATCGTCAGTCGTTAATAATAAATAATCGTATCATGATTTACTCCTGAGTACCACTCTAGACACCACCCCCTCTCCAAGGCAACTTCACAAAGTCCCTGGGTATGTCCTCAAATAAAAAATCCCCCCCCCAAAGAAAAAAACAAACCATGTATCTGAAACTGATCAGTGCGCCAACATGTGAAGAGAAACGAAATCATAAATGATGATGATAATGTCAGTAATAATAACAATGGTATTGGAGCGATATGATCGTGTCATCGCTTGTAATCCAAAAAATATATAGGGCAAGAACGGGAGAAAATGAAAAAAAAAAAAAAAAAAAAAAAAAAAAAGGGTGGCAGATAGATCTCAATGAGTGTCGAGATAATTCGACTCAGATTGTGAAATCCGAATGCCCACAGACCATCTCGAATGAATCTGATCAAGAATAAGGAGGGCTAGGCGAATTGTTGCGGCAGCCGAAAAGGAATGCAGGATGAACAAATGTAAAATGAATAAGACTTGTGTGAAAAAATGGGGATCGTTCAGGAATTGCAATTCCCAGTTCCGTGTCACTGTAGATGTTGATGGTTACGGTATAAACAGGTCCTGTTGATCCCAAAACCTTATCTCAATGTACAATGATTAATATGCGGACTGTCGTCTCGGCTGATGGTACTCGTTATTAGAGTATGCCTGGGCATATTGGCTTGGGATGTAGTGGACATCTCTAACCTCGCGATGCTTGGCATCCTTTTCTTTCACATGTGGGGAATCGACTTCCCGGTAGAGACGTCGACTAGGCTCACGGATCGGCTCTGCGGGAGGGTAAGCGTATGTGCTACTCCGCACAGGCGCTCGCCGTTCCTGGCGGGGTGGCGAATATGTCCTAGAATGTCTCAACGGTGGTGGCTGTATGGACGGTTCAATAATCTCGGTCTTGTAGCGAGTAGATCTGGCAGAAGGTTCTGCAGGTGTTATAACTTCAGGGGTTGGACTTGAGCTTCCGTAGCCCGAATCAGGTTTTTCGCCTCTCAATTTCGTCGTTCGCGAGACCCCCTCTGGGAAGATACCCATACCCAAGTGAACCGCCTCAGAGCGGCGAGAGGCTTCCCGCTGGGATCGAGATTGTGAGCGCACGCCAGTGGACGGCCTTGAGGACACATGTGAAGGTCGTGGTGATGACGACGAGCCTTTGGGACCAGGGAAAGTCGCTGCGGTTGGTAGCGGGGGGATCTTTTCGTAGACTCGGCCTTGATTCGGTTCTAGATGTTCCACGGAGCCACGATGAGATGTGGGAGGACGGACAGGTTCGCGACTCGAACGTTTTGATCGACCAGAGTAACGAGAAGAAGACATTTCTGGCTCTGCGGAGTCATAGCGCAAAGGAGAGCGAGAAGGTCGGTGTCGTCGTTCAGGATCAAGGGTTTCCTTGGAGCGACGGATATAATCATATGCATCAGTTATCTGTGTCTCATGCTTATACTCCCGAGGGAAGTCATCTTCTTCCGATCGGCGTATTGACTCAGTTGACCTGTGCTTCGACTCGCGGTTCCGCGACGGTCGCTTGACATAAACGGTATCCGACATATCCGATTCAGAGTCGCATGTATCGGAATCTAGATGAGTATACTTCTCGGAAGCTTCCCGTCTTCGTTCCTTGGTTCGGTATTTAGCCCGATCGGAACGGGTTTTGGTAGTGTCGCGCATATCTTTCGCAGCGCGGGCAGCACTGGATGACGGAGGTTTCGTCTTCTTCTTGTCCTCTGTGGCGCGGGAGCGCGGTCGGGCAAAGTATTCATCATGTTTGCGCGACATAGGCCGGGGAGGTTCGGTATAACGGTGCTCGTCATCAAAGAAAGCTTCGGTGGGAGAGCTGTCGTCGGCGGGGGCCCTTTCTTCATAGATGCGTCCATCGCGGTACTCGCGAGTGGTATGCGATCGGGGGTACGAGGACCCGCGGGCCGTCATCTCGTGCTTGAGCTCTGCCAAACGAACTTTTTGGTCGTACTTAATCCTGCTCGTCTCATCGGAAAGGAGTTCATAGGCTTGCTGTACTTTTTGAAACTGATCCTGAGCCTGGCTGCGTAGGGACTCATCTTTGATCTTATCAGGATGACATTTCAGAACCAGCTTCCGATGAGCCGATTTGATCTCAGCTACGGTCGCATCTTTGGCGACCCCAAGTATATCGTATGGATTGAATTCTGGTAGCGATGTCATGGTGTGGATGGGGGGATGTCGGCGATTGACAAACCATCAAAACCAATGGAAAAGAAGGCGAGGGGGGTATGTGTGTAGAGAGAAGTGGAATTGAGAAGGCAAAGAGACGGAAGAGGTGTATTTATTTGAATCAAGGGCGGCAAACGGACAGGAAGGACGATATGAAGGATGGAATGCGGGATGTGGCGATCAGATCATAGCCAACCTTTCCAGAAGGAGACACGACCGATCTTGCAGGAGAACTAGAAGAACAGGGAAGAGAGAGGAAAGTAGAGAGAGCAGAGAAGACACAATATGAGTAATGATGACCGTGATGCAAGAGTCAGAAGGGGAAGAAAGGAATGGGGAAGTTAAGTCCAACCGGAAATGCCGTACGTTAGCAGACACGAATTGTTCCTGGAGGGGCAGCCTGTAAGGTACGACCAGGTACGGTATGGTACCTTTGGGTCGGACAGTAGTAATCAACTTGAACCAATCAGCTGCCAAGATGACCGGTATAATCCGGGTATTTTTTTGCAAGGGTTGGTAATGAATGAGTAACGGTATTGGCTGGCCCCAAGATGGGATGGGGATGCTGACCGAGGGGCAAAAAAATCACAGTACAATAAGATCAAGCGCACTGCGCCACGATGTTGACTCTGACGAGATAAAAGGGAATAAATAATCGCCCCAAAAAAGACAATAATAATAATAAAAAAAAAATGAACTAGCCAGGTGGCCAAAATTAACTCTGAAAAAAAAAAAAAAAAAGAGAGCGAGAAAGAAGCGAAATAGAAGAATGGGGAGATAGTATCAGATGGCGTGGCACCACGTCACAGAGTACTAGAAGTCGTAGGTAGTATAGTAGAAATCTGTAGAATGATGAATAACAATGGCTGTGATGATGACAATGAAAGGTAGGAGCCAGAAATGATATGATGCCAGAGCGAATGGATAGACACAGCAATTGGGATCGTCAGGCAATTGTCGCAGCCAACGCAAGGACAGAATCTAAATGAACGAGGAGATTCTTTCTGTAGTCCATCATCTGTTAAGAAAGTCCTCTGTAGTTTCCCAACCCAGAATTCGTACCTTATGGCCCAGAATCAGCGGTGAAACGGAGCAGATAGTAGGGACTCGGAATCTCTCCAGAGGCACGTTGGGTCAAAAGTCCCAGAAGCAAGAGGTGTCAGAGATAGGAGATTGTAAAGGAGCGGTCAATCATGGACTCTATTGGTTGGAAGAAGAGAAGAGAAGAGTTCACTTCTCCCTGGTTGTGAGGGTAATGTGGAATGGATTGGAATAGTAAGTGGTAGTAAAGGTGGTGAGGAACTGGGGGTCAGAAAGAGAAATCCCAAGCTGCAGACGACCTGGACTGGATGTGATACAAATACATATATCCCTCGCTCATCATTCTCACCTCCGACGACGTTCGCTAATACTAAGAATTAGAATTATAATAATAAATACTAATACCAAGAAGAGGTGAATTCTGCTCCATACTCCTCGGGGGGAATCTATCTATTTTCTCTATTCCTCCTACGATTAGTAGCTAGCTCCTTTGGCGTCCAGTGGAAACGTACAGCAACGAGCCCATCGCCCTAGCATCAACATCTCCATCGATCCATCCTTTCTCGGATTCTTACTTGTTATCATGTTGCCAGCCAATTCTTAGGTCCGCCCTGAACCTACCAGTCGTGTGTGCATTACCCAGGAGGTCTGCAGGACTGGCTGGGTTTTGGTCATCCCATCCACCTCTCTGATGGCAGATGAGCAGCCATGGCGACCGTCACCCAGCAGGGCTTGCGGGGCGATCGAGAAGGGGGGAGAGAGAGAGAGTGTGTGTGTGTCTCAGGGGAAAGTTGACCACCTAATGATAATACTGATTTATTATTTCTTCATTAATTCTGGAGGTTATTATTATATCAGTAAACTTCAAGGACCTTAGTACACAGAGTAAAACAGTGTCATCCTCCAGCCAGAAAAGACAAGGGGAAAAAAAACCCCCGCACTATCAAGAAACCACCAAACTACTACCTCTGCGAGTGAGAGGTACCGCTGCTGGTCCCGGTCATGATCGCAACATGCCCTCTGCACACCACTTTAGTCCCTAGATGGATTCCCCATAGACCGGGTTCTTCTCATAACTTCTGCCTTTTGGAGAGAGGGGAGGTTTGCTATCCAATCACCCACGCTATCAAAGAGCGCATTTTCGGTCGCCTTCCCCGTTCGTCTCGCCTCACCGAGGGCCATGATGTGCTGGTTTCTCTGCAGCCTGGAATTGGCTCAGACCCTTTTCTCGCTGCCCCTCCCCCTCCCTTGGATAGTTCCAATCATCTCGGTCGTTTTTTAGCACTGTGGAGTGTCTTTTCTTCTTCTATGCGATCAGCCACTGCATCTCGCGCGACTCTCAGTCTCTCCTCTTTCCAATCCGATGCACGGAGAACCGCCACTTCTCCAAGAAACCTTTATCCGTGTCGTACCTGGAGGGGAGCCAACCATGGGTACAGTCCTCATCGATCCGATCCCGGCCTCGTGTGTGAAACAGTCCCATGGATTTGCCCCCGGGTGCTTCCGTAGGGAACCGTGGACTCCTCTGTTTTAGGTCTCTCTTTGACTCCGTATCTTGTCTCCGTTCCTTCTGTGCGTTGTTCTTCAGCAGATTGGCACTAGAAAGCTACCTAGGCAGTGGAACAACCTTTCGGGAAACTCGAGTCTCGTGGAATCCAGTTTATCGTCTGAGCCTTGTCAAAATTAGCGCTGACGTGCTTGATCAACCGTAGGATGATTCTGGTTGTCGTCGGTGCAACAACATGTAGCTTCTCTTTGAGGTATCTCGGCGGCTAACTTTGTCACAAGATATTTCAATCACATCGCGGGGTACGCAGTAGGTAGCCTATAGGTCAAGCTGTTGATCTATCACTCTCTCTCTCTCTCCAGCCAACAACAGATCGTCCTCTCGTTAGGAGAAAAAAAAAAAAAAGATCAAACAAAGTTAAAGAGATATCAGAAGTGGAGGGAAGGATCGCATGATAATTCCTCAACGCTCTAATCATATTATTTTCAGCCCACCACCATGTCCTATTGCCTGTCCCACACCTTTACCCGGCAGGGAATCTCCTCCTGGCCTGGTAGGAATATACGCGATCGCACTGCGCGCCAAAGCGAAAAGAAAAAAAAAAAAAAAAAAAAGGGTCATTCTTGAAAGCACAATTACTGGCCGAGTCATCTGCACGCGGGGTTTCTTGTCCCTCCTCCATTCAAGTACCTGGCCAACGGATACCGCCGCTTGCCATGCAATGATTGTCCTGGCATCAAGCTAGTGCTTCACTTGTATGAAAGCAGCACATCCAATTATAGGGTCTCAAACTTTGGCCAGGTGTTGCAATTCCTGTCAGAGCCTGGTTTCTTCCTTTTCTTCTTCAACTGACCTGGACATGCGATAACTAACTATAATCCAAAGATCACCCTTTCTCGCAGGCTATCGCGGGTCTAGATGGCTCTTTCCAGTATCCCATCAGAGACTCCTTTTATTTAACCACCATCCATCCAGAAAATTGCAAGTATTATGAGACAGCCATGAAGTTTCCATTTTCCCGGCTTTTCCCCTCTTCTTTGAGATAACAATAATTAACTATAATCCCGCTCAGCTGAATAATACTAATACTACGGGGTACGGAGTACACTTGTCTGAGTATACATATACAGGAGACAAAAAAGTAAACAAGCTGAATCCGTCTCCATCCATACGCCCGGGGCTAAGTTATGCGGTGGCACAGCATTCCAATGTCTTAACCGGTAATAATTAGTACCCTCTACGGAGTACTCCGACCAAGCCACTCTATCGCTCCGCTACAGCACAGCTACAGTTCCAGCTACAGTTCCAGCTTATGTTATACTGTATGTACATACAGAAACGTGCACCCAAAGTTTTCCGCGCCGTGCTAGTGTAATAAATGTACTGAGGTAACCTACAGCAATACCTGGATCTAAAAATGAAGCTATACAAATGGCCCGTCAGGCAGGAAGCGATGTCAGAGTAATAGAGGATCCAGTCTTCTTTTTCTTTTCTTCAGGCTGCTTAGTGGTTTTTATCTTATATCAACTGGTTATAGGAATCATAATATTTTGTTATGGGATAGATTAGGTCCATCCCTAGCAAAGCGTACTCAGCGTATCCACCTGGATCTTCTTGTTCTCTTCTCTTGATGAACTTCGGAGTGATGGCGGATTATTTAGGGCCAAAGTCATTGTTATTAATAGTAATGTGTCAGGACTCAGGTAATATAGCCGGTAGCAGAAGCCAAAACAAGCTTCAAAAGTAATTCGTCCATGGCGTTCTTTAGTCTATATTCAAGAGTATCATTCCTTGGTTCTCCTCTATATATTCCATCAGTAGGTACTAGGTAGCTATGACGAAGGGAGTAACTGTCAGCGCTAATGGTGGAGATATTGCAGGCAACAAGCCACAGCCACGAGAGAACGGTTTTCATAGTTGTAATCTGGACTCTGGAGCCGTTAGCAACTTCAACCTAATAAATATAATAACTGAAGTTATATAGGTGGGGATGGGCACGGATGGATAATTATTTTAGAGCTATATATATATAGACCCCCTTCTCATCTACATTTCCCAGCTGGTAACGTAACCAAATTATTACTCTTTTTCCACAGATACTTTCCCCGATCTACAACTAGAACAGGAATATAGATGAATCCAGTCATCCTGATCAGTGATGTGGCGATGTGGTGCCGCCAAGATGGCGTAGGTTCTTGCTTTGTTCAAATAATCAAAGAACTCTGCTCTCTCCTCCAGTAAGCTACCTAAGTATAGTTCTAAAGAATATCAGTGCCCTCTCTCTTAGAATTCAGTATGATGGCTTATAAATTAAATATTTGCAGGCTGAGCAGCTCAATAGGGTTGTCCAGAGCTGATGGCAAAATCCCACTTGAAGATTGTGCTATGAGTATTGAGGACTCAAGGCATCTATAGACTTACCTAGGTATGCCAGGTAGAGTGAGGAAATACATTCTTTAGCCATCGAAATAGGGGCATAGTTAAGCTTTAATTTATGGGTATCAAACCTTTCCTTTCGGTCTTTGGCCTCTTTCAAAGAGGCCGTTGAATTTCCATACTTAGCCGCTATGCTATTACTTAAAAGACAATCACTACGTACCTTTTTATATACCTTTCAACATGACTTTTCCAAGTCTCTCCCTAGGCAAATCATCATGTCTCCACCGGGGGTGTCTTATTATTCGCTTGACGGTACAATTAATGAGAACTGGCGAAGCCGTGCAGCCAGTTAAGATCCAAGGGGGGTTGGCATTGCCATGAAACGTCTGCTAGATTGGAAGGCCTTTTCTGGGATACATTCTATAACTGTGTGGGGGGTATTTCCAATGATCACAGACATGCTATAAAAGTTGCAGAGCGGGCTGGTTTGGTTCTTCGTTATGGGTTTACTTGGGAAAATGGGGTTTTGGAAAGGCCCGTGACGGAGCAGGATTCTTCGATTCGATACTTGGACGCGTTTCTACACCGTGTAGTCGTGAGATTGTTGAGGGTATATATATATATATGTAAAATATTGAAAGGGTTCAAGTACTGTATGTACCACTGTCTGCAGCATCAAGAGTCGAGCCCATGCAGGGGACTTGTCAGCGGCTATCACCCTGCTAAATCTTACGTCTCCCGTATGTATATAATCCTCTATCTAGTACGTATTTACCCATCAGGCATGAAGATTTTGTATATGCTTTATCTTCTCCTGTAGTGTACCTTTACTGCTCGCATCATCTAAGCATGAATTTCATCCTGAACCTAGGACAGAACTAGTAATTAAAGGAGGGATGGAACCTTTTACCTACCAGGGATAAAGAAGAGAGACTAAAGGGCTGTGTGAGTGGAGTGAAGCATGTGCAGGTCAGATGCAGATGCAGATTTGGTGTTGGCATTGAGCTGATTCCTGACTCTGACTTCTGACTCGCTGGACGACCTCTGTGGACAGCATCGAATAGGATCATGAAGAATGGGATGGAAACCGGGCGCCTCGTGCTCAGCTTTGTGGACGCGCATGAGAAGCTGGAACCATACAGGGAATATGTTACTTCTCTTCTAATCTTTGATTATATCTTACATAATAGCTGAGGCTTTAATTCTGATTACTCTGTATATCGAGGACTCTGTAAGCAACTCTTGCCCTGCCTCGTCTCTTCACACATCCACAGCACAATACAATCGAAGAAAGAAAGAAAGAAAGAAAGAAAGAAAGAAAGAAAGAAAGAAAGAAAGAAAGAAAGAAAGGACTGCCTCCAGCTAGGAAGACATGGAGAGACTCAAGCTTTGCCAATGGCCAGTTAACAAACAAATACTGCTGCTGTGTTGTTGTATACACGTTACGTTGCTTTGTTGCCGTGGAATTCAAAAGCATTAATGGGGCACAGGAATTTCTTTTTCCAGTGTGATCATCAATATATCATGAACAATGCATATTAGGTTTGGGTTGATTTCCCGTGAAGAAAAAGACTTTCTCTATACATATATAGTATATAGTTATCCATGGAATCACCATACTTTCTTTAGGGTGTAGTTGAAGTCAGGTATGTAACAGTGCTAAATCTAGTAAATAGTCAACCTAACTGAGAATAAAGTACTATAGATGTGTAAAGTGTAAACAATAGTTAACTAACTACTTAAATCCCAAGTACCAGTAAGGTACTGATCTCTCTCTGTCCGGCTTCGTGTTGGGCCGTTGTAGATCCCACGCGCCTCGTTATTGTATCAATAGGTGAGGCCTCATAGATGTACCAGGAATCTATTATTTGAGAGGGAAAAAACGAGCTACGTGGCTTTGCTTTCTACTTACCTGCTAATCGGATGGCTTTTCTTCCAAGGTTTTCAGAATAGGGATTGAGACAGTAGATAGCTAGCCCTATGTGACTGAAGGTGCAATAGCTTGCCCTCCTAGGTACTGCCTGATAGGTATGGTATGCCTGTGCAGTAAAAATTAACGCTTATAAGGGACATGGGGCTTCAACGATGACCGGGTATTCTAGGGTATGTATCTAGAGTTGTCAGGAAGCTGAAGTGTCTCTAATAAGAATGAGTAACACACTACTGTGTAACTAACTAACTAATAATAACTACCGCATATCATTACAATAAGTATAGACCCCACAATAAGAATCCATCTCTGTATAGGATCCTCCTCGTTGTATTGATTTCACGCGCTGCTCAATCTAGTCCCATGTGCCGAGTTCAGCCCCGGCCCAAGCAGGTACCGAGGGTGAAGCATGTCAGCTTACGGAAACCCTCTATTAAACCTCCCTCGGCTCCTGATTGCTCGCTTTAAAGTTTCTGGTTAAATTCCAAGGAGAAGTGACAGCAGTGCAGTGTTTTATTCTATCCAACCTTTCTTGTTTCAGGTGGTAGATGATGTCATGCTGTCTTCCTTGTAAGGCGAGACAGGTATCCGCAAAAAGATCAACATTAGGTCATCGGGATCATCATCGATGTCCGCCGCACAAGGGGAATGGAGGAAATCAAGTAAATTAACTCGGTGGGATTTTTATTATTACTTCAGCCACATTCCAAGGCAGCAGCAATACGTCAAACCGTGGGTTCAAAGCGCAAGCTTCGGCTGTTGTCGGAAATATTCCACTCCACGCCCTTCGCCCAGTCCTTTACATCGGGCCTGTTTCACTCCACGGTTATCAGATCAGATACGAAGATCACCTTGGGTATAAGCAGCTAAGCCACCTGCATTGGGTTTCACTGTCCCCGCCAGACTGGAAGCTCTAGATCGACAACAATGGGAGTATGAAACCTCCTTCCTCCTCGATGAGGCCAATGACTTGCCATGATCGCTGCGTTGACAAGACATATTATGTTTCCCGTCTTCTTGATCGAAGCCACTTTTCGTCATGGTCTTGCCTTTCAGTCGGGCACGAAGGTGAGAAACTTGGCACTTTTTGGCTTTCCAGCATCTTGATTGAACGATGGAAGAATGATGATATTCTCAAAAGATAGGAAACGGGATTCGAGAGATGATGTACTTCCGCCGGTAGAATAACCCTCGTTGTCAAGACGTGGGGCTTTTTTGCCCGTGAGATCGACAAGGCTCTTCTTTTTACTCCTTGGAGGTGGAAGCTCACCCTGGGCAACGTGATCCCGCACTCCCTCGTGCGTCTCTGCCGCCGAGCTTGGAGAACTTGGGTGCCATCATATTCGTTCATAGCTTCGCGGCTCATGGACGTGGCCACAAACAGCTAGCAATGGCCTAACCTTGCGCAACGTCCGATGCAAAGCTCTGCACCCGATAGATGTGCCATCTAGCAAGTCACAACCCACCTTCGAAAGGGGGTAAATCGTCTCGACTGGGGCAGACGCGTCCAGGGAGTCCCGTATGTCTTCCTCATGAGGGCGTACCAATGCAACGGTACCTGGGAGACTCTGGCATTTAGAAAGGCTGATCAAAAAAAGAAGGTGGTACTTACTTGCTGTTATTATTATCAAGTTTCACGCTATTACGCATGCTATCCAGTCGGATAGAGTAGGTAGTCTGTCGGGTAGTTTTGTAGTCAAGTCGACTTCTGGATCCAATGTGACAGCGGCTTGGAGCTTCTTCAACGTAGGTATTCGCGTTGAATCTCGTAGCTTTCGACGGTTTTGTGACGCGCTCCATGACTACCACAATACTGGGTAAGTTAGACCGTGACTACTAGTAGTAGTAGTAGTAGATATGAAATTACAAGTTACAAATTCCTCTGTTGTAAACATTCCAAATCGGTTACCTAACTAAAACCAGGTTAGGTAATAAAATTGCACTCTGCCAAGACAAATGTATCGACTGTTGGCCAATAGCACTTCTTTTTCAATGAGCCATGATCCATTCTTCACACAGTAACCAATTAGAATCTGTAAAGCTATCGTGGGTACATCAAAAACCCTCAATTGGGACGGATGCCAGAAATGATGATGAAACCATAAAAAGTAACAGCAGCATAGGAGGTACCTGTGCCTAAGGCAGGAAGGACTACCTGGATGGACTCCCTCGCGCTTTCCTTTCAAATTTCTCTTCAATTTGCTCAGATACTACTAACTGGTATGTACTTGCTGGTACCTTGCTTTACTTGTGAAACGTGCTTTAGTTTCCAGAAAGCTACTTTCTGTTCAGCTTGTTGGCTACGGTCTGCTATCTAGCGATTGAGGGTATCACTCGCAGCCTTCAGGCTGTCTTTTACAATGCGTCCTTGGAAACGCAAGGAACGACCTCGTCTCGATAAGGACATACCAACTAGCTACTCGCCATTAGATAGCCCGGCTGTGGCCTTCAATCCTGATATAGTTCCAGACACAGATCAGAGCAAGAAGCTGGCGAAACAGCACTCGGAGTTCGGCCCACTCGGTGATCCATCTCACCTCTACATCAGCGAATTCCCAGGGGGCGAGATAGCCGATCCAGTCGTTGAGGATCCGCCTTATTACATTGTCTTGACAACCTATTTCAGTTTCCTTCTTCTGATCTTCCTGGGACACTTTCATGATTTCTTTGCACGATGGTTCCAGCCTCATACTTACCGACACTTGAAACCGCACAACGGCTATGCGTCGCTGTATAGCGACTTTGAGAGCTTCTATACCCGGCGTATGAAACAAAGGATCAACGACTGCTTCGAACGACCTACCACAGGGGTGCCAGGTAGACATGTTGCGCTGCTAAACCGGACTACAAATGATAATGTTGATTTCCACTTCACTGGCACGAAGACAAACACTCTCAATTTGAGCTCATATAATTATCTCGGGTTTGCTCAGTCGGAGGGCCCCTGTGCCAATGCAGTGGAAGAGACGATTCGTCGAGAGGGTATCAGCATGCCTGGATCATCCAGCGATGTAGGGTATACGAAAGCACAGGCTGAAGTGGAAGACCAAATTGCCCGATTTGTTGGGAAAGAGTCCGCTATAGTCTTTTCAATTGGGTTTGTGACAAACTCCACCATCTTTCCTTGTCTGGTAGAGAAAGGATGTTTAATCTTGTCGGACGAACTCAATCACGCCTCAATTAGATTCGGTACCCGGCTCTCTGGTGCAGCAATCCAAGTCTTTGCACATAACAATATGGTTAGTCTCGAAAAGAAGCTTAGGGAAGCGATTTCCCAAGGCCAACCGCGAACACATCGACCATGGAAGAAAATTCTGGTGACTGTGGAGGGCCTGTTCTCGATGGAGGGAACAATGTGCAATCTTCCCCGAATCTTAGAGCTCAAGAAGAAATACAAGTTTTATCTTTTTATTGACGAAGCTCACTCAATTGGAGCCGTTGGGGGCCAAGGCCGTGGGGTTTGCGATTACTTCAAAGTCAATTCGGCCGAGGTTGACATTTTAATGGGGACATTTACTAAATCCTTTGGGGCTAATGGGGGCTACGTTGCTGCAAACAAGGCGATCATCGATAAGTTACGCTGCACCAATGCTGGCCAGATATACGGTGAAGCACCAGCACTTCCAATTCTAGCGCAGATATCTTCCTCGCTTCGTCTCATCGCAGATGAGGATCCCGCCCATCCCGGCAAAGGAAGAGAGCGCCTGCAGCGACTAGCTTTCAATTCGCGGTATCTCAGGCTGGGATTAAAAAGGCTTGGCTTCATCGTCTACGGCCATGATGATTCTCCCATTGTTCCCCTGATGCTGTATCACCCGGGCAAGATGCCTGCATTCTCTAGGGAAATGCTACAACGCAAGATCTCCGTGGTTGTTGTGACATATCCCGCCACGCCCTTGGAGCTCTCTCGAGCGCGGCTGTGTGTCTCAGCTGCACATACTAAGGAAGATCTTGATCGAGTGCTCAAGGCGTGTGATGAGATTGGGGAGGCATTGCAGCTTAAATTTTCGTCGGGGATTGCCAGTGGATTAAGGGAGCCTGCACTTTGTCCCACCATACTAAAGGAGGACCAAAAGCTACCCGAACCTCCGCGATGGAATTTGGAGGAAGTTATTGAAAGAGGGACTAGGGATGCGAAAATGCCTTTTTATTGACTCCGGAGGTGTGGACCGACCCGAGACGGTGCGTACAGTAGTAGTACATACTTACGTTCTGTATACAATATTTGGTTTGAGGACTTGAGCATTTTTTGTAAGCAGTTTCTTAGTTAGTTAGTATATGATAAAGAGCCATAGAAGATAGAATAATAGTAATAATAATTATATTCATCAAAATTATCATTCCTCCAGGGCCTGCGGCGGGCCATTATAGGGATTTGATGAAGGTCGTCAAACTATGACGGTAGAGAGTTGACCGAAATGAATTCAATTGGGTCTAACTAGGAGATGGAGAGATGAAGAAGATGCTTGGAAGAAGCATGGAGATCTGGAAGGAAACGGTGGCCTAAATACACAGAGTAGTCACGTGTCGCTACTTGCTTAATGGCAGTGCTGTTTGCATTGATTGCAGCACTCCAACACACCCCCCTTAGCGACACGTTTATTACATGAAGCTATTCAGAGTCCATCTCCAAACTGCCAAAACCCAACCTCTCGACGAATTCATCAAATTTCGCAGTTGGTAGTGCCTTAGTTAGCCCATTGGCGACATTATCCTCTCCACCAATCATTTGCAACCCAATATTTATCCATAACCTCCATATTATGCTTTCCACGAATATATCGTTAGGTAGGAGGTAATGGTATAAGTTGAAGGTTTCCGAAGGCCGTTCGATATAGTTGCTCTTTGTCAACAATCGAAGATTTGCTTGCCATCTTTGGGTCAAATCTTGCCTTATTTTGGTAACCAAATTTCATGACCAAACTTCAATTAAAGTGGCCAAATAATGTGTCTAAATAGAACACTTTGACTATTGCTTTTGGTGGAGTCGTTGCTCTCTTCCTTTTGCAACCAGAATTTGTGTCTAAATAGAACACTTTGACTATTGCTTTTAGTGGAGTCGTTGCTCTCTTCCTTTTGCAACCAGAATTTGTGTCTAAATAGAACACCTTGAAGTAGCGATTGTGTAGAGCTCCTTTTGCGGCCAGGATCTCTAACCAATTAGGTAGTAGATCGTTTTCTAGCACAGGGGTCTGATAAGAGTTTTTCGAGGTCTAAGAAGCATGAATTAGAACCTCAGGGAGGGCTCCTAACCTGATGAAGGTCGTCAAACTATGACGGTAGAGAGTTGACCGAAATGAATTCAATTGGGTCTAACTAGGAGATGGAGAGATGAAGAAGATGCTTGGAAGAAGCATGGAGATCTGGAAGGAAACGGTGGCCTAAATACACAGAGTAGTCACGTGTCGCTACTTGCTTAATGGCAGTGCTGTTTGCATTGATTGCAGCACTCCAACAGGATTTATTGCGCATCACTCAAGGCAGTCATGGATCCCCACGGAGTATACCAACCTAGGCACACCATACACTCCGAATACCAGCCACTAGATTGCAGTGTTCCCTTTGGTTTCAAACAACTTGAATGACAGGTAATACACTAGCGAATGAGAATGTCCAGCGGAATTGCCACTTCGAATACAATTTCAGTGTCTTTACCGTCTGTAGACAAAGAAGGACAGGGCCATCACGTGATATTCTACGACGGGATTGGCTGCGGGTTAGGGCTGTGGCCCTCAAACGATCTCCCGCACAAAAGTAGCGCCGCCTCGCTTAGCGACCGCCAACCTTGCGAACCACATCCGACTTCGTAGTGAGCGTTGAACCTGCCCACAACGACAACAACCGCCGACAACATACATCCCAAGGGAGTATCCTAGAGCAGCGCTCTTCCTTTCGCTGGATATTTTCCTTTTGAACCGGTGACAGAGCAGGATGTCCGCTATCGAGCCAGTTGTGCGTACCACCATTCTCCTTATCCTCGCCGACAAAATGATAAACCCTCCGTCATGATATCTTGTGCCTCAGGGCCTTTTCTCCAAAGGGACCCTCGACACTCTTGAATATGAATCAAATCAGTCGCTGACCTGTGCTTGGATTGAATTTTAGGTCGTCATTGACGGCAAGGGACACCTCCTTGGTCGCCTGGCCAGCACTGTTGCTAAGCAGTTGCTCAATGGCCAGAAGATCGTCGTCGTGAGATGTGAAGCCCTCAACATCTCCGGCGAGTTCTTCCGCGCGAAGCGTACGTCTTTCCTGTGATCCGAATCCTCGTTTTTTTCTTATGCATTTTCTTGTCTTTTTTTTGTGTGTGTGTGTGTGTGTGTGTGTGTGAGCGGAGTTGGACGGATCGGCAGACAGCGGGAAAAACGGAGACAGAAAAGAAGTAAAGTGCAAGACTGCTGTGGATGATGGAGGTGATTGATGGAGTGGGAGCGTTATAGACACTGGCATCCAACTGTGCAGACAGGCTA
This sequence comes from Aspergillus ochraceoroseus IBT 24754, assembly GCF_002846915.1. Lineage (NCBI taxonomy): Eukaryota > Fungi > Ascomycota > Eurotiomycetes > Eurotiales > Aspergillaceae > Aspergillus > Aspergillus ochraceoroseus. Next base: position 199,818 of record NW_024468487.1, on the reverse strand, counting down.
ACTGGACATTTTTCATCAATATAGTCAAGTACCACGCCTACCTTCGCAAGATAACTCGTTTCAACCCTACTCGCGGAGGTGAGACAACCCCCCAACTCTGATCACCACGACATGGTTATTTTTCCATGGAACCCCATACTGAAGTTGAATGTCGCAGGTCCCTTCCACTTCCGTGCTCCTTCCCGCATCTTCTACAAGGCCGTCCGCGGAATGATGCCTCACAAGACCGCCCGTGGTGCTGCCGCCCTTGAGAGACTCAAGGTTTTCGAGGGTGTCCCCCCTCCTTACGACAAGAAGAAGCGTGTGGTTGTTCCCCAGGCTCTCCGTGTTCTTCGCCTTCGCCCCGGCCGCAAGTACTGCACCGTCGGTAGACTCAGCCACGAAGTCGGCTGGAAATACCAGGACGTCGTTGCCAGGTGCGTATACCTCTTGTACCGAAATATGCGTGTAGCTGGAGACTAACGAAGGATTTGTTTAGACTTGAGGAGCGGAGAAAGGTTAAGAGCAGTGCATACTACGAGCGCAAGAAGGCTGCCCGCCGCCAACTTGCCCAGGCTCAAAAGTCGGCGAGCATTAACGACAGCACCAAGACCCAGCTCGCTGAGTTCGGATTCTAGATTATACCTGGTTGCGCGGCTGGTTGCTTGTGTCTTTGATGGGATGGGTTGGGATCGCGAGCGGTTTTTAACTTTCAGCGAAGTTTGGAAGGGGAAGCTGATCGACCTTTGTTCTCACTGTTCCTACCTTGTCATGAATTCCCACAATGTCTTTATGTTGTGACGCACATGGGGGTTTGGAGAGCTATCGGTTTCGTATTCACCATAAAAGTAAAATACAGGAGTCGCTTGGGATGAAAGGTTGTTTCAAAATAGCTGACCTATTTATTTCGCGCCGTGGCGGTTTAATCCAAGAAATTTTCCAGAGTTCACAACAGTCCCAGCCTCTTCCGTTCTTGCGCTAGAAAGTAATCCGGGTACCGCCATGATAGAGCAGCGCGAGATCCAAGTCCAACATATAATAATGTGCAAGCAAGCCAGTGGCTAGGAAGGAGCCATATCCTCTTCCACCAGAAATTGCTAGGAGAACCTCTACATCGGATGATAAATGTTATTACTAGCTAGGGACTGGCGCTCCCCGTATAGTTAGTGAACGGCCTGCTATGATAAATCAGATTCCGGAGCACGACAGTCACAGCGCTCGAGACTAGTATACTTGGTAGGATAGACTAATAACCTAAAGTGACGATATAGACGTGCGGAGTACGGAGTATCTAGTACGGAGTAGGAGGTGCCTTAATGGGGTAATATAGGATAGCCCTAAAAAGCCCTAATGAGGTTAGGAAACTAAGAATACTCAAACCTTATTTCAAACAGTTCACATGATACTCCCCTATGTAAACTTTCGTTATATCTTTTGCAATAAAGTACCTCGTGTTATACGCGAGGAATATGTCAGGAGTGATACTATGAAATCCATCATGTATAAAAAAGGGTTTCGTGGCTCTTAGCAATCGAATCGTGGTAGTACTGGATTGTGACCAAGAAGTAATATATATTTCGTACTCTACTGTCTGAATCTGGACTGAAATATGACTACCTGGTGGACGGATTCGAGAGTAATCGCTTCCGATCTACACGTAAGATTCGACAGGAATGCTTTCCGGGAAAATAAAATAAAATAAAATAAAATAAACAGAACTCAGGTGGCCGCTGCGGGTTGATCAAGTCGGTGGGAGGAGATCAAGTACAGTTCAGTTCCCCAGCCTAAATTACATATAGTTAGTACGGAGAAATATTCATGTCTTCCCCGCACTTCCTTCCATCTCCCCAGCTACGATATCGGATACGCTGCTCGGTCTGGATTCGGCATCTTACTCTATACCTCCTCTCCTATTTAGAAGCCATGAGACATCTTTCTTTTTTATATCTTCTTTCCAAATCTCTCTCTCTCTCTCTTTCCTCACCTTAAGAAATCTTCATCTCGAGAGGTCATCGAGTTTTCTCTGCTTGTTTTCATTTTATGCAAGCCGTTGTTATGTCCGTTGCAAGGTCCCGCCTCCGCCTCTCCAGCCTCCTCGGCCATTTTCAACAACCTCTTGACGCCAATAATGGACCTACTGCTCCTCTGGCGGACTGTTATGAACACAATGTGAATTTTCATACTCTATCGCCGACCTTCTTTCTCCCACGAGCTGCAGCCATAGAACCAGATGTAAGTATTGTGCTTGTATTTTCCATTGCATACCTATACGGTTCATGCTAACCTCGTGGTCCCTGCGAACCAAAAAAAAAAAAAAAAAAAAGGCCGAGGCTGTTTACCATATCACTACGAATAATCGAGTTTTGCGAAGAACTTACCTAGAAACCGCGGACCGGGCTCGTGGACTGGCCTACTATCTTAAAAAATACGGCTTTAAGAAAGTTGGCATCCTTTGCCCCAATACCCCCGCCTTTTTGGAATCCATTTTTGGAATTGCAGCTGCAGGGGCTGTCAATGTTGGTAAGGACTTCGAGATTTGTCTTTTTTTTTTTTGTGTCTTCTCTCTTTCTGTCCCGCGGCTCTTGTCCCAAAGAGTACTGACTGTGGATGATAGCTGTAAATTACCGTCTCAAGGAAGACGATGTTTCGTACATTTTCACCCACTCCGATGTTGAAATCATTATCGTCGACCAGGAGTATCTACCGCTGCTCAACGCGTGCAGAAAAGCGAAACCAAACATCCCTATCATTCTAGATACAGATACCGATGCAACAGAGGGGCCGCTGGCTGGTCCCTTTGATGACGCCGTTGTCGAGGGCTTGAATTATGATCGCGACACAGGCGCAAAGGGCTGGAGCGGACTGGAAGGCCAAGCAGCGTCGGAAGATGACATAGTTGCTCTTGCCTATACCAGTGGGACTACAGCCCGTCCGAAAGGGGTCGAATATACCCACCGTGGCTGTTATTTAGCTGCTATGGCCAACATCATTGAATCTGGCTTGAATTACCAAGGGCGTCGCTGCGGTTACTTGTGGATTCTGCCCATGTTCCACGCGATGGGTGCGTAGCTTTTGTGAGAGCCAACGGATTCGAAGGTGTTCTTAGCTAATAACGAATTTAGGATGGACATTCCCGTGGGCAGTTACTGCGGTTCGTGGGACTCATTATTGTTTGCGGAAAGTAGACTATCCGCAGATCTGGAAACTCCTGAAGGAGGAAAATATCACCCATTTCAATGCGGCACCAACTGTTAATACACTTCTCTGCAGCTCTCCCGAGGCTGAGAAACTATCAGAGCCCGTACATGTTACTGTCGCAGCAAGCCCGCCTACCCCTCACTTGTTCGAACAAATGACGGGCCTGAACTTACATCCAGTGCATGTGTATGGGATGACGGAGACGTACGGACCCATCACGAAGGGCTACCATATGCCGGCGTGGGAAACGCTACCTCACAAGGAAAAGTTCCAGAGGATGGCCCGCCAGGGCCATGGCTTTGTGACCAGTCTTCCGGTCCGGGTGATCAAGACTGATGTCCCCGAGGCGACTATTATTGATGTCAAGCGCGACGGGAAGGAGATTGGCGAAATTGTCTTTATTGGAAATATTTGTTCTCGGGGTTACTACAAGGACCCCGAAGCGACACGGAAGCTGTTTGCTGGCGGCGTGCTTCATTCGGGGGATTTGGCTGTTTGGCATCCCGACGGAGCGGTTCAGATCCTTGATCGATCCAAGGATATCATTATTAGCGGTAAGCCTACTTACATATATGACATAGCAGCGTTCAGTTGCACTAATCCACTATATGTAGGAGGGGAGAATATCTCGTCCGTCGCCCTCGAGTCTCTGCTGGTCACGCATCCTGATATTCTAGAGGCCGGCGTGGTGGCGGTTCAGGACGGTCATTGGGGAGAGCGACCGAAAGCATTCGTCACCGTCAAACCCGGACGACAATTGGAGGGGAAGGATGTTATCGATTGGGCTAGGAACTCTAGTGAAATCAGCAAATTCATGGTTCCGCGAGAAGTGGAGGTTGTGGCGGAACTGCCTAAAACTAGTACAGGCAAGGTAAGGAAGAATATCCTTCGAGAATGGGCCAAGGGTACGCCGTAGATCGAACATTTCCTCTGCGCCCCTGGGAGGGTTTGTATCTATCTACAGTATGCGAAGTAAGGATTCACAATATCTTTTAGCCCTAGACGATTCTCGGTTGTTTCTATCCCAGTGCCTTGCATGTAGGCTCTGTCGATTATCTTGGACTCCTCCCACTCGTTTACTCTTGTGGTATAGTTAGTAACTAGTTATCATACGGGCATCATGTGTAATTCACCAGGGAATCAATCATGCTTATGACCTGGTTTCTCTATGATCACACACTAGGTGATAGGGTCAACCGACATCAGATTGTGTGCCTTGAGGAGTGAAGTTGACTTGATTGATCATCCAATGCTATTTCCCTACTATTAGTGTATTATCGAGTGTTGTCTGTACCCCCACTCCCTTTCTGTCTCTTTCTCCTTCCCTCTTTCTCCTCCTTTCTCTCTCTCTCTCTCTCTCTCTTCCTCTTCCTCTCTCCCTCTATCCGTTTCCCCTCAACCGATAATATATACCTTTTATTATTTCCTCTTTTCATACCCTCTTGAGGTCATCGCGAAATCCAACTTCAAGCTACTATTCTCATCGCTGATTCGTGTGACCCCTCCCTCCCGCCTTCGCAGCCGGCCCGCCTTCCCCATCTTGCGTCGTCACAATCACATTCCATCACTTCCAAGCCCAGGCCAGCCAGGCTAAGAATAACAACAACTACGACTTGATCCGTGCTATTACCCCTCCTACCTCGATAATTATCTCGAGTTCCTTGCGACTCCGTATGCGATCCCTCGTCTCGATACCCTTATTCTCCCAAAAGTCGTCCTCTCGTCCTCTCCCTAGCCTCCCTTGCCATCGCTATTGTGCTTCCGCTGCAGGCACGCCCAACGCGCCATCGCTCCCCTTCGTAAGATCTCTACAGTCTGTTCTCCTCCGTCTCTCCTCCACACACTGCAAGCGACTTGGAAGGCTCTAGAATTTTTCAACTTCTGCTGTTCCGCTGTCAAAGGACTTTACACGTGATACTGGTCTTTCAACCCAGGCATTTACAACCTGGACAACGGATTTGGCACCTCTTTTTTTTTTTTTTTTTTTTTTTTTTTTTTTTTCTCTCCCCAACACACAAATCGCTTTTCCATGTCGACAAGCTTTTCATCTTCGTCGGCGATCTCGAGATAAGTGGACGACTAGGACACCATCAAACCATATCCGTGTTGAGCTTTGACCGTTATTCTCATGCCTCGCGCTCGGCAGCACGCTCGGTTTTCGAGCGAAGCCCCGTCCGAGTCGTCGAGTTCCTCATCGCCAGACCGTGCCGCCGATGACGACACAGATTTCTTCACCCAGGTGAATGACTCGCAGTCGTCAGTTGGCATCGGGAACTCTCGTGATTCACAGCCCCACAGCGAGCAAGTAGTCCTGCCGCCGATCGCGCACCTTCCGCCGGAGATATTGATCTCCATTTTTGCGAAGCTGAACTCACCGTCCGATTTGTTGAATTGTTTGTTAGTTTGCCGGGGATGGGCTGCGAACTCGGTGGGGATTCTCTGGCATAGACCGTCTTGCAACAACTGGGGCAATCTGGGGAAGATCACAGCTGCCGTAGGCAAGGTGGACGGTTTCTTCGCATACTCGGGGCTAATCAAGAGACTGAATCTGTCCGCTCTGACTGAGGACGTCAGCGATGGCACTGTTGTTCCGTTTTCCCAGTGCAAACGGATCGAGCGCCTGACTTTGACCAACTGCTCTAAGCTTACTGATAATGGAGTTTCCGATCTGGTGGATGGTAGTCGACACCTGCAGGCCCTGGATGTCTCGGAACTGCGGTATCTTACGGATCATACTCTCTTCAAAGTGGCGGCAAATTGCCCCCGGCTGCAGGGCCTGAACATTACGGGATGCACCAAGGTGACGGACGATTCGCTGGTTGTTGTATCACAGAAATGCCGACAGCTCAAAAGAGTGAGTTGTCTCTCAAGGCGCTGCTACGACTGTCGCTAACCTCTATTAGCTGAAACTGAACGGCGTTGTACAAGTGACCGATAAAGCTATCATGTCATTTGCTCAAAACTGCCCAGCGATTCTTGAGATCGATCTCCACGAATGCAAACTTGTCACCAACCTATCCGTTACCTTCCTCATGTCTACTCTTCACAATTTACGCGAACTGCGACTCGCCCACTGCACCGAAATCGATGATACAGCATTCTTGGAGCTTCCTAGAAATATTTCGATGGACAGCCTTCGCATTCTTGACCTCACAGCGTGTGAGAATGTTCGAGATGATGCTGTGGAACGAATCGTCAGCGCAGCCCCCCGCCTAAGAAACCTCGTGCTTGCCAAATGTCGGTTCATCACCGATCGTGCTGTCTGGGCTATTTGCAAGCTTGGCAAAAATCTCCACTACGTCCACCTCGGCCACTGCTCCAATATAACGGACAGCGCGGTCATACAATTGGTCAAGTCTTGTAACCGGATTCGATATATCGATCTTGCATGCTGCAACCGCCTAACAGACCGGAGTGTGCAGCAACTGGCGACGTTGCCCAAGCTAAGGAGAATCGGGCTGGTCAAATGCCAGTTGATTACAGATGAAAGCATAATGGCATTAGCACGACCGAAAACATCATCTCATTCCATGGGAGTCAGTAGCTTAGAGCGAGTACATCTGAGTTACTGCATTCATCTTACAATGCCGGTATGTCATCTTATCTAATGTCGCAAAATCAGAGTTTAACAGAGCGAACGCAGGGAATCCATGCTTTACTCAACAATTGCCCTCGATTAACCCATCTCAGTCTGACTGGAGTCTCATCGTTTTTGCGGCAGGAATTAACTGTCTTCTGCCGGGAGGCCCCGGCTGAGTTTACGCACCAACAGCGTGAGGTATTTTGCGTTTTCAGTGGGGAAGGAGTCAACCGCCTTCGCAATTTCTTGAACCAAGAAACTGTTCCCCAGCGAGACATGAATGAAGCTACCATGTACGACGATGATGAAGAACTGGACGAAGATGAGGGCCAGGTCACCGGCCTCATGAACGCCACAGGAATTAATGACGACGACTACATTGACATCACACCTCACGGCTGATACCCCTTGTCTTTCAATTGAGCGAGTCCGTTTGATCAAGTTTCTTCTCTCTATCTCTGTCTTCAACAGCACTATCCTATGGCTTTTGAGTTACTTCTCTACACTTTATTTTCCACTCTTGTCCGTTAAGATATTTCCTCCTCATGGGTTTCTTTCTCTCCTTTGTCAATATTCTTATTGGCCAAGGAGCAAGCATTACCCGTCTCCCATTTTTATTTTTTTATTTTTTTATTTTTATTTTTATTAAACAGGGCTGTCACGGTTTAGGGGCTTTATCTGGGATATGCATTGGTAGCGGTTATATGCAGGTTACCGTTTTCAAGTTGATGGTTGGGGATTGGGTGGGCACATACAGAAACTCTCTACTGCCAAAGTCTGTCATGGTAGAAAATAGATATCAATTGATATCGGTACTAGGAAAAGGAGGAAGCCAAATGACCGCTGCTCATGCTGTTGGTTCTCCTGGTTGGGGTGGGATGTATAGATCTATATAAGCATGGCGTGTTTGAAGAAGCTACACTATCTTCTAGTTAGCATGAACGGAGTTGGGCTTTTCGAGAGTGATTGGTCTTCTCGTCTGTTATGAATTACGATCCGTTCTATCCAGGTTGCTGGCTCTGTGTCTAGGACTACTCTTAAAATATCACAGTATTTCTAGTTTTATCTCTTTTAACACAGAAATCATAATATAATAATGTCAATGAAGAATAAAAAAAAAATAAATCAAAAATAAACCAGAGCTGGGGATGTCAGTCAAATACCTGTAAAATTACACGGTAGTGTATCCGTACTGTCATTTCCGTAACCCCGCTCTCTCTCTTGTCCGGTACCTGTACCTCCATCATCTCCATCATCTCCTCATCTCCTCATCTCGAACTCGCAAAGCTCTCTGCAAAGAGACTAGAGACCTTCCTCGCCAACAGCTTGAAGGATAGAATCCTGTGGATCGAGGTCGAGTTCGATGGATACCCCTAAAGTATCCCGAGCCAATCCTCTGGCATTCACTCCCTGGCCAGTCACGATCATCACTGCCGTTGTGTACCTCGCGTTCGTAATCCCTTTACTCGTCGTCCACCATGTTGTACCTTCTGCCCCGAGCTCCAGTCCTACCGGTTTAAACCTCACAGAAGCCTGGAGTGACCTCCAGATCCTCACCTCCGGCTATCGCCCCTACAACTCCCATCAGAACGACAAGATTCACGAATGGCTTTTCCAGCGAATCTATGAGATCCTAGACGCGACAACGACAGCAGGCGAAAGTGAGCTGGAAAAGAAACCGGATGTGTTTGTTTTCAATGACGCGAGCTCAAACTTGACGTTTGCCGGGAACACCCTGTCGAGCTCTGATCTCGCGGTTTATTTTGAAGGGACGAACATTCTGGTGTATATTCGGGGCGAGGAAGATACTCGGGAGCAGTGGTGGGAGGTCCCCGATGGGTATCCCACGGGAACGGGCGGCGTGCTGGTGAACGCGCACTATGATAGTGTTTCGACTGGGTTTGGCGCGACAGACGACGGCGTCGGGGTTGTCACTTGTCTCCAGCTTATCCGGTACTTCACTACGCCGCAACATGCGCCACGGAAGGGACTGGTGGTGTTGTTTAACAATGGCGAGGAAGATTTCCTGAACGGCGCGCGTGTTTACAGCCAGCATCCGATGTCGAGGTTTGCGCATACCTTTTTGAACCTGGAAGGTGCGGGTGCTGGAGGGCGCGCGATCTTGTTCCGCAGCTCCGATGAGGAGGTCACGCGGTCTTATATGCGGTCGCAACATCCGTTTGGGTCCGTGTTTGGTGCGGATGGCTTTGAGACCGGGTTAATTCGGAGTCAGACCGATTATGTGGTTTTCCAAGGCGATTTGGGTCTGCGGGGACTGGACGTTGCGTTTATGGAACCGCGCGCTCGGTATCATACTGATCAGGATGATGCGAGACATACCAGTAAGGATTCCCTCTGGCATATGTTGTCTGCTGCCGTTGCGACGACGGAGGGTCTCGTGTCGGATTCGAGTACTCAGTTTGATGGGCCGGCAAGAGATGATGGGAAGCTTCCCAGCGGCACTGGATCCAAGGCCGTCTGGTTTGATCTTTACGGAAGCACTTTTGTGCTTTTCCGCCTGCATACTCTATTTGCCCTCTCGCTGACTCTTCTCATTGTGGCTCCCCTGGTCTTGCTCTTGACAAGCATCATCCTCACCAAGGTGGATAAAATGTACCTCTTTCGGTCGACGGTGCGGCCCCAGGACACTCTTGATTTCGTCCCGCTGTATGGCGTTCGGGGGGTTTTCCGATTTCCATTCTTGTTTGGCATTCCCACTGCCGTCACTGTTGGTTTGGCATATCTGCTTACCAAGGTCAACCCGTACATCATTCACAGTAGCCAGTATGCTGTGTGGGCCATGATGGTATCCGCGTGGACATTCTTGGCCTGGTTTGTTTCCCGAGTGGCTGACTTTGCTCGTCCTTCGGCGTTCCACCGCATATATACACTGACCTGGATGTTTGTTCTGATGTGGGTTCTTCTGGTCATTGCGACGGTGTATGAGAATCAATGGGGACTGGCAGGGGGCTATTTCATCTTCTTTGCATTTTCAGGTACCTTCCTGGCCACATGGATCTCTTATCTTGAACTGTTTTCCCTGCCGCGGAAGTCCGACTATGCTAGTGAGCTTCGACCAACATCGAGGCGGGCTAGTAGTCATGGTAGCCGCCGACTCGGAGCACCTTCCGAAGAAGAAGAAGAAGAAGAAGAGGAGGAGGAGGATGATGATGGTGGCGATGACGATGAGGAGGAGGAGGAGCCTACAGAATCGACATCTTTGCTTGGAAGCGGACAGCGGACTACCTTTGCGAACTATGTGCGAGTGACCGGGGATCATGCGGTCAACACTGACGATGAGGATTACGTTGGGAAGGCCCACGTGTACGGTCTGGAGCAACGATGGAGCTCCTACATGCCTACATGGATCTGGGTTTTGCAATTCCTTCTTGTTGCTCCTATTGTCATTATATTGGTTGGAGCTTTGGCGCTTATGCTTACCAGCGCCCTACGCCAAACCGGGCAAGATGGTGGCTCTTCGCTTTTCATCTACATTGCCATCGTTGCATTCACAACGCTCCTGCTGACTCCAATGTTACCGTTTATCCACCGGTACACCTACCACATCCCACTATTTCTACTAGCAGTTTTTATCGGCACCATGATCTACAACCTCGTCGCATTCCCATTCTCCGACTCCGACAGGCTGAAGCTCTTCTTCATCCAAGAAGTAAATCTCGATACCGGCGTCAACACCGCCTCCCTCGCAGGCGTCCAGCCCTTTGTCTACAACGTCGCAGCCGATATACCCAGCGCAGCAGGCCAAAGCATCTCCTGCAACCCCCTCGGGGATCGAGTGAAATGCTCCTGGGCAGGAATCCCACCCCAGGTCACCACCGGAGAAGACACAGCCCTATCAGACTGGGTGTCATTCGAAATTTCCAAATCCACGGATAAACCCCACGCCCAATTCAAGGTCTCTGGCCAGAACACTCGCGCGTGCAAGCTCCTCTTCGACTCCCCGATCACCAACTTCCACGTTGCTGACTCCGCCTACGACGAGCGCTTCCCACATACCTCTTCTAAGGGATTTAAGGAAATCCGCCTCTGGAGCCGCTCATGGGACAATACATGGACCGTGGATGTTGAGTGGGAGGACGACAAAGGCCAGGACACCAGTTTATCCGGCAGGGTAGTCTGTCTGTGGAGCGACAATAACCAGCCCGGTGTCATTCCGGCCCTTGATGAAGTACGCCAGTACGCGCCGTCTTGGGTGGGGGTGAGTAAATTATCCGATGGACTTGTGGAGGGTAGTAAGGCGTTTGAGATCAAGATTGATCCTTGATAGTTGTATTCTTTGTTTTTCTCCTTTTTTACATCTGTCTTTCTTGCCTGCCTGCCTGCCTGCTTATCTACTTGATTCATTTCTCTGTTCATTTCGGCGTATGGGTATGGGATATGATCTGCTCGCTCCTAGTTCTGTACCGGGTTGATTTCTTGTCCATTTTATATGCAGTGGTGTGCATCCACCACCTACTTACCGACTACTTACCAGGCTATCTCGGATCTACCTAACATTACCTAAGAGTTTACCAAATATCCATCTAATGAAAGAACGAACTCTGCCTGGGTGGATGGGTTCTGTCCTCTGTTCTTGTCCTCTCTCTGTATATATACTACTAGTGAGAGTTCAAGTACTACAATAATAGTATAGTAAGTAACTAAGAAGTCGAGTAGTGCTTGCTCGCTGGGTAGTTACCTGGAACTTACTCTATCTGTGTCTTTAGTGAAATAACCTCCCATGTACGGAGGATATACCTACACATATACAGAGTAGTACTTCTCTCTCTCTCTCTCTCTCTCTCTCTCTCTCTCTCTCTCTTGCTTGTACATCTACATATACCTACCTACTCGTTTTATCTAGGCTTTGTTCACGGTCCTTGCTAGCTAGCACGCAGGAGAAATTAACTAGGTTTAGTTACCGAACTGCAATGAGTAATATTAATTATTCTTAGTTAACTAACTAGTTTTTAATAGACAGACAGACAGATCTAACTATTCGGATGAACCTAGCTCGCTCCCGGGAAAAGAATGTAGCTGTTTGGATGAGTTTTTTTTTTTTTTTTTTTTTTTTTTTTTAATTAGTAGTACGTACTACGTAGTTTTATTAATTTATTAAGTAGTTGGCCCACTTGACCCATGACGAGCTGTTTGTTTTTTTCTGACCATGAACAGCCAGCTGCAATCCCTGCCTGCCTGTAATGACTGGGCTTCGGGAGGTCCTGGCTGGATGTGGGCAGGAGTTAAAAAGTAGTTATAGAAAACCCTGCCTTATTGACTAACTATTAGGTATCTTGGCTGGTTCACGCGGCCAAATAAGGAAAACGTTATGAAGGATGTAGACTAGGTATGCCAGAGTAGATAGAATACATGGGAGGAAATGTCCAGCCTTGTGGAGAACAATTCTGGGCTTTGGTCTAGGGCTGGCTCGTGCTCCTTTTCCATCCGCGGGTTCGACCCACCACTTTCTTAGCGTTCCTTGGTTCCTTGGTTCCTTGATGCTTTTTTTTTTTTTGGTTCTCAAGATGGAGTTAGAACTCTGTGTCCGGCTAGACTCGAACTGACCGATATCAGGTTGTTGTTGTTGTTGTTGTTGTTGCCGTGATGGTAATTGGGCTTGGCCTGGAAATGGATTATTGGTTGCCGACCGTAATCTCATCATTCGTTATTCGCGATACACGATGTAGATGTGGTGAAGACGGGAAAATAAAAAATGTGGTAGAGAGAGGATTGAGATGGCACATGCCTGATGGCGACAGTTGAGACGGAACGCACATTTACCCTGTACTTCCCGGCTCGATAGCGACACTGCGAAGTTTTTGCTGTAGGGATTCGGTAAAGTCTCGCTCGGAGGATGGATTGTTCGTTTGGGTCTCCCCACTTAGGGAGTGCGAGATATCCGAGTGCCTGGTTTCGGTTTCCCGCCGGGGCCCTGAGTGCTCGAACATGGCGATGGAGACATCATCCGAGTCCATCCAGGGGTGGGTGCGGTGGCGAATGGTAGGCGCTGCATGGGTCACATCTGATGTGACGCGCGTGGCATCGACAAAGTCCGGAAAGTCGGAGGGTCTATTGATCGACGATTCTTGTTTCCAGACGTGGTTGCGGACGAGATAGATGAGTTTTCCAAGGACCGCGAACTCCAATTTTAATTTAACGCTGTAGACGACACCCTTGACCATGGTTTCCATAATGTAGTAGTCCATGTATTCGATGACGAGCAGGCCGAGATCCATGAAGATGATCATCAAGTTAATTGCGACCAGCTGGTACATGATCTTGCGCTTGCTTCGGTCTGGGTCTAAGCGGAGCATGCGAATTGTCTCCCAGATGTACAGGGCAGAGAGAACGAACTCTTGGATGCAGAAACCGGTCATCTGGATCTTCTCCATGACGTTGTAGCCGTTGACGTATGCGGGCCGGCCGTCTGAGAGGTTGGATCCATAGGTGAAGACGGTAGTGGGGACATGGAGAATAATGGCGTCAATGATGATCATGGCCAGCACCGGGCGGAGAAGACGTTGATTCGGAAGAACCAGGTGCAGGCGCGAGTACAACACGACAGACTGCCCCGTGACCATGCAATACCAGCCAACAGTGATGAAGGTGACGGATAGCCATGTTGCCGACGTCAGATCAAAGTACTTGAGCAGGAATCCAATGGAGTAGGGCACGAGGCCGATGGATGACGAGACCAACAAGCTCCAAAAGTAGAGGCCGCGATATTGACTGAAGGTGACGAAGACGAGGGCAATGAGCTCGATAGCATTATACCAGGTGATTCCAGCGAGAGTCGCAATGGTGATTTTGATCGCCAGGCTGTCGCCGGTGTAGCCGCCCGTGATGCCGTTTTCAGGTGAAGAATTACTTCCAGGAACCATGACGAGTTTAGGAAATCTGGCCCTGTGCGTGGTAGAGCATATCAGGAGGCATCGTGTGTGGTACGAGGAGGAGGTGAAGGGGGGGGGGACTTTGGCAGTGACACTTAGGAAGAGAGTGAGGTTAAGAGAAGGGAGGGAAAGGAAAGGAAACAAAGAAGAGGGAAAGAGAGGAGATCAGTGAAATAGAGAAAGAAGCGAGAGACAAGAGAAGAGAGAAGAGAAGAGAAAAGAAAAGAGTGTGTCAGTCTGTCTGTCAGATGAGGTTGAGGTTGAGGTTGTAGAGTGACAGCGAGATCGGGGGTATAAATTTCTTTTCTTTTCCTTTCTTTTTTCTTCCCTTTCTTTGAGCCACACAATCCTCCGCTTTCAAACGTCTTTCGACACTGAATCTTGGAAAGGGGAACTAGGAAAGTATTCGAATTCCTATGAATAGATGAAAGTAAGGAAAATATCACTAATTAGAACTATGACAGGACTAAAGACACCGGCTGAATCGAAGAGAGAGAAAAAAAAAAAAAAACAACCAGTGCCCAAGGGTGGACTGCCTGAAGAGCACTCAGCACACACACAAAGGGAAAGTGATCGCGCAGACTTCAAGATCCGATCTAAAACCAAGCAAGCAAGTGGACACGATGAAAGAGTGAAGAACGAGGTCGAATACTTGATTGATATTCCAACTCTCCAGGCCGCATCGGCACCAGAAGAAAGAACCCCACTCCCTTTCTTATTGTGTCATTTTTATGGTCGGCTTGAACGATACCCTAATTCGAAAATGAACCGTCTGCGTCACCTAGATCCTAGCCAAGAGTCCTAGACCGCGTTGTGGTGTTGGAGTTGGACCGTGATTTCCCCAGGGTCTCTCTCCCCCCTTCTCGCTTGCTCGGATGGTTCGGTCAATAAGAATCAGTCTAGCAGGACCCGTCTCTGGCTGTCAATGGAGCGCACAAGTGGATCCGCCTGAGCCCAATACTAATGGGCAGCATCTGCTAGTTACAGCCAGCCTACAGGAATATGATCCTCGCCAACGGCTTGGTTACTGGCAACTTGGCAGCCTTAAAAAAAAAACATAGGGATACTCCGCATTTCCGAGCGCAGGCCGGACTTTTTCGTAACAAGGAAAAGGGGAAAGGTATAAACATGTTTGATTTGACTATGGAAGTCAACCTTGACTGGTACAAGTATACTCCTGGTGTACTCCTGGTATACTCCCGGGAGCGAACCAGTTCCGTTCTTCTGGGCTCTGGAATAACGAACGATGTTGTTTCCGAGTCTCACAGTGAGCGGAGTATTTTCCTTTCTCGCCCCAACTCCCTTCATTTTCCCTTTTCAACTTTTCTGTCCTACTTTCCTTTTGTCTTTCTTCCTTTCCCCTACCCCATGATCCGAAGACTCGAAAATATCCAGTTCTGTACTTGCGACAACTTTACCGGTTCTTGAAGTCTGACCGTGCCGGCTGCGATGACTGACTTCACAAGTTCAAACTTCCCACATGCACCTTCGACCGGGGTGAACCAGTCCCGAATTGTGGAGTAAAAGGGCTAACTAACTAAGTAAAAGTTACTCGCCTTGTCAGCGCCAGTAATTCAGCGGACGAGGGGAACGCTGTCTCCCTCCCTTTCAGCTTCTAAATGAAGCCTATGATTCTACTGGTCCAAAAAAATCACTCTTAGTTCTTACCTATGCAGGGATTTTGTGTGCCAGCGAATGAGACTGAAGAATAAAATACACTCCGCTCTGTGGTTCTTAAATTGGAGCATTGTCTCCCCCTAATTTCCTGAACCGTTGCAGATCTTGAATGCGTACCTGATCCTGGTCTGGTAGCTTTTTTGGATTCTGTCTGTGCTGAACCCGTTACCCGCAGCCAATCGTCGCCAGCAGAAACCAATAATGCTTGGAGCCTTGGACGTTGAGGATAATCTAGTTACAACTAGTACTCCGTAAAACGATAGGGGAGATGATATACTAATTAATTAATGCCTCACTTTTCTCCACCCCCGTTGACGGTTGGGCAGATGGATTGATCAACCCATGTCCACGCGTGCGATGCTTGAACGATCAACGAAGTAGGATGGTGTGTTCTCTGCAAGTCAGACTATTTTTCGGGTGTCATCTGGGGGGTTCCATTTCTGTATTCAGGGAGTCGAGCTAGAGTTGGTTGGTTGGAAAGAGCTGGCTGGTCTTATGACCAAATTATTTTTATTAAACTAAAGATAGATAGTTAGTTAAAAGAGTAGTTTATTGACCACATGTTTAACTGCCCACTGTATAAAAAAAAAATGCCTTATACCTGGGTAGTGGCTCTGATTGGACACTTCCCTACCCCGGAGTGGTTTATATTTGTACCTGGTACTTGCTGCATTGGAGAAATACCCCAAGCTGTAGCTAGTACTCCGTACTAGGTGACCTCCTGAGAAATGTGGGCTTTGGAGGACACAAACAAACATCCAAAGAGGATCACCGTCAATCCAGAGGAGGCTGCGCATGACAGCCGCCTCTCTAGCTATCTGAAGGCACTTTCGGCGTAATTTGTCCCGAAGAATAGATGAACGAACTCTCCCCCGAGTTTTGACACAGCTGTGGAGTGGATAGGGGGTACTCTGCTTGTAAGGAGATAGAGAGACTCATGGCGCAGCAGCTATCATAATTAGAGCCCACAATGTGAACGCGGCCGTTAATCTACCAGGCCCACTGGCGGAATATGGAACCTCCACTATTTGTTCCCCTGGCAGTCCGGCGTCCCGATAACTGATATCAGATATAGACATTCGACCGATACTCGAGCTCAGCGGGGACACGATGGCCTCGGATTGATTCTGACCACGGTTAGGAGGTGTAGCGGGCTGCCGTCGGGGTCGCTCGGCGCGCCGATTCCTTCGTGTATGTATATCCTCCACACAGAAGCGGAGAAGCACGAGTCTCTTCGATGTAAAGATGAAGCAATACCGTACCCGGTACAAAATACAGTAATGCTGCATCTGACGTAAGGCAGTTCGTACTTGGTTCTGTTCTTCCACCTCATCCCACTTCTTTGCCACTTTGACGTCCCCTGGCAAATAAATTCGCGTACCTCCGGCACGAGAAGAATCATCGTTACCACCTCTCCAGGCACAATTACAGGGGTATTGGCAGTCTTATGCATCCTTTCCCAACCATGCTGAGGACATGTGTTTAGGAGGGGGAACAAGGTTCTGATCCAAATCCAGGTTACTGAGGTTTCTCCCCATTCCTCCATGTGGATTTATATGTCCGAAAATACGCTTCAAATTCTCAAAGTTGAACTCGTCCCATCCGGTTGTACCAGTGAGCGAGCTCGGGGTATAGGGGGTTAGTTGTGAGTAATCCACCGGCTTTTACCTTCTGGATTATGGTTGGATTGAGCCAGGTAAGGACTTCGAGAAGGGTGGTCATCTTGAGAACCGGTTGAGCAGGCTGATTTTGGATGGTGAAAGATTGGTGCTTTATAGATAACTTCCTGCCTCGAGATTAACTCGGGTTGGTATCACAGCGTCATCCGTGACGAGCATCCTCACTCTATGCAAAAGCAGGACCCAATGTGAAGGGGCCACATGTAGATGTCGTGGCTTCGGAAAATCCAATACAAGCAGCTAGTACATTCCTCATGCATGCATCATCCCGGGGTGAGTGTTATAACTCGCGCTATTTCGTGCACTGACTTGACGTGGCGCAATGAAGATAACCAGCTCATCAAGAATCTATCCTTCTAGGCTCGCAGGAAAGATGCGAGGCCCTAGTTTTCGAAGATGGTAAGGCCGGCGTTCGGGGAGTGGTGGCATCTGATAGCACAACATTCCCCGCCTCGCACTCCGAGTAAGTGAAGAAACCTGATCTGTCGGCTTCCCACTGGCTTCTAATTTCGACAAATGTACGACGCCGCCTCCTGCTTCATTCGTGCCTGCTGATAAATCAGTAATGAAAAAAAAAATGAAGCAATCGGTTCAGTGACCTTGCTTTTCACCTCGAGCGTATTAGCGAAAAAAAAAAAGGTACACCTCACCTCCCCGGATGGTCCCGCAATATTACTCCGATTCAATGGAGGCCATGTATGTACACATCCGTATAGTATGCCGGTTAGGAAGCTGATGTCGAGTTTATCGCACGAGCTTCGCACGGTCAAGGGAAAGGAAGGGGGCTTGAGGGCGGTGGCGAAAATCCCCAGGTCTTGTCCTTTATGTACTCATTGAAAAGCACCCATGGATGAACTTGCGAACTGGACTTAGTTTCCCCAATGCAATTGTTAAATAATCTTCCCCGTCATCTACCACCATGGGAGATTTATATAAACTCTTCATTTCAAATGACACTTTAGATGTCGACACCACCTGCGATGGCTTGAGCCCTTCGAACGAGGAGAAAATCCTGAGCAGCTCCCCAAGACTCAAAAACGGTTTGCCGGCCACATCACGGACGATTTGAAATTCACATACGTTGGTAAAGACGCGCAGGGTGCTGTTTTCCGGTTTCATTGGGAGGAGAAGGACCTATGCATGAAGGTGGTTGGTATTGTCTCACATGTCCAACTGGGTCATTGCTGATACAGCGCAGTTTAAATCCGCCGAGATTCCAGGGCCGTATCGTCCGATAGACAAAGCAATGGTAACTCCCTTTGTGTCTGAGTGTCGAGCATTTGCCCGCTTATGCGATCTACACAAGAACGGCAAATGGGCGGTGAAGTGCCATGGATGGTTGGAGTTAGATGAACCGCTGAAGAAGCGCATTCTGGAGCCTCGTGGATTAAAGGTAGACGACTTCGGTCGTCGAGTTATCGTGAAAGACTTCATCAAAGATGAGGGGCTTCGGTCCGAAGATTTCGAGCTCATCATGTCGAACTTCGAGATAGCGAAAAGCGCCATGATCCTACCGCACGACACTGAGAAAAGGAACTATAGAAAATCATTTTTACTTGATTGGGGATCATCCGTGACGTTCCCAATCCCCACAGCATTCGGGACAAATCGAAGCTTTGAAATGTACTACGAGGATTTGTCTAAACATGGGTTGGGTTGGATGCATTCGGACTGGGAGCTCTCAAGCCGTGCGCTTGTTTGGCCTAAAGCAGATTTTAATTCTCTGGTACAATTGGTTAGTTACATGTCGGTCCTGATACTTCGCATGTGGCGGAGACGGACGTTATGACTAGATATTCACATGGAGCCACATGGATCATCATCAACTAAGTCTTTAACCGCGCTCCGATGTTTCGGGTCCCATGTGAGCATTCTCTTAATGAAAGTAATAAACTCTTCTCCACTAATTTGGCTTATGGCAGTCTCGAAGCTCATTGTTGGTATCCTGAATGGCGGATCGAATTTTCCGACAAGAGGATAAGCAAGGCTATAAAAGTGTTAGTTGAAAGAGTACTTACCATCAATATCGTAGAACATCGGCGTTCTTCTACCCCGTGAAAGAAGATCCTTTAGAGGTAGTCCTAACAAAGCTATAATGCACGTAAGATGGCTTTGATCATCGTACTCCCGCATTGGCGAATCAACTGCTGCAAAGAGTGAGCGGTTCTCCAGCAGATCCCACATTAGTAAAGTAGCCTAACCATCACCTAAATTCCATATATCTGCGCTGTATGTCTAGCTGTGAAATGAACCTTAAAGTCAGCGAGTTTCGAGCTTGAACTGATGTGTACTTACGTCAGCGAGTGCCAAGCAGAGTTGTAGTCAGTGCTTGTTAAGTATATCTCGATCCATGAAGTTGGAGACAGATACAAATAGTTGGCCTTTCATACCCAGTCCTTAGTGCCTACAATAACATGGCTAGGTCTTGATTTGGAGAGCCCTGCTAGGTGTTTTACTTTCCCCTGGGCTATGAGTCTTGTAGACGATCAGTAGCATGGCTTGTAGTGGTGGAAATATCCTCAGACAGAGTCGCCTATCCTTGTACCATTGAGGCCCTATCTGTGGAAGATGAATTGTCCTAGGACAACCCGGATCTCGAGAGATCTTGCGTAATGAACCGTATGGTAGCGCCATGCGAGATACAAAGTTCACGACTTCGTAAAGGTGCTAGGCAGACCTCGATACGTATGAACGAAATTCACCACTCAGCACTGATTTTCGACCGCAAGACGCACGAGTAATGTGGCTAGGGAAGAATTGCTCGTGCCCCTAGTCTTCAAGAGATCGCAACGTAAAATTGGGCTTCGGAGGAGGAGGCATTGAGAGGTGATCGTATGGAAGGGTCCCAGGAGCATATCTTCGTAGCTGATTATAGGCCCTATTGGATAAGGTATCAGTAACTTAATGAAAGTATTTTCGAGGTCTCTCAGAACAGATTCGTGTCAATTCTACGCGGAGTCACGCAGAGAGCTTTCTTGGTCAGTGAGGAACGAGCAAGCATTCGATCACGGCGCGTAATTCCGGATTTGACAGACATTCGCCTCGTTTTGGGTCGGTGGTAAGAAGGATTCTCAGGTGGATTTGCGGCGATGCTGGTGGAATGTGGAAGAAACAGCCCCTGAATTGAGCATGCAAGGTCCGAGGTACCACGGACGCGGCCTGCCACCATGACCCTTAGTCCCAGAATGGACCATGGTTGTTGCTGGCCTCATCATCCAATTAGTTTGTGGGGACGCGTCCTGCAGCACTCATAAAGGAGGAAACGAAGGAGACAGCCACTCAATTACGGTGCTCTGAGATGAGGAGAAGCTATAGTTTACCTCTTGTAACTGATCAAACAGGTCCTTTCGGCAATGTTCGGGTGACTGGATAAATGATCTCGCTGACTGCGTTTCTCGCGAAATTTTGGGAGTCACCATTGACAGGCTGGTCCTAATTAGTCGTATGGTTATGGGACTTTCCATTGGATAATGGAATTGATAACCGATACCCCAGGCACCATATTCTAGCTGTACAATTTCAGGCATCAGGCTAGGTTTTCTAACTGCGAGCCTATATTTGGGACAGGATACATTGCTCACAAGGCATATGACCCTGTCGGTGCGTTCTTTTCCCAACATTAGCGATGTGGGTCAAATTCGATGATGATGATATGAAGATGCAGCTAGTCATTTTCGTAGATGGTCAATTCGTGTTGCAATCAATTCCTTCATGTCTTCCCTTATCAGTATTGTTAAGGAAAGCCTAAGGAATTCTCGATAGGACTGCCTTCCATAAATAGGGCATCTGTGGCTTCTTCGCGCGCTTACTACTAGATTCCGGTATAATGCAAAACATGCCTGCCTTCAAGTAATAGAAACGGATGTTGGGGATACCCCTCTTCCCACGAAAAAAAAAAAAACCAAGTATAGGGCTAAGGATTTCTTGCCCAGTGATTGATGAACTCTTGCAAAGCAATTGGAATTATGAGAAACTTGCAGCATAGCAGAGAAGAAGTTGTTCAGCCTTGCAGAATATGCGGGCTAGAACCCAATGAAAACAGAGGCAAGTCGACGGTGAGGTCATAGCATCAGGAGATACAAGAGCTAATATCTTGTTTCATTTATGGAAGGGATATAGGCGCCCCGAACGTCCGAGGTTTGCTAGATCAACGGTGGGTTGTCTCCATTAGGGAGGTATATGGAATTTCTTTTCTGTCGGTATCATAGAAATTCCGCGCTGTTTGTTATCATTTACCTTGGGCAGCGTCCTACTGCATCAACTGCATATGGAGAACGCCGAATCATAAGAACCTAACGCAATGAAACCCCTCATTGTGACTCTCTCTGCAGTTTCCCACGAAGAAGCATTCATCATTTTATCCTTGCAAACCCTTGACATCGTTCGGCGATGATTGCCATCGAGGTGGAGGTCGTGTACTGGGGTCCACGGGCCTCATTTTCCATACGTCCGCAGAATATGTGATGAGATGCAATTGCCATCAAGAGACATGCGGTTGGCGACAGGCATTCTGCATTGCTTTCACCTCTCTCTGCGAGAATCTCCGTGGAAGAGGGGAGGTCTTTTCTTGTAGAGCCTCAAGCGGACCGGTTATAAAGAACCGCCCATACCACTGTAGCTCTGAGTCGGTAGAGCCAAAATTCACTCCAAGCTTTTACCATTGTCATTGCCAAAACCAATCATGGCGCCAGTTGAAGTTAGCTTCCCCCCCGTGACTGAATTCAGGGTAGCTCCTGAGGCCTATTATTCGTCCGGTTTGCGCGCGCGCTTCATTCATGATGCGGAACGAACCGCTGTGAAGACTAATAGCCCAACGACCTATGCCAGAATTGGGTACGACGTTGACGAGGTAGCCTATAAGAAACGCGTCCAGGCCAGTCTTGCAGCGGGCAACTTACCCACCACTGTTCCTGCGGGATGGCCCACTGGGTTGTCTGGCCCCTTGGTCTGGAGAACTGGAGATTTCCCAGATGAAGAAGAGTATGTATATCATCTGACCAAGGAGGACAAGGCAGAGATATTTAAAGCCTTGGAAATATTCAAAGGTTAGTTAGTACTGAATATTTTGCGACTAACGGTTGGCGGAAGGCAACCGGCTTCGCTGTCACCACAACCGCTTGAAGGACTAGCAAAAGCTGAAAATATCCACAGGTCTTGGCCTCGAAGGTCATGAAGTCTCGCAGAAAACTTTCCCTTTGTCATCACTGGGAAGGGAGCTTGAGAATGTCCGGAATTCAGTGTATGAAGGTCGTGGATTTGCCATAGTGCGAGGTCTTGACCCAGACGCGTACAATGTTGAAGACCTCACCGTGGTGTACCTAGGAATATCAAGCTACATCGGTGAGCGTCGCGGAAAACAGGACCAGCGCGGTTCAATGCTGAGTAGGTGACCCAATTAAGAGGACTTGACTATTAGGCTCTGACTCACCTGGGCATTTAAAAAGTGCATGTCATCAAGCGCGGGGATCAGGAGCGAGACGTCCAGTTCAGCGAGGACAAGGTAAGAAGTTTGGCAGTGATAGATGCCGCCCACCTCTTCCTGTCAGGGACACGATTGCTAAGATGCGTACACAGCCCTTCCACACCGACACAGTCACCGACTGCCTGTGCTTGTTCACCCGCAACCTATCTGAGAAGGGCGGATGCAGCGTTCTTGCCTCCGCCTGGACGGTGTACAACGAGATCGCAGCCACTCGGCCGGATATTATCCATACATTGGCGCAGCCTAACTGGCCATTTGACACGTGGGTTCCCCATTTTTATTACACCTTATGTCGTTCGTTGTTTTTGCCCTTGGCTTCCTCGCGCATGAGCGTCTTTCATCGGTAGGGGGTAACTGAGATCTACCAGATTTGGTCGCTCGCCTCCTTATTACACCCGCCCGGTACTTTTTTACCACCATGCTAGACTCATAATGTCATTCTCGCGTCGCTTGCTAGTGGGCCATTTGCCATTCGAAAAACGCTCCCCGGGAATCCCCGGCCTCACAGAAGCTCAGGCGGAAGCCCTGGACATGGTACACTTCGTTGCCCGCAAGCATGAGATCAAGCCTCGCATCGAACGGGGCGATCTTCGCTTCATCAACAATATGGCCGTGTTGCATAGACGGGAGGCTTTCGAAAACAGTGTTAACAATGCCCGACATCTCATCCGTATTTGGCTGAACAACGAACAAATGTGCTGGAAGCTCCCCCGCCACTTGCAGCTTTCGTGGGCTCGTATCTTCGATGATGACGAACGTGAGGAGCACTGGGACATCGAGCCCCCTCGGAAGGATGGAAAGATTCTGAGAGTTGCTGGGTCATGTGATTAAGAGAGACAAGCCTTTTAGACTCGGATCCAATGGGAAACTGCTAGCTATTGTTTCCATTGTTAGATAAGAAAAGTTCGAGTCAGTAGGTACCTAGGTAGATGTTGAAGTTTGGATGTGGAGGATGGAAGCTGGCTGTTCCGGGAAGGCTGGGGGAAGAAGGTTGATGATAGCCAAAGAAACTTCGACTAAGCCCGGCAACAACAACATTACCTCAAGTCCAGGCTCGGCTCAGGTAATATGAACTAAGAAGAGGCATTTTTCTTTTCACGTTGCGTTGACACTCCTTCCCGGGTTTTATGTTTATTATGACGATGAACAGAATGTTATCTATTATTATATCTTCACTATCTCACAGTACCTGGCAATGAAAACCACCCAAATCTAAGCGGTAGGCCCAGGCTTCCATTCAGAATCATACAACTGCGAAACCCAGTACAAATGATCTCCAAAATCTCTATTTGCCCGGATATTCGCTACGTACGTGTCTATGATTGAGACGATGTCAGCGCTCGGATCCAGAAAAGAGAGTAGTAATAGAGAGGTCCTCACCTCTTCCAGGGGTTTTGACCAGCCCGGAGGTGAACTTGATGAACTCGAGTTGCTCTTTATCCAATTCTGCAGCACTTGCTAACTCCCGCAGCGCTTTCTCGTCATAGGTCATGTGGAAAGGTGAGACACCTTTGTTGAGGTAGTGAAAGTGGGCGAGAAGGATATGCATGCCATTCTGCATTCCTTGAATACTCATGGGGTTTGCGTACTCATCCTAGGTATCCAGAGCCCATGTTAGTCTTGAGGGTTGTGGGAAAGTGGGAAACCTTAGGAAACAAACCTTTAAATTGAACTGGCGGGCTGTCTCCCAGTCCCGTCTCGTCAGCATAGCGCAGCTGTGTAGTAATATAAATAGGGTTAGATAGGTGGTCAGCCAGTTCTCCCGTTTGTTTTCCATAATAAGGTCCTTCATATCGGACAGCAGTTGCTGACTGATTGGACGGAGGACCTTGGTATACATGATACATTCCATTTGCGCTATCATTATGGGCGGCATGGGCACCACATTATAAAACGGGCTTCCTGGGTCATTGACGATGTCACCGCCATGGTTTTCAGACGAATAAATACGTTCAGGATGGCTGGTTTTGCGACAAGCAACCCAGAACCTCAAGCAGTTATGAATCAGCTTTTGCTCTCTGGGTGTCTGCCCTACGAATTTAGCTTCAACTCCACGTCCTAACATGGTTGCTCTGGACTTACTTTTGCTTTTTTCTGATAGTGAAAGGCAAAATAATATGTTCCCCAGATCAAAAGATCCAATCTTCCAACCGTTTGAAGGATATAATGTGGTATGTAATAGGATGTAAAATCCACCAGTGTTTTTGCCGCTTCCTCCATGTCAGCAAGCGCGTAGGCGGGTACTCTATGATGCCTGACGACGGAGCCTGACATCCATTTGAATTCTAGCATATCACCTTCCACTGGTACAAACTGCCTGACCGAAACGGTATATGGTGCATCAAGGTAAATCTGCGATAGCGTTATAGTCTTGGTCTCAGTCGACCCCCAGTCAGTTATGTTCACTATATCCATACTTTGCCACCGCCTGCTGAACAGTTGGCACGGCTTAACCTGTTCTCGGTATAGAGACACGTCGGTGATGATCCAGCGAAGGCAGGGTATTTGTCGGATGCTAGGGGCCTTAGGATTATGTGTACGTTTGCACGTTAGGCAATCACCACCTGGGTTCTTTTTGTCGGGTTCGCACTAAGAAATAGTCTGTGAGAAAAGGAAAGGGAAAAAAAAAGGAATGCGGGATTTCAGAGCAAGCATTTACCCGAATTCGCATCATTCGACATCGAATGCAACCCCTCAATTTTCTAGTAAGAGCTGTATTCAACCGCTTATCGTCATCTTTGAATGGGCCACGGCGGCGAGAATTGTTGGGTCTTCGGTACTGCTTCTTGGGAGTGTTTCTAGCTTTTGGTTTTCGTTTTCTCCTAGTTCTCTAGGATCATTTCCATTGCTACTTAGAAGGTACCCTCAGTTAACGTAATATTGAGTTTGGCATACCGGTGGAAGATGCCATTCCCTACTACAGGGGCCGCGAGGGGCATCGGGTATGACGTTTGGAAGTTGTGCTGGTACTTCTGTCTTAACATTCCCTGGTTCCTCGTCGAATGCTATGGACGCATTGCTCTCCGAGCCCGGCGTTGCTACAGCCCAGGAAGACGATGAACCACTTGACGACGACCTGCGCGACATGGTCGGGCTAATGTACTGAAACGATGTTGAAGAAGAGGTGGCTCGTGCCATTGGAAATGTGCTGGGAGATAAATAATATGATTCCAAGGTTGTGGTGCTGTAGCTACTGTTAAGAGAACCTTGTTCGTTGAAGACGGATATATTCCATGGTTCTGTCTCCTGTGAGCTCGAAGACAGGGCAGAAATCGGCGAGATCATTCCATGGCTTTGCAGATCAAACCTCGACGATGGTGATGTTGATGATGATGATCTTCGATCCCCCAGGTACACAGTCGAATACTGGCGCTGTGTACCCAGGGTTGAATCTAGGTTCTGCATTCCATCCTCCAACGTTGCAGGAGGAATCGAGTCAAACCAGGTCTCTTCGTCGTCAGCAGTTACCACTACGCTTGGTAGCGGGGGTGGCGGGTTCAGTGCACCTGCAGCCGCAGGCCTGTCACTTCTGGCCCTGGTCGTTTCGGCTGTTAAGGACATTGCCGGCTCGGGCTCATCCCACATTACAGCATCAAAGGAAAAGTCGGCATCCAGCGACTGCTGAAAGAAACCAGATATTCCGGCAGAAGGATCACCAACTGCTCGTCCCACAACGGTCGGGAGACTGTTCACAGCCTAAGGAAGAGTTAAAGTTAAAGAAAATTTCTTTCATTGTAGGGGGGGCAGGGATATGATACGATAGGTACACCCATGCTGATGCGTGCTCAGGGATTGGTCCCGTGGAGCGTCCGGACCTCGTAAGACGATAAATACTAGCAGATTAGGAGACTAGTCGTCATTTTATCACTTGCGACCGGACTGTTAAGCTATTGAAGTCTTCTCTTCAGCGCTTGCCCAAGAGAGGAATATCGTGGTTTGGCATCATTTCGTTAAACCTGTACTATCATCACTCAGCTTGACCTGCAGATGGAAGGCTGGCTGCTGTAGGTAAACTACTCCGTACAGCCACGATGGAAACTTACGATCGACGACGCAGACCTCCTGGTCACTGGTTTTCTCCTTTCTTTTTTGGCGGGTTTGGAAGGTTAGATCTATCGCTTTTGCCGGGGTTATTGAGGGGTAAATATCTGCTCACTACAAGCGAAGTAGTAAGTACATCATCCTCTCCCCCTTTACCCTTACGCGCCTCTTCTCTCTTTCCTCACAGCCTCATATCTTTTACAGACAAAATTTTCCGCCTGTCCCAGCATCCCGGGTGATTATCCTCCTCCTCGTCGTCTATTTTTCTTCGCCCTTCGAGTTCAGCCTCATCTGCAAGTGAGGCGTTTCTGCTGCTTACTACGTGGTCCACTCTTCGTTTCTATGCCAGCTTATTGAACAGACTTCTACTCTTCCATCTTGGTCTTTGCCCGGTTTTTTTTTTTAAAAAAAGAAAACACACACAAGAAGAGAAGAGGGGAAGAAAGACAGTCTAGTTTAAAAATTTTTTTGTCGCCCAAGGCACGCATGGAACTCAGTCATCGTATCGTTGATGCCATATGGCGCCCAAGCTTCGTTCTGAAGTATCACGAATTACAGGCATATCTTCACCCCTCCTCCGGGCGAACTGGCCCAGCTCCGTGGGATCAGTCTCCCCTCAACCCTCGAAACCTAGTCGATTCACTCAATAACACCTCTTCACGGTGGCGAATTGATGGAGCCACCATTTGCGGCACTTGTATATATGTGATACCCCTCGATCTGCTCCCAACCCTTCCCCCACTAGGCATCTTTCTCTTTCTTCTAGACCAAACAGATTACCCTCCAGCTCTCCGGCACAGCCTTGACGCTTCTGTCAGTGTGCCACTAAGAGATGGGCGCGCTATTTCTGGACAAGGCATCGCAAAGCATCTCTGTCGTGCCTTGGACCATTACTGCGCCCAAAACCCCGATTTCCTTGATCAGTATCTCAGGTTGCCCTTTGGTTCCAAACTCATCCTCGAGGAACTTGCGTCTGACCCTGCAAGCATGAAGCTTGAAGTTGAGCGGGTCTATGACATTGAGTCGAAAATGCTAACCGTAACAGCTCTCCAACAGTTGTGGTCCGATGTTGCCAGGGATGCTTGGCCGCCAATACTCGACGTTCATGATCTACGCCTCATTAGGCAGATCAATGAGGCTGTGAGTCTAGTAGAGACACCAGGAATTAAGCTTTGTATTCAGCCCCTTAGCATCTTCAAGTCAGCCGCTGGTTCGTTGGATCATATGTACCATGAGCTTCATTTGCTACTTACCTGTCCCCAACACCCGCACATCATGAGTCGGCCTCTGGCCATTGTGACGAAGAAGGCTTCGTTTGGCGGTAAGGACGGAGTTGTTGGCTTTTTGCTCCAGTATTTTCAAGCTGGTTCGATCCGTGACATTCTCCCTAATCGACAGCGTTCTGGTACACTGCTGAATTCCGTCAAACTTCGATGGTGTCGTCAGATAGCCTCCGCACTAGCTCACCTGAATGCGACAGGGATATTCTATTCCGATTTACGGCCAGATAATGTGCTGCTGGATAGCAACCGGCCTGATGCTGGTGTCGTTTTATGTGACTTTGAACAGCGGGGCAACTGGTACGAGTGGTGTGCTCCCGAGGTCCTATATCGACAATATGCCGAAAACATTCGATCCCGCCTTCCTGCACGCGTCATCAACCCACCATATGACCGTTTGCTCAAGGGTTATCATTACTCACATAGCCTATCCGACTCAAAATGCTATACATCCGCTGAAACCCACATCGAGTCCAGTAACCGTGCGTGGTTCGCCCTACCAGCTGCGGCGCGGGAGAAAGCTACCGTCTACAACCTTGGACTTTTCATCTACACGGTTTTTGAGGGCTTAAGTAACGTTGAATGCAATATTGCGAACCAGTTTCCAAATGAACAAGAGGTGGAGTTCCCGGTCTTTCGAAGAACCCCAGACGTCATAAGGGAACTTATCCAAAGATGCGTCGCTGATACCCCTGACCGGCAAGTAGAAGAATTGGAGTCTGGGCCTTTTAGAGTAGTCCGCAGGAACGGACTGCTATACCCCAGAACGCGGACTGATTTAGAGCGTAACACGTACGAAACAGTCACCGCCGTCATGGATAGTGCCTTCAGGTACTGGGCCATTGAACTGGCGTGCGCGGAAAAGTTTCTTGAGAGCCCAATGTGGCCGTCAGGTAACTTTGGACACAACAGACCATCTCTACGAGATGTTTCGGATATTCTTGAACGGCTTCCAGAAGATTTTGAAGAATGAACATCAACCAACTAAACATTTAATTTTTTTTTTTTTTTTTTTTTTTTTTTTTTGAAAAAGGTACGCTGCAAGAAACGCCAATTTCCAAGTTCCAACGGCGATGGCTAAGGAAACGCTCCAGTACTTTCGCTCAACCAAGCCTGCTGGAACTAGAGTCAGCACCCTTTGTCATGTTCAGATTTGTAGGCATTTATTGCATTAACCACGGTCTGGGCAAGTGATAACAGTCTCTCTTCGTCTAGTCTACGCCCGATGAGTTGGATAGCGGCTGGGGCGCCATGTTGTTTCTCTGAATCATCTATCCTATGTCAGCAACGAACCCTAACACCCGGAAGTCAAGCCTACACAATTTCATATTCAGATCGTCATTCTCTCCCAAAGGTTCAAAATCAGGGCTGACAACATCTATCTCCTTGTCAGCAACCGTCACAGGGATGACGACTGCTGCATAATCCAGTACGTTGATAGAACTTGTGTACGCTTATTGGAGCATTCGGTCAGACTATAAGACTCCTCGTACATAAAATAGCTACTCACTTGAACGGGAGAATCCTCCTGGTAGGACACCCGCGTACGGAGTTACTGGTGATATCACAGCCTCAACAGGACGATCTGCTTATCTTCATTAGAGGTTAAGTTTGAGTATCCAGAACGACACTTACCTCCAGTCCGTTTTGCGGTCGACATCCAATATTCTAGGTATTCTTGACGGTACTCCTTCATGCGTTGTACTACTTTCTCATACTCTGGAAGTGGCAGAGGGGCCTTTGGCCTATTATTGGGGAACAGGTTTTTGATCTCGGGAACAAAAGGCTCACCAGACAGCCGGGCAGCGTCATACACATCATAACAGCCATCTCCTCGAGCAATTAGACCCTAGCAGGAATATTTGTCACATAAACTTCTCTGGAGGTCCAAACGAGATACTCACATGTATATCAACGGTCTCCACATGACGCTTCCATTCCCAGTCAATCAACTGATGTCCGTTCGTTTCTAGCGCTTTCTTGACAATATCGAGAGCACGTGTTATAGGTGGGTGAGGAGTAAGCATTCCATCATGGGCTATCAAACCAAAGGCTGGTTTGTACTCTGGCTCTTCCTGTGGATTGTACTCTTTTTCGGATCTCCACGGAATTGGGAGGGCATAGGGATCATACAGCCAAGGTTCCACAGAGAGAAGAGACTTGAAGACAAGCCTAAGAGATTCAACTGAGTGAGCCATAATTCCAACTACCGTTGGCATAACCTCCTGCCCTTGACCCTTGTTGAAAGGCATTATTAGCAGATTTGGCTGCCAAAGGGCATTAAGACGGGGCATACCGTATTGGTTGCATCCTTGAATGATATACGGCCGGCTGATGGTTTTAGGCTGAAAACACCTTGGAATGAGGCTGGCATTGACACTGAACCGCCGATATCGGTTGCTATCCCAAATGCACTTCCCCTCAAGGCTTGCATGGCGCCTTCCCCTATAAAACATCAGTCTGGTCTGCTTAACCTTGGGAGAGATAAGGCTCTTCGGCTCAGACCTCCTGACGAGCCCCCTGCTGAAAAATTACGGTTGCATGGGTTGAAAGTATATCCGAGAATGTTGTTATTTGTCTCTGGGGCCTTTTTTATGTGAGTTTATACGTGACTCTGATGAACTGGCTCAAGACTTACCCAGAGACTTTGTGTCAGGGTTGTCTGTCACTCCTATTTTCAGCTCTTGCATGATTAATGATTAAGACCAAAACCGAGGGGCCTTACTGACCTTGCCTATCGGAATTGCCCCTAGAATGCGGAGCTCCCGGACTAATTCACTCTCAACAACATTCTCTGGGTTCTTGATGACTTTGCCCCCAAAGGTTCCAATCCATCCAACGAAGCCCATTGAGGTATCCAGCCCCTTAATGTGAAACTGATCCTTCAAGGTAAGGGGGACTCCATGCAATGGACCCACGAGCCTCTTATCTTTCTTATATATTTCATCAAGACGTCTGGCTTCTTCAATGGCCTCATGAAATCTAATCTCAAGCAACAGGCCGCTCTGAAATAAAGGACAATGTCTTAGCGATGCAAGCTCTAACAAGATGGGCTTCACTCACCAGTTGATGAGCATAGGCAGCCCGCTTGCAGAATGCCGTCACCACCTCTACAGCAGTAAGTTTCCCATGTTTCATTCCAGTCACCAAGTCCAGAACGTCCAAGGATGTGATATGACGAGACTTGTCGTCTAGTAAGAGCTCTATAAATTCACCAACGACACAGCGACGGGATTTCCCATCCGCCAGAATGGTGGGGTCAAGAATCCATTCCTCCGGTATCTTATCCATATTGGCGTCCCGCTTCTCCCTGGCGGCCAGCTGCCATTTCGCCGGGTGGCGAAAGAAGTTTTGTAGGCCTCCCAGCTCAGGTGCCCAACCAAATTGTGTCAAGGTCATGATGAAGGTCCCGATGGCATTAATCGAGACTCGGGGAGAATCACTGCCATGATGGACTACTCCCTTTATAACCGTTCGATCTCTTGGGCTGTCCCATTCCTTCGATCTCTGGTACTGACCACTGGATGCTACAGCAAAAGCTTGGGCCGTCCATCTGAAGCAAATCCTCGCAAGTAATACGTCCAAAATCGAAGAACCAAAATCATACTAAGGCCGGTACACATTGCGCCGGACTTGTCGAACGACAGGTCATTTCCCTGGGTACAGATGCCTAAACTAACCAAGTATATCTTCTATCTGTTCATCGAGTGCGATTGTAAGAATGGGGTTCCATTGGTTAGATTTTGTAGCCAATCATAACAGCCCCGTTTGCTCATCGAGAATCGCCATAAACCAATAATGGCCCAGACAAGCCTTGGGAGCGGTTAACCACATTTCCGCGCATTCATTCGACGATGCGGTCGGTGTCGTAGATTGAGTCGGTGAGTTTCTGATGCCTTTTATCAGACCACTGCAGATCTACATACACTACTAGGATACGGAGTACATGCCGAGATATGCACGCGCACCCCCGGTGAGATCGAATGCAGTCTCATTCTCGGCAATGGATATACCCCCAGGATATGTTAGCGAGCCACGTGTCTGGGGATCCGAATAAAACGGCTTTAACATGGTATGCCATATATTATCTATATATTTTGTACTCCGTATAGAATACCACCAGCTAGGTAAGTCAGTAGCCACCAGACATTCAACACAAAAACAGTCATGTATATATGAAGGACAGGATAATCTGACACAGCTCATGAAATACTCTATAGATAACTATTCCCCAAAAACACAGAGTAAAAGTAATAATAAAGAAAGAAAGAAAGGGGAAACAAAAATCGCTCAATCTCGTACCTAACCTTCCCAAATCACCCATACTCCATAAAATGCTCTAGTGAAAACAAAGACCTGACCTGACCTGTCCTGTCCTGTCGGTTCAAAGCCAATAAAACGGACGAAACCCCCCCCCCAAGCAAGACAGGTCGAATCCTCGACATAACTCCTCCGTATTCCTCCTCGCAAATCCTTCATGCATGATTCATTCCCATCCTGTTAAAAGCACAGACCATGAATGAAATCCTAAAAAGAAAGATAAGCGAGAGAGAGAGAGAGAGAGAGAGAGAGAGAGAGAGAAAATAACCACCTCTCTATTCTCCCCCCGTAACCCTCATCACGCGATCCACCTCCCCCCGACACTCAGGCATCGCACTCCTCATCTCCCTCGCCAGGACATCCCGGAAACTCGCAAAGGCCTCCTTCTTCCCCTTGAGGTCTTGGTTCCCGCGCTGGACCAGCTCGACGAATTCTCTCGTGTAGATGTCTGGGTTGCGCGCGGCGTCGACGTAATCGATGATTTCGGGCGGCAGTTGGATGGAGCTTACCGGTGGGTCAGAGGGGTTTGGATTATCGTGGGTGGTGTTTTCGGAGGGTTGGTCGCGGGTATGTGTGGAGAGAGTGGACAGGGCGAGGGTGAGGTTTTTTCTGGATGTGATTTTGAACTCGGTCAGTACGGTACTATTGTATGGATTGGGAGGTGAAGTGAGGTGAAAAAGCAGATAGATAGGGGGTCGTACATCTTCCGGACTAGTTCTTGCTGTGTCTCCGGTCCTAAGTATCCATGGACAGCGGATTGGATTTCAAAGAGGTGCTGGATTACGTCTTTGATGTCGTCTGCGAGCCAACCGTATCCGGGTTAGTTAGGGAAGTCAGGGGGGTGGACTGGATGGAGCGAAGACTGACTGTCTACTGTACTTAGCGTGATAGGTGCCATGATGGGATGGAAAGTATGCAGAATATTCTGCAATGGTGGTTGTGGTGACAGTGAGTGTGCAGACGTTGAGATGCACAAGAGTATCTCAGACTAACCATTTTAGGTAATTAGGATCTTCTCCGAGATCTCACCAGTATGTACAAGTACACCCCAAGTATGAAAATGGCTGGATTATTATTTCGTCTAGTATTCAATATATATATAATAGGTACATATGCAGATATGTATATCGCACTCTCAATATTAAGCCGTGACAAGAGTCTTATCGACGATCGCGCCATAGCCAGACACAACAGATAATATCATCTGGTCGATTGCTGAAAACGCACATATGCAATTCCACTCCAGCATTAAGTGGCTAATGTCTGATGTCTGAATAACTTGATTAAAAAACAACAAGAAGAAGAAGAAGAAGAAGAAGAAGAAGTGTATGAGTGGCTAAAAGGGACAATGAATGATATTGTTGCGGGAAATTACACCTCCTTGGTCCGCACGCTAGGGAACTTGGGGATCTCAATCTCCGTCTCTACCATCTCCAATCCCGAAAGACTAGGGAATCGTCGGCTGAAGTTCGCCTCCCAGTCCTCGCCGGGAGTTGTGGGTGTTGGTTGCATCGACGAAGTTCGCTCAAGGCTGGCTGGACCGGGTGCATCCGCGCCAGTGGCCCCGGATCGGAGGCTTTGGGGTTTCGGCGGTGCGGCCGGCCGCGGGCCCGTACGATTCGTCGAAGCGTACCCTGTGAAGGAGGGTTCCTGCTTGGGTAAACTGGAAGGCGCATCCCATCGATCCTTCGGTGGGGGAGGCGGGGGTCCGCCCGCCGTGGTGCGCATGTTGGGCCGCGAAGACGACGGGATTTCCGGTTGCTTTGCCTGCAAAGCGGACTCGGAGGCATCGGTAAACCGTCCATACCCCGTGGCTGTTTTTGGAGGTGGGGGTCGCGTGGCTTCCCCTAGGAGAGATTGCACCTTGTTCTGAATCGCAAGCGAGCGGGGTCCATCAGCTGCGGGTCGTCGCCCTCCTTCTCCTCTCTCGGTGACACGACGACGATATTCTGCTGCAGCATTGGCGACGCGTTTCTCTTCCTGAGAGAGACGCCGGCGCTCCAGCTCTCGTCGCATTTCGGGTGAAAAATCATCATCGTCATCATCCGGAGACTCCGCCACGGCCACCCCAGCTGACTCAGATCCAGGAACCGGAGGCAAAAAAGGTCGAGGAAACTCTTCTGCAGCGGGGGACTGAGCCTTGCTATCTTGGTTGCTCTCAAAGCGGCGGAAGGCATCCCCAAACCGACCAGCGAACAGATTCTTAGTGCCTGACAGAGACAACGTAGAAAGGCTGGAGCGCTTGATGTGTTTCGAGCTCCCGCTGTACCGTTTCTCTCGCTTCCGATTCGTTTCCTCTTCCTTGGCCCGTAGATAATCTACGTCCGATGAAATGTTGTTCCGGTCATAGTCCACCTCGGTTCTGGCGTGCTGCAGCGGTGCTCCGCCTTCATATGGGGCCCTCGGCAGATCCAGGGACGATCGTGCACTTTCGGAATGGCGTGGAAGGTCGAACTTGGAGGCCCCATGGACGGATACTGGACGGCTTTTGCTGTTGGCAGACTTGGATCTATGTGTATAATCGTCAATGTCCAAATGCGATGGCCGGAGGGCTTCCAGAGATGGTCGGGAAGATGCTGACACATTCGAGAGTCTATCTGATGAGATCCTGGGGTCAACTTCCAGCTTAGAAGCGGACGCATTCGGCGAAGGGACTGTTCCGTGTCGGGATCTTCTCTTCTCACTATCGGCGGCGGTTTGGGGGGGCTGATCCGAGGATGGGAACCTATAAATCGGTCGACTGGATGGTTTCATCTCGAGACCCGGAGTTGAAGGCGGTGACGTCATCGTGCCAGTAGAGACCATGGTAGGCTTCTGGGGAACCGGTTGATATAAAGGTGCCTGGGGTGGTCGAGAAGACTCATCGTGATAGTGATTATTAGGCGCTTCCCCAGACTTGGCCGTCGGGGGAGAAGGTTGCCGGCGTCTGCTCATTGCTGGTTCCGATACTGGCTCCTCAGGGGGTGACGGGTGCTTGACAAACGCATCGTCAGCCAAGGCGTTGGTCAGCCTTTGAGCAAGATCATCGTCATCGCCCTTGTTCTCTGTGACAGTAGGTTCAAACTCGAACTTTCCTCGCTTCTCATGCAAAATATTAAACTGAGCAAGGGACGGAAATCTATCGGAAAATTCATCTGCCGAGTTGCGAGACTTGGAGCCACCGTCCAGCACAGCGAATGGATCTGTAGAAGAACCTCGGAACGGTGAAGGACTTGGTCGTGCAGAGTTGTGCTGGGAGCTGTCTGGCTTGGTTGGTCGCCCGCGACGCATCGGAGCGATCTCTGGGATGATTTGTGTTTCTTGAATTGGCGGCGAAAATACCGCTCCCAACTGCGGCGCTTCCACTGGAGAAGGGGGGAGTTCCTGGTGTCGGCGTGCTTCGGAGGTAGATCGATTGGCATAGATCTAGAGCGGTTAGTTTTTCTTTTTTTTTTTTGGGAGGGGAGAGGAACAAAATGAGGGCGCACATCATGAATGGGAACTTCTTTCCCTTGCATCTGGCAGGCCTCGCGCAGGACTAGGTAAATATTAGGACGCTTTTGCGGACTTTCCTTGAGCATCGACGCTACTGTAGTCAGTGTGACACGTTCTCCATCTCGCGAGACTGGGGCGGGAAAATCT
Organism: Aspergillus ochraceoroseus IBT 24754; assembly: GCF_002846915.1. Lineage (NCBI taxonomy): Eukaryota > Fungi > Ascomycota > Eurotiomycetes > Eurotiales > Aspergillaceae > Aspergillus > Aspergillus ochraceoroseus. The sequence continues at coordinate 164,071 of NW_024468487.1, read as the reverse complement.
CACCAATAAACACTTTGAGGCGATCCGAAAAAGGGGGGTAAGACGGAAACTTGAAAGAGGCATTCAAAATGGCCATTTGCCCTACCTCTTCGAACGGAGTCGTGTAATAGCACAGCTTGTACAGGAGAACCCCCAGCGCCCAGATATCGCTCTTCTCGTCAATCGGCTGCTTGCGATAGACATCAATCATCTCCGGACTTCGGTATTGGAGGGTGGTGTGCCGTTGGACATCGTCCTCGATCAGACGGCCTTCAGCAGCCGAAGTTGCCGCGGGACGAGGAGGTGCAGTGGACCCAAAATCACAGAGCTTGTATAGAACGGAGCTTCCATGGCGAGAAATAAGCACATTCTCGACTTTAAGATCCCGATGCAGCAGGGGAGGTTTGAGGTAGTGCATGCACGCGACCCCCTCGGCCACATCCGAGAAGATCTTGATAATCTCCGGCTCCGTGAGACGATTTTGTAATCGGGTGTTCATGAAGTCTATCAAGCCTCCACCCGAGCAATATTCCATGAGTAAAAACACTTCATATCCCACTCCCTGAAGTTGGGAGGCATGGGAATCGATGTACTTGACGATGTGACGGTGGCCTTTGAGCTTCTTCATGGTCTCTACCTCGGTCCGCATGTTTGCGAGCGCAGACTTGTCGGGAACCGCTACCCGCTTCAAGACCGCCCGATCGGATCCATCTACAGCCTGGGGGAGGCGCACAACGTACACGTGTGCAAACCCACCCTCGGAGAGATATTTCTCGACCACAACACGATGACTGCCAACCTGAACCTTGGTGCCGGGAAGAAGCGTGCCCGCGGGGGCCGTTACGGCGGCGACCGGGTTGAATGACGCGACGGGCCGATGATGAGCAGCATGACTCTGGTAAGATTGATTGGGATGATGGGCAGAGGACATGGTGAGGAGAAATAGTAGAGAGGAGTCGGTGAGCCCAGTCCGGGGAGAAGGAGGAGGAGGAGGAGGAGGAGGAGGAGAAGAGGAAGCGAGCTGGGAACTGGATGAAGATAAAGGGAACTACCGCGGCTGCATAGAGAAGGGGAGCAAGAAGGTTTAGGCTAGGCTTCAGGGAATCTTGAAACAAAATGAGACAGGACCCTGCGCAAGCGGACAGCTGGAGGACAGTTGGCCGCGGGGAAAGGTGAGGAGGTGGTGATGTGATGTTTGGGGCGGTGCCTGACAGCCCCGAAGCCGTCAATGGGGGGAGTTTAAAAGGGGAAGTGGAAGGGAGGAGGAGTAGAAGAGGAGAGAGAAGGGAGAAAGGCAAGAGGAAAAAAGAAGGAACAGAGAGAGAGAAGATAGAGTGACAGTTGTTACAGCGATGGAATGCGAGTAGAAGCCGAAGTGGTGGTGGTGATGCTGCCTCAGCCTCCAATCTGAGCGGCCTTGGCCTTCAGGCATTACCACCCAGGCAGAAGTGATGAAAGATTACGGTATATTACATGTATGGCCAATGGTCTTGTGCATGTGAACGGCGTACGGATGTGTATAAACTCGGAGTACTTGTAACTAATGCAGGTACTATCACAGGATGAGCAGTGAACAAATGACATATCACAAGACGCAAGGAAATGACATTGATCGCATTCATTTTTTATGATCTTACTGGAGAGAGAGAGAGAGAGAGCGACTCGAAGAAAGAGGAGAAAACTGTAGTTGCCTGAGGCGTCGAAATCATGTCAGTGACTAACTTGTTTAGGATGGTTGAGTGTCGATCTTATATAATCACATCCAACCAATCAGCTGCAGGCACACCAGGACGTAAACAGCAAAATCAAAACAAACAACGGCTTACGATCGCCAGATAGAAAGAGACGGACTTCTTTTCGAGAATACTTACTCCCAAGAACTGTGAAGATGAAAAGAAAAGAAGGAAGGGGAAAAGAATACCATCAAATTGACCTTGTATTAAGGTTGCTTGTTAGACTTTGGCAGTTGGAATGTGGAACAGTCAGTATTTAGTCCATACCTCCGAGTAGCGACCACACTAAGCAGACATCTTGTTTCAGTATAGCACCGCTACTGTATGTATCTATGCACCTGTTAAATAGACCGTTATCCGTCTTCTTGAATCGACAATTCATTGTCTAGTGGTGTTTCCCTCGTGGGAATGTTTATGTATTGTTAGAGATCACGTCTGTATATGCAGCTTCCCCCCGGAAGGAGAAAAAAAACACCATAGCAAATCAAGTCCCAAAAGTACCACAGAAAAAAATAACAAAAGATTGCTGAATCCTTCATCTCCCGAGAAATCAGAATTAGCGCTGATTCTGGAGCAGAGAGGGGGGGGGAATTCCGCTCAGAATAACAGCGTCTCATCGTTAATTGTTCTGTTCTGTTTGGGTGGCTCTTGGTAGTTGTTCTTCGTTGCCGCCTACGATTTCTTCGACTTCATCCCACTTTGCTTGTTTTCTGGTCTTCTTTCCATCCCATCGCCATCCCTTATCATCCTTGATTTTACTTGGTTTGATTTGCTTTTTCACTCGGTATTATTATCCCCTATTTTTATCCTTCTTATCCTGGTTATTATCCCTTTTACATTGATTACCGCGTTGAGTCCACTCAGCGCCTGCCGAATGTTATGGTAAACATGATCCATCCGTCCGCATCTACGATCCAGATCCTATCGCTTCGAAAATAACCGTCCACGACGCAATTCAGAGGAAGACGGTCGTTCTTACGTCCCGTAAACGATGGACGGCCCTCCCCCTCCTCCGCCTCCCCACGGGGAGAAACCCAACACCACCCACGGGGAGTACCGTAAATCATCCGATCTCCCACCGGGCAACTACGATATCTTCATCATCCCTCCTCACTCCTCGGGCTCGGGGTTTCTCTACCTTCCCTCGCTGCAATGTGAACGGAACAGCTTCATTGCGGGCTCCGTGTCCACCCTTGTCGTTGTCTTCCTATGGACAACGTTTTCGCCAATGGTGAAAATGTGGTACGCCATGACCGTCGCGAGCGGGGGTGGAACAGGGATCGCTGTCCTGGCCATTGGGGTCGTGGGTATTGCGGGATGGGCCTTTGGCGCGTACCAGGCGGGTAGTAGTGGAGCATCGCGGCATGGACGCTCGGGACCGGGCGGGTTTGGATCCAGCTGGTTTGGGTCTGGGGGGTCAGGTGGTGGTGGTGGTAGTGGTGGTGGAGGAGGAGGAGGAGGCGGCGGCTCAGGAGGAGGCTCTAATTCAGGAGGTAATAATAATGGAGGGAACTATACAAGAGGGGGCAACTTCGGGGGTCAAGCTGGAGGTGGTGGTGGTGGTGGTGGTGGGGGAGGACCACAGAATCAACATCAACAGGGTAATTATGGCGGGAACTTTGGTGGTGGACCCCCACCAGGAAACCAATACTCCGGGAATCAGCATAGGGCTAATACTGAGCCACCACCACAGACAAATACTGGTCCTAAGGGCCCTGACCCGGGCCCTAGTCCGGGTACTACTGGTGCAGGTGCCAAACCTGAGCGTTCTGCACCCAAGAGCGAGGGTAAACCGCAAAGTGCGGAGGACTGGGAAAAGGCCAGGGAGGAAACGAGGCGGAAGGAGGAGTTGCGACGGAAGATGGAGGAGTTTAAGCGCAAACGTGAGGCGGAAGCGCGAGAAAAGCAACGACAACGCGAGCGAGAAGCAATGGAGAAAGAGCTGCGCGAGCGCAGAGAACAGTTGGAGAAAGAAATGGCCGCGGCCAAGGAAGCGGCCGCGAGAGAGGCCCGTTTACAGGCCGAGAAGGAAGCAGCAGAAGCCCGTGCCAGAGTGGAGCGCGAAGCAGCAGAAGCCCGCGCCAGAGTGGAACGCGAGGCAGCGGAAGCAAAAGCCAAGGCTGAGCGGGAAGCCGCTGAAGCCAGACAAAGGGAAGCAGATGCAAAAGCCAAGGCTGAGCGGGAAGCCGCTGAAGCCAGACAAAGGGAAGCAGATGCAAAAGCCCGAGCGGAAAGAGAAGCCGCAGAGGCTCAAGCAAGAGCCGAGCGACAGGCAGCAGAAGCCAAGGCCAAGGCCGAGAAGGAGGCAGCGGAGAAGGAAGCCGCTGCAAAGGCCGCCGCAAAGAAAGAAGCGGACGCCAAGTTCGCAGCCCTCAAGGAAGCTGCGGCAAAGAAATACGCCGAGAAGAAAGCCCGCGACGCCAGAGAAGCTGCCGCAGCGAAAGAAGCCGCCGCGACAGCCTCGAAGGTATCCAGCGCATCTGCACCCCCTCCTCGAACCCCATCCCCCAAGAAACCCTCCACTCCGGCATCAACGGCCAACACCACCGTTACGGACGACGATGCCTACTCCTTCCGTCCGTACGACCGCCCACGCCGGCCCTATGCAGGGACGTCCCAGTCCTCCGTGTACTCTGAATCCTCCTACGCACCCTCGCAATCCACCGCCCGCACCACCCCGCCACCCTCCAACCGCGGACCCTACGAAACCAAAGACCCCGACAAAATTGTCATCAGGGCGGTCTACGCCTTCAACCAGGCCTTCCTCCGAACCCCCATAGCCCAATTGGTCTCCGGCCAGGGCATGGTAACGGACGGACTCGTCCTCCGCATCACCACTGAAGGCCTCTTCATCGATGACGACGTGCGCGGGGTCCCGCAACGCGAGTGGGACGTGAAAGCCTGGACCATGAAACTCGTCGAAGTCTGGTGTCCGCAGATTGGGCCAAGCGCAAACAGGGCGGCCAACGCGCAAAAGGCGAACCAGGCATTTTTCCGCCGCAGTGTCAATTCCGATCCCACCCCGGAAGAATCCGATGCGTATTTGGCCAATTTTCTCAAGGTCTGCAAGAACACCTGCCGCCTTGCGTCGCCGGCTTTCGTGGGTCGGAACGGCAGTGATGCCAGTGGGAAGGGTAAGGACGCGCATCCCTTTGGTGGGTTGCATGTCCTTCGAGCTTCAATCCGAGACCAGGAGGGGAAACGCTATGTCTTTGTTCTCCAAGAGACAGAGGGATGGAAGGTTGCCCTTGGATTGCAACGGTTGCGGAAGGGGACGCAAGTGCGTGCTTTAGGGGTGTGCAGTATGGCTCTTGCCGAGACAAGGACTATCCTTGGTGGACTCGGGTACTGATTAAGATCAGTGAATCATTCTAAGTGAGGGAGAGGGAGGGAGGGGTGTATGTGTGGAAGATTGACGACAGACAATGATCCTTTTGTTTTATTTTTATTTTTATTTTTATTTTTATTTTTATTTGTTTGTTTCTATTTCAGCATGCGCTTTCTATACCTTGATATTGATGTTGATATTTCTGTCCATGATGGTTGGTGGTTTTCATTTATGTTTCCTGAATATGATGGATATGATGATGAATGCTGTATATATATATCCCTCGGGAGTCTTTTGAGTTATTTTGTATCTATTTATCATCATCAAGTATAAACAATTCCCTCCTTTTGAAATTTCCTCTCTCTCCCTCTGAATAGTTCAAGGCACAATTAAAGAAGACGAGGAGAAAGTACTGGAATCATGCCTGAATTCTTACTCTCCTCTCAAGGTAATGGCCAAGTTGGTTCATTTAGTTCAGCTCGATTTCAAATCATCATTCATCCCAACCGTGCACGTAGTAGTAAGTAAGTAAAGAAAAGAAAAGAAAAGAAAAGAAAAGTAACCCAGGTATATAACAGAACGCCGTGATCTTATCTTCAAGGCCCTCAAAACACATAAGCAGGACACTTAACACTGACACTGGCACTGGCACTGACACTTCCTCTTGCCAGAGGAGAAGGAAGGAAGCATTGATAACGTCAAACCAGAGTAAAAAAAAAAAAAAAAGAAGAGGAGAAAAAGAAAAAAAAGGTAGGAAATAAGACAAGAAGGTAAAAAAAAAAAAAAAAAAAAAAAAAAAAAAAATGGTGGGTGAGGGGGAAAGAAATGAAGTGGTCTATCTGATCGTGCAGCGCCGGGAGATAGCAATGAACATATATAGCAATATGTGTAAGTATGTAGAGGTGGTTAGTGGCAAGTAGATGACGAGACGCGGTTCCTGGTATCTATCCTTAGAAGGGGATTCGATTCATGCAGACAGAGTAGACAGGACAGGACAGAGCACAGCGCCGGGAAATGAGGTTTCCAAAAAGGAAAAGAAAACAAAAACAAAAACAAAAACCATGTTGATGCTGGAGGTAACGGTGGTGTGTGTGTGTGTCTTGCTGGCTGACTGGCTGGTTGAAAGTAGATGGATGGATGCTTTTGATGCAGGTGCAGGTGCAAAATTTGACCCCTTTTTGCTGTATGATGACGACAAATGGCGATGATGATGATGCAAATATGGAAACGGATCAAATAAAACCAATAATGCCAGTAAGTACGGAGGTGGCTAACTCCTTGCAGCAGGAAACTGAAACATGCGTGCCGCATGGTTGTTGCTGCACTGCTGAATTTAGAATGGGAACCCGCCCGGGAATCCCCCGCGAGTTTGTCCACCGAAGGGGTTGTTGCCGCCCGCGTGGGAGAATCCACCACCACCACCACCGCCGCCGCCGCCTCCGTTCATCATGTTGAAGAGCACGCTGGGGTCGATGTTGATATGAGTGCCGCCCATACCGCCCATACCGCCCATGCCGTGCATTCCATGCATTCCACCCATACCACCCATACCACCCATACCACCCATGCCGCCGAAGCCGCCGCGAGAGAACATCTCAGAGGGGTCAATCAAATCGTCACCGTTATCGTATGCCGCACGTTTCCTACAGTGGTTTCGTGAGCAACTTGTTGCCAATCAGAAAACATGAAAAGAGTATCCAGGGGACTTACTGGGAATCAATCAGCGTTTCATAGGCTTCCCCGATCTCCTTAAACTTCTCATCGCCAGCTTCCCCGTCCCGGTTCTTATCGGGATGGTACTGGATGGCGAGCTTGCGGTAGGCCTTCTTAATATCTGTCTCGGAGGCATCCTTGCCCACCCCGAGGATCTTGTAGTAGTCCTTGCGCTGGGCCTTCTTGAGTTCGAATTCCGCCCGGCGGATGTCTTCCTGGATACCCTTCTCGCCGGGGTTGGACTCCGCCACAGCCTTGTAGTCGCGGGCGGCTTCCTCCCAGTTTCCAGCGCCACCGGACGCCTTGGCACGCATCTTCAGAGCCTTGAGGTAGGATGGATCGAGTCGCAGAGCCTCGGTGCAGTCGTTGACCGCGTCATCGAACTCCTTGAGGTTGATGTGGGCCTGAGCGCGGTTCTGCAGGATCTTGGAGTTCATGTCTTTGTTGGTGGGGTCTACTCCGAGGGCCTCGGTGTAGAGGTCGATGGCCTTGCGGTAATCCTTGGCCTTGAACGCCGCGTTACCCTCTTCCTTGGTGCGTACGAGCTTCTGCACGGTGCGCAGGAGCTTGATGGCCGGCTTCAGGTCGGGATCCAACCCAATGCACAGTCTGAGCGACTTCAGCGCCTGTTCGGTCTCCCCCAAGCCATAGTAGGCCCGTGCGCGGATCATCAAAGCATCGGGATCCTGGCTGTTGGCTCGGAGCATGTTGATGGCGATATCCTGCGCCTTGCCGAACGAGTTGGCGGTAGCCATCTTCAACTGAGCTTCTGCCGTCATCAGGGTCCACGAGCGGGGTTCCTTGACGGTGGAGCCCAGGAGCTGTCGAGCCTGGTCGAGACAGAACACCACCATGGACACACCCCGATTCTCAGCCAAGGTCTCTTTCGCCTGGGTAACAAAACGAAGCATCTTCTCAGCGGGTTGACGGTCTGTTGCCGAGGGCGGGGGCTGAATGCGATCGAGTACCTCGAGGGCCTCGGCAGGGCGACCAAGACTGGTGAGGATGCGAGCCAGGCGGTACATGATCTTGGGGTTGGCGGGGTCAAGCTCGTCCGCTCGTTCGGCGTCCTCTAGAGCATCGAGATATCGAGAGGCGGCCATATTGGCGGCGGCCCGGTTGGATCGGTAGATGGAGTTGTTGGGGTTGAGATCGATAGCTGGGGAGGGATGAATCAATACAAAATACTCTTATTCCAGGAACAAGAAAGGAAGAGACAAACAAACCCTTTGTAAATTCTTGAATAGCCCTATTATAATCCTTATCCTTGAAAAACTTATTACCGGCCAGCTTGAAAGTGTCGGCTTCGTGTGTGTTGCCATTGGAGCGATGAGGTGGCGGGGTTGGACTCTTCTGATGAGACTCGGTGCCATTGACAGGATCATTGGAGTCGATATCCATGGAGCTGCGGGGGTCAGCAGCAGCGGCGGCGGCGGCCATGGCTGACAGACGACGAAGCTCGTCCGGCGGGAGATTCAGCGGATGAGAGTCGGGGTCGTGAGAATATCGATGAGGGCGAGAAGAGGAAGTGGAGGGTGAGGAAGACGAGCGACTATGAGGGGGGCGGGAGAAGGATTTGGAGGATTTGGAGGATTTGCGAGGGAGATGAGAGGAGGGGGAATGTTGAAGTTTGTGGGATTTGGATTTGGATTTGGAAGGCGAAGGCGAAGGCAAAGGCAAAGGAGAAGGAGAAGGAGATTGAGATAGAGATTGAGACTCCGGTTGAGGTTGAGATTTGGATCGAGAGAAATGGAAGAAATGAACCATTTTCAACGGGGGCGGAAACAGCCGCTGATTGGTCGAGAGAATCGAAGATGAACGAAGGCGGTGGAAAGGTGAAATTTTTTAGAGAAGAAGAAGAAGAAGAAGAAGAGAAGGTGAAGAAAGAGAAGAAAGAAGAGAAGAAAGAAAAGAAAGCAAGATGAAAGAAAGCAAGAGAAGAAGAAAGAAAGAAAGATAGACAAAACAAGACAATTGTCAAAACTCGTCAGTCTCGATTCTCTCCTCCGGACTACTCGATGGGAAATTCTGGAGGCTGGCAACTGTCACGATCACTATCACTATCACTATCACTCCGCACTGGTTCTGGTTGATCCAAGAGGTTGGACGAATGACGATAATTATATAGAATATATATTATATATATAGTTATAGTTATTTATACTCTATACAACACGGACTATTTACGGGCCGAGGTCTCATTCCCGATCGTTAATAACACTCCTAACCCAGGACTCAACCAACTCCCTCCCCATCCAAAACATCATCATGTGAACCAATATCATACTGTAATCAGCTAGAAAGCTCTGTCTTGACACCTTTTTAGCTCAGCGGTACTTATTTGAGTCGAACCAGAGAAATGACGTCCAATCAATCCCTAGTCAACCGTCAACATACCTGTTTATGATCAGTGGTTATGCTAAAGCTACCTAAAAGCGAAGGTGCGCATAGTGTTGGCGTTGACGACACCCGTCATACCCCTCATCCCTAGCATCTACCTAACCCTTCCCATCAGGAAAATCCCAGACCTCAACCCATGGTGAAAATGTCAGATATCGATTATAAAGCGTTGTTTCTCCAAGCTCAAGAGGATCGGAGGAAAGCAGAGGAAGAAAAGAGGGAAGAGAAGTTACTAAGAGAGCAGGCAGAAAAGGATAGGAGGGAGGAGAAGTTATTAAGAGAGCAGGCAGAAGAGGATAGGAGGCAGGAAAAGTTACTGAGAGAGCAGGCAGAAGCACTGAGAGAGCAGGCAGAAGCACTGAGAGAGCAGACAGAGGCACTGAGAGAGCAGTCGGAAGCACTGAGAGAGCAGTCGGAAGCACGAAATCGTCGCACCACGTTCGCAGAGTTTATACAATCCGGTCATGACCTTCTTTCGCGACCCTTGAGAGCTGGAGATCCCGCCCGCTCAACTACTGGCAACATCCCACAACCCACCGGCAAGCATTGCCCGCTACGACTGGAACCCTGGACGGATTGTGCTACAAGGCAGCAAGAAATTTACAACTCAGTCTGGCACTATCTACAACCGCGGGACAGAGACCCGCCCCGATTATTTCCCCCCCACCTGGTCCTGGAAGAACATGGTCGGCGTTTCGCAAACCGACCTATCACGAGTGAAAAGGACCTGGAGAGTTATGAGCGCCTTGCTGTGGAAAACCATGTAGTCGATATTATTTCAGCACTATGCAAGATACCGAGCGCCCGCGAGGAGTTTTGCCTGGGGGATGGAATGTGGTTTGAAAACCACGCTAATACCCTCGAAGAGAATCCGCCCGAGAACCAGCAACGAGCAGATTCCTCATCTACCAATCGACCCTCCCGCCCCGACCAGTTCTGTATCCATCGTGTCAATGGAAATACGATGGCGTTATTAACTACAGTTGAATATAAACCGCCTCATAAACTGTCTATTGAAACCCTTCGGGATGGGCTCCGATCGATGAACTTCTATCACGAGATTGTCGAACAGGAAACAGTTCCTCCCGATGGACCGGAGAAGTCGCGTTATAATGCGGCTCGGCTTGCAGGATCAGCAATTGTGCAGGAATACCATGTGATGATACAGGAAGGGCTTGAGTACTCATATTTAACCACTGGACTTGGGATTGTGTTCCTGCGGGTACCCGACGATTGCAGGACTCTGTACTACCATCTGTGCGAGCCGAATGTAGATGTCGACTCTAGTGTTGGAGGCGGTCAAGGGCCTCGGACAGCAATTGAAAGGGTGCTTTGTCTCTGTCTGATGAGTTTCCGTTCAGCCCGTCGGGATCAAACCTGGCGGAATGCTGCTCAGGCACGGCTACCGACGTGGGAAACCAGCTTCAACCACACACTATCTCAGCCCGCCAGCTCGGAGAGCGCCAGTTCGGAGAATTCGCCGTCTGAGTACAGCCCTTCGTCCCCCGAGTCTCCCGAGTCCCTCGTCTCCGAGGGTCGTCGCCCACGCACCCGTTCCACCGGCTGTGCACCTACCAGTGCTGCCCATCGAGAAGATTCCCCAGACTCTGACCCTGACCCTGACCCTGCTGCTGCTGAACGGCGAAAACGGGGGTTCAGCCAAATCGCATCCTCGCCGCCCACACAACGATCAACCCCCACCACCCCGCACAGCCCCCTCAACGCCACACCAGTCAGCCCCGTCCACATAACCATAGATTCTGTACACAAAAATGCCTTTTGGGTCTACAACGAGGCGATGCATTAGATGCAAGCTGTCCCAACGTTGAACTTCACCGCGCGGGACAACAACACACCCATCACCCAATCCGTGCTCCGGAATTAGTACATAGGATTAAGCAACAGTTGGATGCGAATCTAGATGAATACTGTACCCCGATGGGAGGATGTGGGTCTTATGGCGCTCCGTTCAAGGTGACGTGCGCTGCGTATGGCTACACAGTGGTTGGCAAGGGCACCACAACACGGCTCTGGTCCACGGTATCACAGGAAGCAGAGATCTATCGGATTTTGCAAAGTTTGCAAGGCTCCGCGGTGCCGGTATTCCTGGGGCCTATTGATTTGGCCATGATCTACTTCCTGCACGGCGCAGGGCAGATTCGCCATATGCTTTTAATGGGCTGGGGGGGCGAAAACATGAGCCACGTGGAGATAGATGCGACTATCCAGCGTGCAATCTCACGGGCCAAAAGAAAAATTCTGTCTCTGGGAGTGGTGCATGAGGATCTTCGACCTGAGAATATTCTGTGGAACGAGGAGCTCCAGCGAGCCCTGATCATAGATTTCCACCGGTGCCACTTGAATAATCGACTGATGCCTGGCAACCCCCGCTCCCGGAAGAGAAGGTCGTCCGAAACCAGCGAGCAGAACATCAAACGGGTGCGAGGACCGTGAACTCCCACAAGACCTGGTGATTCGGGCAGTGGCGAGCTATTCCCGCTTGTGTGTCTGGATATTTTTACCTCTTCAGACACGATCTCAATGTTAGGGTTATGCTTGGACATGGGAATCCTGCTCGCGGCCGCCAAAAGGCTCGATTATCAAGGAATGATGATCCTGGAAAGCTGTTCAGCCTTATTCAATACTCAATAGTTTCCAAATGCAAAATTCGGTTGCTCCTTCTACCTCAATCTGCCATCAGCCAGAAGTATTAATTCGACTCTCATTGGTTAAGAACAATTCCTCCCATTTCATCCGCATAAGTCGTCAAACCCATGTGCCCCAAGTGATCTCTGAACCTCGGATCGCCACGCCATGCGGCTCTGCCCCCGAGCCCGGAAGGTCCAACCCATTGGTCCGGATCCATCCTCTCGGAAAGTATCCTGCAATCTCCCAGTCAATGAGCCCAAGAGACCCCGTCCGCGGGACATCTTCTACGATGATATTCCCCGGGGCCAAGGTCCGCATGATAAAAGACCCAAATCCGAACAGTCCATGCCCCATCTCTTCACAAGGCTGTCGCAGATTCTCCGAAGCATAGTCGTGCTCCACCCCGTACTTCATCAGATACTGCTCAGGGACCACTCCCTTTCCAGCACGCAAGCGTTTCGCAGATCCCCCACCACCCGCTCCACATCGTGCTGTCTCCATTTCTCGTCGAGCGTGGGCCACGCCTCCGCCAGAGTGCGCCCGGGGACCCGGGTGAGGAACAGACCACATCCGGCCGTCGTGCTCTGATGCGTGCAGGATGCGCGGGGTCGCAAATCCAGGCTGGTGTTTCTGGACAAACTCTGGCGTCAATGACCAGCTGGCTGGGGGTCTTTTTGATGTAGTGTGTGAGGTGATATGACTGTGACTGTGATTTAAGAAGTTGATGAGAAGTTGAGATCTTATATATAGAGAGAGAGAGAGAGAGAGAGCACAGAGAACAAAGCCAGTGTGGACTGGAGAGCTGACCCAACTTTTCCATACATACAAAGACAAAAAAAGGCAGCTGTAAGAAAATTTCCACTTGAGAAATCGGTAGATAATTCTAAACCTCTATATATATATAACAGAATTTCGAGAAAAAAAAAAAAAAAAACAGCTTATCTTATTTCGAACTTTTGCATCTGATCTGGAGTACGGAGGAGTTAGTCAGTCTAGATACCATACACGAAACTGCCTTATTGGTGTTGTTATGCTGGAGACACACATATATATATAATATATATATATATATATATATATATAGCGGATGTCTCTCTCACGCGGTACTCATACTCATACTTATTGTTGTCGAGTTCCATGGTTGAAGGGAGTCATTTAGTCACGGTTACAATGGAAAATTCCCTATCCTGACTACCTATGTATGTATGTACATAGTTACCTACTCCTGGTTACATATCTGATACGGAAGATAACCTAAGCTGTAGGGGACAGTCATGAGCCAACCAAACGAACCGCCGGTCGGTCGTTGCGTTGCTTTTGAATTACTCGAGTCACTAGTGGCTAGGCTATCGGGACTTTTGGCGCACACACGCCTCTATATATGTACAAATACATAAAATTGTGCGGGGGGTCAATTCAGCCATGTCGTCCATGCATGTTTATCCGTGCATGCTATCCGATGCGTATGGTGCTTCCTCCACCTCCTCCCCTGGAAGGGGGATGCAAGTGTGGTGTGGTGTGGTGTAGATGGATGGAGAGATAGATGGAGCGCAAACGCTCCGTTCGAACTCTTCCAACCGAGCTGTCTGTTGGCTTTAACTCCAAGGTGAAGGGGTCGGGTTTCAAATCGGAGCCGTTCGGTTGATCCGTCGCGCGACGGCCGCCCAGCGAGATCCGCCTGCACTTGGCGCTACCTCTGGCGGAGCTGGGGCTCGCACTACCACCGGATCAGGGCCAAGCGGCTGATCGTATATGTGCTGTTCGTAAGGAGGTGGGATGTCGTCTGCTTCCGTGGAGGGGTACACTTCCATCGAGCGGGAGTGGGAGAGCCCACGATGACTGGTGCGGTATTGAGACGGATACAGCGTCGTCGGAGTTGTAGCTGTGGGGGGGTTTGTGGCGGTGGTGGTGGTGGTGGTGGTTGTAGTAATCGTCGTCGTGGTTAGGACCCAGGTCTGTTCGCTTTCCAGCCACACGAGCTGGTGCGGTGTCGAGAGGCTACTGGTGTGGGTGCGGGTGTCTCGGGGCGCGGGGGAAGAGAGAATAGCACATGGCGAGGGCTGGGATGCTGGCAATGGATTCGGAGAGGGGGAGCTCTGCCAGATTCCAGCATTGGATGCCGTACCCGGATATTTACGTCGGCGGGGGGTGGCGTCCGTCGATGCTGGTCGCGGCGGTAGATCGCGGACTGGGTCTAACGGACTCACGGGACTCTCAACATGGTCGAGAATAATATGGGGGGTGCTGTTGTTCCACGAGGAACCGGAACCGGAGCCGGAGCCACAGAACCTGGTGTCCTGGATAGGAAGTCCTTCGAGAGAGGAGAGGTCCATCTCGACAATGAATGAGAGCATATAGATGACAGAGGAGGGTTCAACAGCGGGCTAATATAGCACTAACGCAATCATTCGCTGACCTTTTGCTTTTTTTTGAAGTAAGAACTTGAAAAGTACGAGAAGCACAGGCAATGGGCTCAGAAAAAAAAAAATTAAGCGAGAGAGAATACAGTGCAGAGACAAGAGCAAAAGAACAACTTGAAACCCTAAGATAGACACAAGGAAGACACAGGGTATATAGCTAACTATATACACGCGTAGAAACCCGAACGAAGAAGTCTACAGAGGACTCGGAGCCCTGGTTGCTTCTTATTTTATCCTCCATGCCGGTTGGAGGCGGTGCCTCTTTGACCATGATCGCAACAAAGGAAGATAAACATTGCGCCGTCTTACCCGAGGCGAAAGCGGCCGATCAGGACGTTGGACCCGGAGATCCAACGTAGGATTTAGTCCAAACTCCAAAGTTGGGTCGTGGGATCGTGGGATCTGGTCGAGCAGAGCTGGCGGTCTGCGGATATGAAAAGGGCAAATGGTCAGTCGGAATTCCGCTTGGAGGGAAAGGGAATACCATTCGCTGCCCATAGTTAAGGATTTGCCCCGCTGAATGGAACCCCAAATCCTTCATTGGCCCCAGTCCGTAAGAGCAGCAGAGCTTGCAGACGAACCGCCCTGTTTGGAGCGATTCCTGGAGGAAGACGCGAGGGTTAAGCGCAGGCAGAGAAATCCGCCGTTTCTTGTAATTTCTCGCGTGGCTGAAGATAGAGATGGTTGCCGCAGGTCACCCTCGTACAGAGTAGATGTACTCCGTACAGAGTAGATGTCTGGTGGGATGTCTGATGGGATGGATGTCTGGGTTGGCGGTGGAAAAAAACACTGCCACCATCCACTATCCAGTTCTTTGTCAGCTGCCACCGCGCCATGCACCAACACGCAACGACTCTTCGTACTCCATAGTGTTGGGATTTCTTTATTTTAGTTTATTTCAGTATTCTGGATGGAGCAGTAAGGTCCTTTTTTGCTGACCTTTTTTTTTTTTTTTTTTTTTTGAATTTGATTGGTTATCCCTTTGGGGCTGGATGTACATACACTACCTAGGTACGTACCAGGTAGGCCACCTTAGGTAGGTAGGTCAGGACTGCACGATAAAAATACCCAAATATATCCTCACATTTTATCATACTTGCATATTAAAGCCAGATAATCACTAATTCACCATTCTATTTGCTTCGTGGCTGCAGGAAAGAAAGCTTGATAGCATTCCAAGTCAGTAAGGGAGGAGCAACACGTATAATTTTAGAATATATACATACCTATATATATATGTATACCAAGCCTTGTGCCCACAAAGACATCTCACAAAGGATGGAAGAACAAGTCTGCAACACTATACTAGTCTCTTACTTTACCACTTAAGTACATGAATTGCAGCCCGTGAATAAAAGAAGCCGGAAATCTAAACCTGAAGATAAAGAACACGGTTCCCCACTTGAGGAGGCTAACTCAAGTCTCAGAGTACGCCACCTCATGTTGTGCCCATCCCCGTCAATAGTAATATTATATTAGTACGGAGTACTCTGAATTATAATTAGACTCTGCCCATCATCACCAGTTATCTTTCTCTTTCTCTCTCTCTCTGTGGAGAACTCGTCCGCCCTCAACGGCAGTACCTGCAGTAGTAGACTTTGTAAGAAACTTGCAAGATCTCAGTAAGATTAAAAAATATGCCTGGCATCTAAATTTAGAATTACTACCAACTTCGGGGGAACTTGACCAGAATGTGAAAGCGCTCATGGTTTACATTATATCGTATTCAGCCACCAAGCTTCACAAAAAGAACTCCGAAGCGATCCGGCAAGCGGGGAAAAAAAAAAAAGATCAGCAGTCAAAAAGACAATCCAAAAAAGTAAACACATAGAATAGTAATATAAGGCAATCGAATCAGATTACTTTCCCCAAACCACATCTAACTTAGAAAAATAAAAATAAATAGGAACCCCAACACTCGCGCCTCTATTCATCCCCTCCTCCAGAATAGACCTCCGGACATGATACCTGATGGCGGCCGGATTCACGAGTAACCCAGGGCTACACTATTGACACGAAAGGAAAATTTATGCCAGGAAGAGAGCAGCAATGGCAGCAGCACCGGCAAAGCCGAAGGAGTTGGTCACGGCGCTAGCAGCACCAGTGAAAGCAGGCTGGGAAGGAGAGGGGCTGTTTTCCACAGGTTAGATACCAACCAAGACGAGGAGATACGGGGGATCAGAGAATACTTACGTGGAGCTACCGGTAGCAGCAACAGTGGTGGGGATCACTGGCTTGGAGGGGGTGGAGGTAGGAGTGATGGTGACGGTGGAGTAGGTGACGGTAGGAATGCAGGTGGTCACGGCGATGACGGAGGTGCTCACAGAGGAGGGCACGGTGGGAGGCACAACAGGCACGCTGGTGGAGACAACGGGAGGAACGACAGCACCGGAGTTGGTGGGGACGATGGGAGAGCTGCCGGAAGGAGCAGAGGTACCAGCGGAGGGAACGGATGGTGGTGGTGGTGGAGGAGGAGGAGGAGGAGGAGGAGACGGAGCTGACAGCGGAGGCAGCAGAGGGAACGGTGGTAACACCGGTAGCGCTGGTGCGTCCAGGGCAGTTGGTAACGGTAGGAGCGCAAGAGGTGATGGTGACCTCCTCAGTCTGGTAGACGGTCTCGATATCACCTCCGGGGGCAGCAACGGCAAGGCCGGCGAAGAGAGCAGCAGCGATAGTAGCGAAACGCATTTTGATTGATGTTGTGTTTGGGAAGAAAAAAAAACCGTCAAGGTAGTTTTGTAGGTGTTGGTTAGAGGGGGTTGGGTAATAAAAAGAGAGTGTGGTTAGTTGGGTTTTAAAGAGTGGATGACCGAAGTCAAGGGTTGGATATGCTTCAAGCAGAAAAGAAGTTTGGACTGGGAGAGAAAAGAACGGATAGAACCAGAAACAAGAGAGGACGGGGGGAGGCTGCAGGCTTTGTATGATCCGGGAGATTAACTTGGAGATCGGTCCAGGGACGAAAAGGGGAGCGTCACTGTAGTCGAGTGGAGACGCTGGACGGGTAGTGTTCAGGGGGGGAATAATGTAATAATTATAGGACCCTCGGGGATACTGGATGACGGCTTGTGGTTGGTGGACTAGAATGGTCGTGAGGGACTACCAGATCACTAACGTGTTTAGTTGGTTATTAGTTGATGCGCTGGTCCTCTCTGGGTTCTCTTCTATCTGTTTTGTCTCTCTCTCTCTCCTATTTCTTCTTCTTCTTTTTAGGATTGATGTTGATCGTTGCTACCCTCAGAAAGAAAGTTTGAATAGACGGGACTACTTTCTGTTGGGGGGAAAGGTACCCCTCCATGAAATGACTGTTAGCAATTAATGACTGAATGCATAATATTGCCACGGTATCCTGGTAGAAATATATATTGTTACATTTGATTACCAAGTACAGTCCAGTAAAGTTCCTCTGATGTGGAAAATGATATAATAATGATGGTGATGGTGATTATTATTATCAGGGATCATTTTCAGGGGAACCACAGACGTTGAGCATCCCCCCCTCTCACGCTTTGTTTCATCCTCAGGGTCCAGCCAATCATATAGCACAGCATGGGGACATGGCTCCGTTCCTGACCCTCTCCTCCACTCATTCTGTTTGTCTTTATCCCGCAGTGGGTCCTAGGCTTCGAGGTCCATCCAATGAGATATCTTCTATCGAGGTTCATACTACCCAGAGTCCCCACTTACCCCTGTCTCTCCATTGAGGTAATGAGCAACTCCAGTGAATTCTGGAATCTGATGGTCTGATAGGCTCTTTTCCGGAATTCGGTTTCAAATTTGGTCATTTACCGAAGGATCATTCTATGACGAGAAGGTAACTACATGATCTCCACTCCCCCTCATTCTTCCTCCGTACCTCCTAGTAGGCTAGTACAGTTACTACAGTAGTACTACATAGGGAACGACACGGTTGTGCGTGGCTTTTGATTCTAGAAGCGTGGCCTTTCCACGCTCTGCGCGTCTAATTTCAGCAAGAGGTTGTCATAGCTGTCAATCCTGATTCCTGGATGTGGACATCCTGCAAATCCATCCAGCCGCAATTACTGGTATACGCTATTATTAACGGGCCCGAAAATCCTTCTGTGTGGAAGATTTGCAATTGTCCCCTCATACGCTGCCTTATAATAACGGAGCTACTCCTAATTGCGGAGAGGAACAGAAGCATTTTATAATCATACACCTTCAAATAACAACCATTGGTAAAAACGGCCGTCCAGATGAATAGCCTACTACTTCTATAGAATATAAAAGTTAACTTAATTATTACTACTCTATAATTATTTACTATAAAGAGGTATACTACTACTTACTATGTTATAAAATATCCTATAAAATTCATCCTAATATTGCGCCTTTATAGGCCTGGATTTTACTATAGTTAAGATTTTCTTGCCTTTAATAGCATGTCTCAGACTAATCTTCAATAAATCTAGTATAATATATATAACTAGATAAATCTATTAGGTAAATACTTTAGCTTCTAAAATAGGCTTAGATTAAGACAAGAAATACTACCTAAAATCTGATACTTTATACAGGCGCGATAGATAGCAGGACAGTCCTCTAGAAAATGAGTGATAAATAGCATAATTTTTGAGAACTTTAAAGAAAAAATTTTCATCCTTTAAAATATTGATTATATAGATCTTTTTGTGTTTAAGTAGATGATTGCACGTCTTCGTCTTGCATATCAACAGGTCAAAGTTTACTCCATGCTGCAGAAAAAAAAAAGACCCCCGTGAACATGCATATCGAGTCCCGTCTCGAGAACTGTTCACGGGCCTGAGTTCATTGCGTAAGAGGCTGAAGGTTGGAATGATGAGTGAGGAATCATCCTTTGAAAGTTTGTGGAACATAGGATGGCAGAAAGATATTACACTTCATATTCCACCCACTTGATATAAAGAAAAGTCAGGATTAATGATGATGAATGGCTTTGGGGAAGTTGGGGAAGTTGTATAGGCAATAAGGGTATATCTATCAGGTGGCCTGAGGCTCCGACTACGGAGGCCTTTTATTACAGGGTGACAGTGTTAACTGGGCGATTGGCCTAGACTAGGAGACAGGCCTTGTTGGTCCTCCGTCCGGAGATCAAATTTAAAACAAGATACAAATGAATCGTCGGGATTCAGACGGGTTGATGGGTTAAATAAGACACCCAGAGGCCGAAGAGTGCCCAGGGTTTCAACTCCAGCGATCAACAGGAGAAATTTTCAATGGAACAGGTTGGTTCTCGGACTCGCTAACTTCGCATTTCGCCGGTCAGAATCAAAACTGAATCCTACCAGGTTCTATTATTAGGCGATGTTGAGGGTAGGTATCAGAGTGACCACCAACCATTGTCTAACATCTTACCTAACCGTTGATTCGAGATTCGAGTCAAGAGAATAGGGGACTGACTCCTCCGGAACTGATTTCGATCCGATTCGACTCCAATCTAGCATCAAGCAGGTTGGCTATCCAAGCGAGGATCATTTGTCGCCACGTCCAAGGCCAATCAGTGAGAGAAATCTCGGTCCCTCACATCGGCAGCGATTGTTCAATGCTCGAGATCAAGTTATTCAAACGCTGAGCAGGCTAGCCGTTCTTATATTGCAGCAGAAAATTGGGCCCCAGAGCCGAGGACCTGGTGGGAAAGCATGTCTCAAATCTTCCGTCCCATAAACGATAGGAAATCCTATTCATAGCGCTCTACGGAGGAAATGGAATGCAACCCTATTTTAATCCTTGAAGAAGAAGAAGAAGAAGAAGAAGAAGAAGAAGAAGAAGAAGAGGATTAATTATAGCAGGTGGAACGAGGCGCAAGACAAGTGGGGAATGATGTCGCAGGGTCCGAAAATCCATCCATCCATCCTCTGTACAAGTTGGCCAGACTGGATTTCCTTTCCCAGTTTTTTCGATTTCATCTCTTTCTTTCTTTCTTTCGATTTATTCTTCGGTAAGTAGAAGAAGTATCCATCCCTATCTGTCATTCCCTTTTGGCTGGGACTTCATCACGAACGAGATTGACGGATGCCTAGCGAAACGAAGCCTCTCCACCATGATCAACTTCGGAATCGTCCCCGTCCATCTTGAATAAACCAGCAGTTTCAATTTGCAAAACATCCCTCCTCCATAGCATCGCACTCTGAACTGTTTCATCTTTCACTATCGATCCCAAGAATAAACCACTAAAGCGCCTTTTGAAACAAGTCCCACCTCCACTCGCTTTCGAGATAATTAATTAACTACTGGACTATCAAGCAATTCGATCGCTCATCGGTCGGCGCAGCGTCTACTTGATTGATGGAACTTCTCTGATTGGCATCTATCCTCGTGAGAGATTCCCGTTCCTCTTAAGAGCATTATTTTCTTACTCTCACTTTTCCGCCTACCATCCACATCCATCTGAAATAACCGCTCGCCAACTTTCTCTCTCTCTCTCTCTCTCTGTCTCTTCCTCTTTTCTTCTTAACTCTTTCCTCTACCTCCTTTGACTCACTCCCTCCATCCAGTCGTTTTATTTCCTCGTCTGATCATTTCCGACCGACTGTCGCTGTCGTTTGCCGTCGTTTCTTTTTCTTTTCGATCGATCAATCATTCGTTGAGAGCCTTCCTCCCTCTGACCCCAACCTGACCCTTATTTCTTTTTCTTTCCTTTTTTTTTTTTTTTTCACCCTTTTTTCCCATCAATAGTGTGTGGTCTTTGCGTTCTCATCACATACACCTTTTTTTTTTTTTTTTGGCTTTGGCTTTGGCTTTAGCCTTACTGCTTTTGATAATAAAAAAAAATAAAAATAAAAAAAAAAACAACCGATCTCCTTCTCCCTCATTTTCCGCCTTTGATCGACCCCTCCCTGCCAGCAGCCGCCGCGTGTCTGGCCCCACGGCCCTCTTTGTTCCGACTGCTCCTCGTCCCCTTGACCTTCCGCTTCTTCCTTTTCCGAGTATTCATCTCGAAAAGCCGCCGATCTGGCTACCTTAACTGATCCTAACGAGTTGTTTTTGCCGGGTGAGAGGCAGAACAATCTCGCAATGTCTTCCTCGCCCGTCCCCCTCCTCAAGGCCCCCGTCCCAGGCAATCGCAACGGTCCTCGACCCCCCAAGCTGACTTTGGGAATCCCTCCTTCGGTCACCAGTCGCCCTGTTACCGGGAATGGCATTTCAACCACTGCAGAAGCGCCTCAGCTCCAGCTCCAACCCCTACCCCAACCCCAACCACAGCCTCAGCCTCAGCCCCAGCCCCAGCGTTCCTCGAAACGTCCCCCACCTCCCCAACTCCGTCTTGCAACCCCCATGGGTAGTACACAAGAGGTCCCGACGTCGAAGGGCCGGCCAGCTCCCCTCCCCTTGGTGACAACTGGATTGAATGAGCCGAATGGACACTCCAGGTCGGGTAGCTTTACCTACTTGGATGGAAAGGCCAGCGGCCCCGCCTCCGCCTCTTCGTCCAATTTCTCGACCCTTTCATTCGCCATGGGCCTCCGCCAGCCACATGGGAGTACACCAGACCCGTCGTCAGCGATCAGCTCGGTTTATTCAGACCGTGAGGGAGGCGTGCAGATGGAGCGAGAGAATAGTGTCAACAGCCTAATCCCGGACTTGGATAAGCTGAGCCTGGAGAAGGGTAGACCCCTTGACGTGGATGACTTGGACGATGAGGGTTGGCTCGCTGCGAGTGAACAGAAGAAAATTATTGAGCTGGGTAGCTTGGGGGAGGGAGCTGGAGGAGCGGTCACGCGATGCAAGCTCAAGGAGGGTAAGACCGTCTTTGCCTTGAAGGTGAGAATCTAATTCCTTTTTGTTTGTTTGTTTTTTTTTTTTTTAGAAGATGCTCCTTCGTGCTAATATTTTCCCTTTGGCAGAT
This sequence comes from Aspergillus ochraceoroseus IBT 24754, assembly GCF_002846915.1. NCBI lineage: Eukaryota > Fungi > Ascomycota > Eurotiomycetes > Eurotiales > Aspergillaceae > Aspergillus > Aspergillus ochraceoroseus. The sequence goes on along the minus strand of NW_024468487.1, from coordinate 142,006 downwards.
CATCACGACAGATCCCAATCCCGATGTGAAAAAGCAGATTGTTCGAGAGCTCAACTTTAATAAGGACTGCGCCTCGGAGCATATCTGCCGCTACTATGGTGCCTTTATGGATAAATCAACCGGTACAATATCTATTGCAATGGAATTTTGTGAGGGAGGAAGCTTGGATAGCATCTATAAAGAAGTCAAGAAGTTAGGCGGACGAACGGGAGAGAAGGTGCTGGGTAAGGTCGCAGAAGGAGTGTTGAACGGCTTGACATATCTCCACAGCCGAAAGATTATCCATCGAGGTGCGTTTTTTTCCACTCCTCGAAGCCTTGGTTATTTTGCTCACCAAAAATATAGATATTAAACCGTCCAACATTCTTCTCTGCCGGAATGGTCAGGTGAAGCTTTGCGATTTTGGAGTTAGCGGAGAGTTTGGTACTAAAGGGGACGCCAATACCTTCATCGGAACTTCGTATTACATGGCCCCGGAACGAATCACAGGACAATCATATACGATCACTTCCGACGTGTGGTCCCTTGGCGTGACCCTCCTGGAAGTTGCGCAACATCGATTCCCTTTCCCTGCTGATGGAACCGAAATGCAGCCTCGCGCTGGACTGATCGACCTCTTGACGTATATCGTCCGACAACCAATCCCTAAGCTCAAGGATGAGCCGGAGAATGGAATTCGCTGGTCTAATAGTTTCAAATACTTTATCGAATGCTGGTACGTTTCCTTTCACCATGCTCCTTGACGAACGTCGCTGATACAAAAAAAAAAAAAACAGTTTGGAGAAAGAACCTCCACGAAGAGCAACTCCCTGGCGGATGCTGGAACATCCGTGGATGCTGGACATGAAGAATAAGAAAGTCAATATGGCGAACTTTGTGAAGCAGGTGTGGGATTGGAGTGATTAGATCGCTTCATAGCCTCCATATAACCCCAACTCTTAATATCTCTAGTACTTTTTACGGTCCTTTTGACGCTTATACAAGTGGCTGGCCCTTGATTGACCCGGATGTCAAAAAGCATACGATCTGTGATTATGACGACGCTCCTTTTTATTGACTGTACCTACCTATCCTTATTGGGATCTTATGGAGTTGGGAATCATTATATCATTTACCGCATGGTCACGTCTTTCCTTGAATCCAATTATGTTTTCAGCACACTAGCATTCATCATGTGCAGCCGCCGCCGCCTCCATTTCTCGGTTGCATTTACGTCGTTGTCGTTGTCGTTGTCATCGTCATGGTTATTATCCTCATTCCATCCAGCACTGATGTTTTCCCATTCGCATTCGAATCATCTGTAGCGATTTGATATTAGTCTTGTCTTCTTCTGATGTCTAGTGAAGAAAGAGTTCATGAGAGATAGTACCCATCTACCTTATTTTGTTTCTGTCTTGTTGGTTTTGCAGTAGCCGATTCCGTTTTTTTTTTTTTTTTTTTTTTGGTTTTGGTTTGTTCCGCGCTCCCCAGTCTGCCTTATAATATTCAGGTGTGCGGTGCTTGTGATGATACCTAACTTGAGCAGGGAGATATACGGGCATACACACCATACCGAAGGACAGTGTTGTTGAATTATCCCGGTGGTCTGGACGACGAAGGAGGAGAGTAAGAGATATAATACAGTATGTGATTACCGAGGTTAGGATGAATGAATGAAGTACCTGCTCAGTGATTAGCTAGTTAGTTAGTTAGTTATTAGGTACTCACTTAATAATGCTAATTTCTATAACTAACTAGGTATCATCACCAAGAACAGGGACACCAAATAGGTACATAAATAATTCCAATAATTTATTTATCAGTCATGCAATGTCATATCGTAAAATCATTCCTTCCCTTCAACAATTGGAAACATCCACTACCGATCTAAAACACGAAACCCATTCAAAAGAAAAAAAAAAGAAATAAAATTATAAGCAGTAGTAAGTGGCAGAACTTGAAAAAAAAAAAAAAAAAAAAAAAAAAAAAAAAACCTACTTCCCTATTGCCTGTTCACAGGCTGCGCACCCAAAACCCAGCCGATCCCGCTCGCCAATCCACCCGTAACCATATTACTGACCACGTCTCGTTTGCGGACCCGACCGGGTTCGTTTTCGGCGCCATCTTCAGCGGCGGATCCGGATCGAGAATGACCAGGAGCCGTGGATAGGGCAGGCGAAAACGAATCTGATGCGGCGGTACGGAGCGGTAATGTGTTCCTGTGGAGTGCTAGCGCGGCGCCACGCGCGACTTCAAAGAGACCCATGGGTGCTTCGTCGTGGTGGACGCGGGTTTGGTGTGCGCGGGCTGCGCGTCGAGCGTGCTGTTGTTTTGTTTCGAAGAGGTCTTGCTCGTTGTCTGTGGGACCGAAACCTCCCGGCACGGTGCTGGGGGCTGTTGCGGTGGTGTCGCCCTTGGTGTCCCAGAGATCTGCTTCTTCTGATTCGCGCGCGCGGAGGCCCGAAAGTTCCTCGTCGCAGCGGCGCCAGGCGCCGAGGATTTCCGGGAGCGGGTCTGGGGTGGGAGTGAGGGTGAGGGCTAGCGATAAGAGTTCCATGCGTTGCGTGAGTTGCGCGATTTGGGTTTGGAGGAGGGTGGGCGTGGAGGACACGGGGGCGCGGTACCGACCGGCGTTGTACACGGCGCGCCAGGTGATGTCATCTTTGATGGCTGGGTTGGTGAGAGGGGAGGAGGTTGGGATGGAAGATGGTGGGGTGAGGCGGGTGAGGATATAGGAGTAGGCAGTGCCAAAGTCGTCGGAGGAGAGAGCGGATGAGATGGCCAGGGACATTATGCGGCGTTCGGCGATGACGACGGCGTCTTCCTGGGAGATTCTGGGGCGGCGCGTATATTGGGAGTCGTCGTCCGTTGGGCGTGCAGAGAAACCAGCTGTGACTAGGTTTCGTCCGATGCTTAGAAGGTCGTCGAGTTTTGTGTAGCTCTTGGGGTTCTGATCGAGAACCTTCTCGATCAAGGAGAGAGGATCGGGGTGGACCCGAATGCTCACCGGCTGGAAAGGAACGCCGTGCTGAAGGGTCAGAGAATAGAAAGAGAGGGCATGTGTAGCGGAGATGAGAGCATTGGCCTGTTTGAGCGGAGTGGAATCAGGGAATTGAGGCTTAAAAGCTTGCAGGCTATGTATGGTCAATTAGTATTGCGATGAATATGGCTGTGGGTTGTATATTTGACTAACATTTCATATGCTCTTTGCATTTTGCCTCGTGTTCTATTGCCATTGCTTGCGTTGTCGTAAGCTGCGAATATGGCTTCTTTGGCGGCATCTTCCACCTGAATTGGGCTCAGAGAAGAGTTAGGGTTTAGGTAGATGGCTACCGCAAGGTCGTATTCTGGGCTTGTTAGCACATCCTGACAATACGAAGGAATATAGGCTTGCCGAACCTCTGACTTCTAGGAACGCCTTTAAGATCTCTGCTTCTAGGGCATCTGGTGAGATTCTCCAGAAGAGGCCATGGCAGTCTGGATTTGCAGATTTGCCCAAGGCATTTGATGTCCAATCTCGCAGCCATAGTAGTTGCTCGCGGACTTTGCTCCAGTCGCGTCCAGACTTTGTGTGTTTCACCGCAGACGCCACGACACTGCGCAACTCAAACAGTTGCATGTCCTGACTGCTATGGAGACAGATGCTGGCAGCTGTCCTGCAAGGGATAGGATGCCCTAGTTCACTAAGCACGCGTAGCGAAAGAAGAAGGGCGCCCAGGAAAGAAATTGAGGAGGCAGCAGGGTACGTCAGTGGATTTGTAGACAGGAGAAGAGCGTTCTGAAATAAAGACGCTCTGGTAGCCGATTGAAGACGACTGGCGTCAAATGTCACTGAGGGAAGGGTTAGACTGTCAGGTGTAAGGAACAAGGAAGTCTCCAAGCCAAGAAGACTTGCAACACGGCCCAGAATTCGGATAGATCCATCCAAGGACAGCTCATTACTAGAGTAAACCACAGATAGCCCGGTTTGTCCATATCGATAACGTAGCTGATCGCTGTGTGCGAGCTCAGTTTCCCCGACGTAGCCCCCAAAATCTATATCCTCTGGTCCGTCCCAGTTCACAAAAGCGCTTACTGTAGCTTCCGGGTCTACTAGACTGTGTGACAAGAGCCATTCGTTTACATATTCCCATCCAGAATATTCAACCTCCCGTTGGTCATCATCATTTTGGGGGATCGTAATCAGATTTTGGCGGGCGAGTTGGTTGAACCTTTGTCTTCTTGGTCGGGTATTGCCATACATCCAAGGGCCAACAAGCCCACGCAGGTTCTGGATTAGGTCCATGTCGCTCTTGTGGGTGCCAGCCATCGAGAGGAGAACATTTGTGGCGGTGTGATCGTCCAATGCTTCCAGTGTTTCTATGGAAAATGACTCTTCCTGATCGGGGTAATACTCGTAGTTCAGTCGGAGCAAAGGCAGTAAACACGAAACGAGCCATGTTCGCAGAGGTGGGGATCGCTGGTAGAAGGGGAGAAACAAGTCTAAGATGAGGGGTTGGAGCGAGGTCTCTGAATCGATTCGATGTGCTCGATGAATTAGGAACTGCGTTAAAATATCACTCGATTCTTCGCTATCCTCGTCACCGGGGTACTTTAGTGGTAGCAGGCGTATCTTCCGTACACGTTTCCTCGCCGCCGCCTCGGACAGCTCTTTTACTGGAGAAGTATCCACACCATCATGATTCAACGGAGAGGATAGACCGTCCACCAGTGTTTGAAGGACAGGTATATAAGTCTGCGGCTCTGTACTCTCTGGGAGAAAGGTGAGGATGATACGTAGTAGTCGCTCTGTTGGGAGGGCGTTGGGAAATTGGGCTTGTAATTGCGGGAGACAGGAGGTATCGCTCCTGGCGCAGAGAGAGGTAGCTAGGAGAATGGCGTGTGCCCCCGAGAGCCTCGTTGAGACGGCCATGGCATTGCAGTCGAGCTCATTCAAGGTGCAGAATGAAGATGATGATGATGTGTATTGGGGCCGCAACGATTCGACGTAAACCTTTCTTGATGGTGACGGCGTGCACGTGCCACCCGGGCGGAAAGTGACTGAATGCGAAGAACCTCGTCGCATCCGCTTCTCTTTCTCCTCCCCTTCAATTCCCCGCTTCTTTCTCCCCCCCCAAACACACAATGGCGTCCGGTTTTGGTCTCAATGGCGGTATGTGTCTCTTGTGCTTTGTCCTCGAGTGAATTTTCTACTCTTAATGGGTTGTGGTATTGGGTTCTGGGGGATGTGCTGGCTACTGAAACGGAGCGTCCCGGCTAACCTAGCTGCTCTCCGCAGGTCCTTCCCGCTGCTTCAACTTCTGGCAAGAGGTCCTTGGTTGCTATGTCGTCAATGCTGGCGAGGGAGAGACTGGCAAGAAGAAGTGCATGCCTGCCCTAGAGGATTACCACGAGTGCCTTCACCACCGGAAAGAGGTATGTGTTATTACGCCCATCATCCTCTGTTCAATCTGGGAAAGATTTATTCCTACGATCCCCCCTCGGTCCTTTTTCTTTTGTTTTGTTCTTCCTTTGTGTTAGTCTTCTTTTGATTTTGGATGTTGAGCTGACAGATGATAGGCACTGCGAACGATGAAGATGCAGGCTGCCTACCGCAAGGCAGAAGCCTCACACCCCCGCGAAAACGCCCCGAAGGCCGAACAGATTCGCAGTCTAGGATTGCTAGGGAAGGAAGAAGAGGCGACAGCGTTTTTGGCGAAGGCTTAAAGGGATATTATACATCGGAGCGTGGTTCCTCGTTGATTTGTTTTTTACTACACCACTACACCTTATGTTTTATTTACCCGATTGTATAGAAATGGACCAGTGGATTTGAATTACAGTACATTTGGAGTCTTATGAGATTTGATGGCTCTAGTGGTCAGTTGATAACGTGACTGTAGGGTGTGGTAAAGTACATCATTATAGGGTTTTATGCGAGTTTAATCATGAATCGTCAACGTCAGATATACCTTTTTTTCCTTTCTTGTTTAAACAAATCATAGTACTTTCTTATGGGGAGGATCTAGGTAATACCTAGGTATTACCTACTTAGGTAGGTCGGTGATAAGCACGGAGTACTACTAGTAGATATTCAATGATGGATACCTACCTAGGTAGCGGTTGAGCTGTGATCAGGTACCTAGGCACCAGGTAAAGCAGAATAGAAGAGGTTTGAATGGTAGATTGGGAGAATGATGGATGTACGCTAGGTAGCTTAAGTTTTCAAAGAAACTTGAAGCACCCAGTATATATTTTAAAGGAGGATTGAATTGTACCTACCTAGCCTTGTAGTATGCAGGAATAGGGATGAAGTTCCGTAGGGATTTCCCTGGTATGATGGATAGCGACTCATTAGTATATCTAGTAATACTCCGTACATGATATAGATAGATATAGATACTCCGTATATAGATATATGATATAGATAGATATAGATACTCCGTATATAGATATATGGCCTAGAGAGAACAAAAGTTACGCGTCCTCAGGCAGCAAAGAGTCACCCATAGGAGATTCACGTGACCCGAGAAAACCTTTCCAACAAGTGGGGCCCCCTAACCCCAATCGCGTTAGACCACAAGGCCCAAGCATGGGTAGGCGCGCCCAGCGAAAGATGTCCCAATGATATAAACAGGCTGCGTGACCTCGATCACTTGTAGTTGAAGTTGTGCTTCTGGTGAAGCTGAATATTTGTACACTTACTGGACTACACTTTGACTGCCCACAATTTCACCAATTGTTGCCCTCTCCACATTTTGGAGGTCTTTCTTCAACCCTCTATAACCTCCATCTCCCGCGGGCCTTTTTTTTTTTTTTTTTTTTTTTTTTTTTTTTTTCTTTCTTTCTTTCTCCTGATTTTATTTTTATTGTATTTTTCTCTTCACTTTTCTCTTCGCTTCTCGTCTATCTATCCCTCTCCCCAATACTTGGTAATTTATATATTACCACCTCCTTTCATACTTCGCCGTAATTTTTGATACTTCAGTTCGATGAGATCTCCCATCTCCACTCCATCATCTTCTCTTTCTTTCGCGCGCTTCTCTCGATCACCTTTGAAGTCATCTCTATCCTGTCTGTCCACCCTCTTATATTCCCTTGCATGATTCCTCCCTCCGATCCTTCGTCTGTGGCTTGCTCTATGGCTGTGACGTGCGTGTAACTTTCACGTACTGTTTACGTTACGTTACGTTACGTTACATGACCCTGTGTTGCAGCCTCTCTCTCTCTCTCTCTCTCTCTCTTATTATACATTACATTACCGCTTACTTACCATTACTAGTAATCCTAATCTCCCCTTGAGTCGGCGCGCGTCTACAGTTGCCTCACTTTTTTTGCTTTCTTTGCTTCAATACCCCACGTTTGCTTTCTTTTTCTTTTCTTTCCTTCTGATTTATTTGATTTAATCCCTCCCTGTACCCCTTCAAAAATAACTCACGACCAGCATGACCTCCAGGTAAGTTTTTGTTCCCGCTCCCTCCCGGTATTGTTTTTTTTTTTTTTGGTTACGATAAAAACATGACGCTAACTGTCACGCTAGACTAGATCGTCTCGTCACGTGAGTGTACCTATCATGCATCTTTATTTACCTGCTGGGTTGTACCTGGGTATGGAGGAAGTAGCTGGTTACTGATCGCTAGGGCAGATTACTCGAGACAGGCAGCACTCCTCTTATTCGAAATACCGCCGCTCAGCAGCTGGCCGATGTTCAGAAGCAACATCCTGATGAGCTCTTTAACCTCCTAGGTCGCATTCTCCCCTACCTCAGGTCGAAATCATGGGATACCAGGACAGCCGCCGCCAAGGCTATGGGCCTCATTGTCACAAATGCAGACATATTCGATCCCAATGAAGACGATGGTCACGATATCAAGAAGCCCGAGGAAGATGACATCGATGTTCAAATCAAGTCGGAAGAGGAACAGGCTGCGTCCGCGGACGACCAACTGCTGCGCCTGGAAACGTTGGATATCACAGCCGTCCTAAAGCATGGAAAGAGGCTGTTGGGCAGCGGGGGGAAAGACTACGAGTATTTATTGGCTGGCATGGACCCAGCCGCCCGGCTACAGCACCAGAAGAAGACGTTAGCCGCACGACTGGGGCTCGCAGGGGAGTACGTCGAGGAGGATTGGATCGATGACGCCGATCTGGTGCTAAAACAGACCCCGGGCTCGAAAGAGAAGCTGGCCACCATTTTTTCCTCAAAGGAGAACCATCATCTCCATTCCACAGCCCAGCAACCCCTTCCATCGCCTAGCGAACCCGCGAATGGCGAAGAGCCGGGCCTGAGTAAGCGACAGCTCAATCAACTAAAGCGCAAAAATAAACAGAGTGCCAAGATGGGTGCGAATAAAGTACGAGTGGTCGACCTGTCCGCACGTAGGACATCGGAGAATGTCACCACGCCGTCTGCCGGCACTCCTCATCCTATCAAAACAGAGAATGGAGAAGGGCGGAATGGTGACGCAAAAGCAGACTATTTTTCCCTTGATAGGCCCGCGGGCGAGGATGATGACTCCAAGATAGTGTCCGAGTTTAAGGGCGAATCTGTTCCCGAGAGGCCTTTCATTCAGCCCGAACTCCTTGATGATGGACCCAGCCTTGCGTGGCCGTATGAGCCCATGTGCGAATTTCTCATGGTGGATATTTTTGATCCTAACTGGGAGGTTCGACACGGTGCAGCGATGGCCCTTCGCGAGGTTATTCGTGTTCAAGGTGCTGGAGCTGGACGCTTACATGGGAAAACTAGAGCCGAAAATGACGCTTTGAATCGAACGTGGTTGGATGATCTTGCCTGTCGTCTCCTTTGTGTTCTCATGTTGGATCGTTTTGGGGACTACATTTCTGATAATGTTGTTGCCCCCATTCGTGAAACCGTCGGTCAGACACTCGGTGCCCTGTTATCCCAACTCCCCTCGCGATCCGTCATCGCCGTCTACAGGTGTCTTTACAGGATTATCATGCAAACAGATCTGGATCTTGACCGCCCAATTTGGGAGGTTTGCCACGGCGGCATGATTGGTCTTCGATACTTGGTGGCCGTACGCAAGGACCTGCTCGTCAAGGACTCGAACCTCATGGACGGTGTTTTGGAGGCAGTGATGAAGGGCTTGGGTGACTACGATGACGACGTACGGGCCGTGAGTGCTGCAACCCTAGTGCCGATCGCTGAGGAATTTGTCAATTCACGACAAGCCACTTTGGGCACCCTGATGAACATCGTTTGGGACTGTCTTTCGAACCTTCAAGATGATCTTAGTGCCAGCACCGGATCTGTTATGGATCTCCTCGCGAAACTGTGCACGTTCCAGCAAGTCCTCAATGCTATGAAGGAGAATGCCGCTGTAGATCCGGAATCATCATTCGGGAACCTTGTCCCTCGTCTTTACCCATTCCTGCGACATACTATCACGAGTGTGCGATCAGCAGTACTTCGGGCGCTCTTAACATTCCTACAGCTTGAAGGTGAGGGTACCAATGATTGGGTAAATGGCAAAGCTCTACGGTTGATCTTCCAAAACTTGTTAGTAGAGCGGAACGAGGGTGTTCTCAAGGTATCTCTCCAAGTCTGGGCTGAGTTACTCAAAGCTTTGGAGCATCGGGGATCGTTCAACCCGGATACCGATTTGTCCAGCCATATCACACCTCTGATCACTTTGAGCATCGCACCCTTCGGCGTTCCCCGGTATCCTATTCCTATGAATGCTTCACTCTTCATTAAGCCATCTGGCGTACCCTACCCTACGAGTGCATCGATCCCAGCTAGATCATCACCAACCTCGGCAGTTGCAACCGTTGATGGGCCCAAAAAGCGCGGGCGTAAAGCCGAGAAAAAAGAAGCTCCTCCTCCACCTTCCGCCCATAATGTTGACGGGCATATGCTCCAGGGCGATATTGATCTGGTAGGTGTTGATACCATGTTGAGATCCAAGATATATGCCGCCAAGGCGCTGGGTCAACTTCTTTCCTTCTGGGACAGGAACAAACTCGCCAGCCTTTGGGAACCAATTTTGGAAGGCGTCGTCCACCCTGCCTCCTCGTCGCAGCTTTCCTCAGCCATGATTGTGGAGGAGTATGCCAAGTTTGCTGGAGCAAAGGGCAAATACACCACTTCTCTGTGTGATAAGCTCAGAGTCATTCTCGAAGAGGACCGTCCCATGTGGTATAGTGACATTGCATGCTACTTGCAGGTTGCCCGGGCACAATGTCACTCGCTACTAAATGCCTTCCGAGACCATGCGCATGTGCCAGGCGCGAAACTACCAACTCTGGCTGTCGTTGTTCAGGGGGAGTCCGATGCGGGCCCCAATGCCTTCTCGTTATCCGATGCCGAAAAGGTGGTTGGGCCTGACTTCGATAGGCTGAAGAAGGGCCTAGCACCTGCTCAGCGCATCACCGCTCTTCAAGTTTTGAATGACACTCGGGTTACAGCCGAAAATGCGATTGGTGAAGCAAGAGATGTCCGAGAGCAGAGAGATTTGCGGATTAAGGCTGCAGCCGCGGGGGCATTGGTTGCATTCCATGATATTCCCAAGAAGCCGGGTCTTATTATTAAGGGCATGATGGACAGCATTAAGAAGGAAGAGAATGCTGAACTTCAGCAAAGATCTGCCACCGCCGTTGCTACTTTGGTTGAACACTACACCGCTGCTTCAAAACGAGGCCCTGTCGACAAGGTTATCGGCAATTTGGTCAAATACTGTTGTGTTGACACCTCTGAAACCCCTGAATTTCACCACAATGCAAACTTGGAGCAGTCCATCTTGTCTCTTCGTAAGGAAGAAGACCGAAGAGACCATCCGGATGCCGCGAGGTTTGAGAGGGAGACAAAGGAAGCAAAAATTATGCGTCGGGGTGCGAAGGATGCTCTGGAACAATTGGCAGTCAAGTTTGGCGCAGAGCTCATGGAAAAGGTTCCCAACCTCGCATCATTGGTTGAGCGACCCCTCAAAGAAGCTCTGTCCGCAGACCTTCCTTCTACCATCCTCGACCCGGCCGATGAGTTGGGCCAGGAGGTTGTTGATGGACTGTCCACTCTGCGAGCCTTGCTGCCCAAGTTCGACACTGGTCTGTATCCCTGGGTTGTTGACCTCATGCCTCTGATCGCCAAGGCCCTTCAGTGTCGACTCTCTGTCATCCGATATGCGGCAGCTAAGTGTTTCGCCACCATCTGTAGCGTTGTCACGGTGGAAGGCATGACTATGTTGGTGGAGAAGGTCCTGCCTACCATCAACAATGCGCTGGATGTCCATCACCGCCAAGGAGCTGTGGAGTGTATTTACCACCTTATCCATGTGATGGAAGATGGTATTTTGCCATACGTTATTTTCCTGGTCGTCCCTGTGCTCGGAAGAATGAGTGATTCCGATAATGATGTGAGACTGCTTGCTACAACCTCATTCGCTACCTTGGTCAAGCTTGTTCCCCTGGAAGCTGGTATTCCAGACCCACCTGGTCTATCGGAGGAGTTGCTGAAAGGACGTGATCGGGAGCGGAAGTTCATGTCACAGATGTTGGATTCGCGGAAAGTCGAGGAGTTTCAGCTGCCCGTCGCTATTAAGGCGGAGCTTCGGCCGTATCAGCAAGAAGGTGTCAACTGGCTCGCATTCCTTAACCGCTACAATCTCCACGGCATTCTCTGTGATGACATGGGCCTTGGTAAGACTCTCCAGACAATTTGCATTGTGGCCAGTGATCATCATCTGCGAGCGGAAGAGTTCGCCCGCACTCAGGCTCTGGAGGTGCGAAAGCTCCCGTCCTTGATTGTTTGCCCTCCATCCCTCTCTGGCCATTGGCAGCAGGAGGTGAAACAGTATGCGCCGTTCCTCAACTGTGTCGCTTATGTTGGGCCACCCGCGGAACGCTCGAAGCTGCAGAATGCCCTAGCCGGTGCTGACATTGTTGTGACGTCCTACGATATCTGCCGAAACGACAACGACTTCCTCAGATCCATCAATTGGAACTATTGTGTTCTAGACGAGGGTCACCTTATCAAGAACCCCAAGGCAAAGGTTACTATTGCGGTCAAGCGGATCATCAGCAACCACCGCCTGATCCTCTCTGGCACTCCTATTCAAAACAATGTCCTCGAACTGTGGTCCTTGTTTGACTTCCTGATGCCTGGTTTCCTTGGCACGGAAAAGGTCTTTCTGGACCGTTTCGCGAAGCCGATCGCCGCGAGCCGTTTCAGCAAGTCGTCATCGAAAGAACAGGAGGCTGGCGCCCTGGCAATCGAGGCTTTACATAAGCAGGTGCTTCCTTTCTTGCTGCGCCGCCTCAAGGAAGAGGTCTTGAACGACCTGCCACCGAAGATCATTCAGAACTATTACTGTGATCCCAGTGAGCTCCAAAGGAAGCTGTTTGAAGACTTTACGAAGAAAGAGCAGAAGGCGCTCCAGGAGAAGATGGGAAGTTCGGAAAAAACAGACAAGGAACATATCTTCCAAGCTCTGCAATACATGCGTCGTCTGTGCAATTCCCCCGCTCTTGTCGTCAAGGAAGGACACAAGCAGTATGCCGAGGTCCAGCAGTACCTGCAGGCTAAGAACTCGCAGATCCGAGATGTGTCGCATGCACCTAAGCTTAGTGCTTTGCGCGATCTGCTTCTAGACTGTGGAATTGGTATCGACCCACCAAGTGACGGGGACCTCGCCACTGGCGCTAGCTATGTGAGCCCCCACCGAGCTCTGATCTTTTGTCAGATGAAGGAAATGCTTGATATTGTGCAAACCGAGGTTTTGCGGAAACTTCTTCCTTCCGTCCAGTATCTTCGTCTGGATGGCAGTGTTGAAGCAACCAAACGTCAAGATATTGTCAATCGATTCAATTCGGATCCAAGTTACGATGTCTTGCTGTTGACTACGAGCGTTGGCGGACTGGGTCTGAATCTAACAGGTGCTGATACCGTCATCTTTGTGGAACACGACTGGAACCCGCAGAAGGATATTCAAGCTATGGACCGAGCACATCGTATTGGTCAGAAGAAGGTGGTCAATGTCTATCGCTTGATTACACGGGGAACTTTGGAGGAGAAGATCTTGAGGTAAGTTTGTTGTCTAGGGTTGGATGTAGCAGATGCTAACATTTCTCAGTCTGCAACGATTCAAGATCGACGTCGCATCCACTGTTGTCAATCAGCAAAACGCAGGATTGAACACGATGGACACCGATCAACTTCTGGATCTCTTTAATCTTGGTGAAACAGCCGAGAACGCAGAGAAGCCCTCGGAACACGCCGCAGGCAATGAAGTTGACATGGTGGATATCGACGGTGAAGTTAAGGAGAAGGGCAAGAAGGGATGGCTCGACGATTTGGGAGAGCTGTGGGATGATCGTCAGTACCAGGAAGAGTACAATCTGGATTCTTTCTTGTCCACTATGAAGGGGTGATTGATATATTTTTTTTTTTTACCTTTCCATGCGGTCTTGCACCTGGACTAGATAGATGGCTGGGTTTTGTCTTCTTTTTCTCTGGCGGTTTCCGGCTTGGAGTTTGGCTGGTGGATTTCTTCTGCCTTGATGATTATTATTGACGAAATGATCTGCATGGCACGAAGACCAAGGATAGAATTGGCTTGGTCGCCTTTACTGTATGTCTAGCATGTAATCTACTGTACACTCATCTTATTCACATGATTCATATTGCATCGTACTGTGTACGAGAGAGGGCGAGAGCGACTATTGCAGATTGACGAAGAGTCCACCATCAACGAGTAATTGCGCACCAGTCTATTTTGAGATTATAAGTATATCACCCGTCTATCAAAGAAAAGAAAAGAAAAGAAAAGAAAAGAAAAGAAAAGAAAAACTCACCACATAACCACTCAACTCCTCACACGCCAAAAAAACCGCCGGCCCCGCCAAATCACAAGGCTGTCCCAGTCTCCCCAGCGGAATCCGCCCCTCCATATACTGCTTCTTCACGGGGTCACTCATATCCTCATCATTCAGCTGGGTGCGGATCGTCCCCGGTAGCAACGCATTACACCGGATATTGTACTTGCCGAGCGCCACCGCAGTCGACTGCATCAGGCTCAGCACGCCGGCTTTCGTGGGCGTGTAGTGCGTTTGTTGGCCCCCCCCCACGAGGGCAGAGATGGAACTTATCCCGATGATTGAGCCGCCGGGAGGAGACTGCGCGAGCGCCATTTGGCGCGCCGCGGCTTGCACGGCGTAGTATGCTCCGGTGAGGTTTGTGGCGATCGTGTGGTCGAGTAGTTTGGGGGTTACGCTTTTCCGCTCCTCGGTGGTGCTCGTATGTGAGTATATATTTCATTTCTATCGTTTCGTTTTTCTTTTCTATGTCGAGTGTAGGGGAAAAAAAAAAAGAGAGAGAGAGAGAGAGAGAGAGAAATATACGTACTCCAGAAACTCCTCAAACCTGCACACCCCCGCATTCGAAACAAAGACATCCAGTCGTCCGAACGCCTGCACTATCTGCGCGACAAACTCTCCCCCGGTCTCTGGCTTCGAGACGTCCCCTGCAACCGCTAGGAATCTCTCTTCTACCTGGGGCCTCGGCTCGGATTGTGTGGCGAGGAGGAGGAGGACCTCGGCTACGTCCCTTTGCATTGCGGCGAGGAGGGGCTCGTCTGTGCTGCTGCCCAGGTGGTTGACGGCGACTTTTGCGCCGTGCCGGAGGTACTCGAGGGCGATTGCCTTTTGGAGATATATATATATATATATATATAGGTACGGTTAAGAAGGGTCAGGTATGCTAGGTAGGTAGTATGTGTGGGTGGGGGAAAGTACCCGGCCGATTCCTGTGAGACCACCGGTAATGGCGGCGACTTTGCCGGGTAGAAGGCGGGGGAGGGACATTTTGATTATGAGTTATGGTGGCGGGTTAGGTAGATTTGAGAAGGAGAGTGAAAGTATAAGAAGAGAGAGAGAGAGAGAGAGAGAGAGAGAGAGAGAGAGAGAGAGAGAGTGAAGTTATAGTAATGGGGCTCGGGGTTTCGTGGTATTGATGGGCCGAAGTCGACCCGGTAGACGATATCAACTGCGCTTCAGTTCTTCAGAAGGGCTAATAAATTATTCATCTGCACGGACATGACATTATATATATACTGAAGAGAATAATAATATGTACAACACATCAGCACCTACGACAAACTAGTCTACCACGTAATTTCTTTCCCCGCCAGCCCCTCCACAGCCGGAATCATGGGGCGAATGGCGTATCCATAATCGCCCGCATTGGGTGTCCGCAGGAGCGTGTGAATATGGAATTTCTTGGGCGCTTCGTTATTCAAGAACACGCCCGAGTGGTGGTCGAATTCCACCAACACAACAGGATTCTGAATCCGGAAGTAGAACGGATCCTCCTCAGCGTATCCACCAATCCAGCAAAAGTGCGTCTCCGATTCAAAGCGCTTGATCTGTTCAAGTTTGAGTTGTCGTGCGCGGCCGGGGAGATACAGGAGGTATTGCTCGAGGATGGCATAGACAGTCCGTTTCTGCTCTTCGGTAAAGGAGGAAACGGGGACGCCCTCATATGGGACGATCCGATTGTCGCGGTAAGCACCGCAGACGTGGCGCTGGTCGTCGCGGTTCCAGCGTCCTGGGGGCATAGCGGGGTCGTGCATTTCTTTGTAGATCTGGGCCGTTGCTTGAGATTCAGCAGGGAGTGACTGCATTAGTTTGAGACCGAGCTCCTCCTCGACATGGAGGATCCGGGTGCCCTTGTACGGGCCTGCGTCAATTTCATTCGGTTCCGCACCTGTGAACCAGGGAGAGGCGATAATTTGGTTCCGATACAGAAAGATGTTGAGACATAGGTGGTGGCCATAAAAGGACCAGCCCCACGGCCGGGTGATGGAAGGGCGGCCAAACAGGGCGAAGTTGTAAGAGAATTCGTTCATGACCCGTGGAGATTCAACAAGTTCTCCGAGAAAGTGGTTGGTCCGCATGGCTTTCAAGGCCTTGTCGTAGCCTTCTGGGGAGAGAGTCGATTGGAGAATGGCAAGGATGGCGGTGCGGATGGATGGGGAGACTTCATCTAGACGGAGACCCTTGTCACTGAGGAGGAACTCGGGGTTTGACCAGGTGCGCCATTCAGGCGAATCAATGTGGTAACAGAGGGTGTCTTTTTGTTCGCTTGTGAGCAGGGAGAGCAGGTGTTCTGCGGGGGCGACGATGCTGTCGATGGAGATCTGTTCGTCTTGGAGTTCAAACAGGTTCGGGCGGACATTTCCTGATCCTGTTAGCTTTCTCAGGAATTTGAGATTATCCAAGCAAAAGAAATACCATCAGTAGTTACACCCTTGAAGGGCTCCTGCAGGAGCTCCCTCCAGTGCATGTACAAAGCGTGCAGCCATGGCGGATTGTGGCCGTTCTTAAAGGCATCTGCATATTCATGTGCATCCTGAGTGCGCATCTCCTGGAAACGCGGGATACCCAGGTCGGGAAGATATTTGCGATACGACATGATCTTAATCGAGGACAAAATCTAGGAAATGCCGGCAATTGAAGCGATGAATTGGAGCTGGGAAGCCCCGGGATTTCTTCTTTATCCAAGAGACGATGCTCCAGATCCCCACAATCCCCACTGTGGAGATCGGCCAACAGCTTATCCGACTTGCAATTGCAATATGCAGCTGGGATCAGGATATTTCCTGAAGGCGATTGGAAGTGGGAAAGATTGCATGATCTTGTCTTGATCTTTGCTGTTGTGGGTGTGACATGGGGAGGATCGGTCCTTTTGCAGTAAACAACAGAATCCAAGAAGATCCAATAAAGACGGAGATCATTCATTATATATACTACCAAGTGCCTAAAAGGTTGATATATCCTATTCAGATGCAAAAGTTCCAAGATTTTTTTAGGGCAATTTGCTCCTCTGTCCACTCCCACAGCGCCTTGGCCATCTCCGCATCATCTTCATAAGCGCTCACTCCCTTTACCCCAATGGGAACATAATACCCTCCATTAATCAAGCGCTCTTTCGACACAGTCGCGGCCCAGATTTGGTTTAGTGCTCCAGTACGAACACTTCGGAAGAAGTTGGCCATGACCTTGATACCAACCCGTGAGAATAGGTCAGAAGATTTAGACTGCTCATACAAGTCGCTTGCCACCGCCCCAGGATGAACAGAAACGGAGAGTATCTTTGGATATCGACGGGCAAGCTCCGCTGCGAAAAGGACATTGGCCGCTTTCGACGCCCCGTAGCACGTCACCCATCCGGTCCCCATGAGCGCTTGGGTAGATGTCATGATATCGTAGGATGGTGAACTTTGGTTAGCTAGTGAGCTCAGGGTCACGACCCGAACATCCTCGGAGCTGGACACGGTCTGCTGGAGTGTGGAGAGCAGGAGCTTTGTGAGGAGAAAATGGCCCACATGGTTTGTTCCAAAATGGATTTCAAACCCGTCTTCTGTAAGGGAGGACGGACACCCCATGATACCGGCATTAAGCACCAGAATGTCTAGACGATCGCATTCTGATTGAAATTTCTCAACCGCCGCCCGGATGGATTTGAAAGACGCTAGGTCGAGCGGGATATGTCGGATGTCCTCAGGGGATGGAAGTGTGTCTTGGATGGAGCTGATTGCATTCTGTGCCTTGGTCGCGTTTCGTGCTCCAAGGTATATCCGTGAGGGATTGTGTTGAGCGAGTTGAAGGACTGTTTCCCTGCCTAGTCCGGTGTTTCCTGGGGGTTCGAGTGAGCTGTTAGCAGAATCTGGCCCCAAGTGGGGAAAGGGGGTGTGAAGTTCCAACAGCCACGAGGGGATTTACCTCCAGTGACAAAGATGACCTTTCCTGATAGATCGGGAATATCACGACCCGGTTCGAAAGATGAACCCAGGAGGCCAGAGGTAATTTCACTGAGCGTGGGGCCAACACTGGACTGGAAATCCAAGGGGTGACGAATGGCGTGTATCATGAAGGAACTGAGGCCGATAACATCTTGGAAGGACTGGACGGGGAACGGCATGATCCTAAAAGATACCTGTACATGTATATATGATGATAATGATAATAATAATGGTGATGGCGATAACTTTCCCTTGTGCTTCCAGAGAGGTTGAAGCTCGAGGGAATTCCGAGAGATGCCGTTGCACACCTCTATTCCCAAAAGGTTGTCTCATCCCACTGTGTTTTCTCCATCGTGGAAGCACATCATCATCTACAACTACCTGGTTCGATCCCATTGACCAATCTTGATAATACTACAGGCTAGTCATGGGCGATATTGTTGATTCAAACGAGCTGATAATTATCCAAAGGCGTCCGTCCCTAATTCAACGTGTCTGAAGGGGAGATGAATAGGAGGTAGGCTCTCAGTTGTCGATGGATCATCTCCACCTACATGTCACTAACGGAAGATTAGGTCTGAGGCTGGATGATCTTGAATACATTGATCATCTTGATGCAGGTGAAATATAACTAGTGCAGTAACACACCTCAGGATTGCACCCCATCACCACTCTAAGCATCAGCTCCGACATCATCCAGCTTGTTGCGTTACCCTCTCTCAAGCTTGTCTCGAAGGACGGCCAGATATACGAACCCGCTGATGAAGATCTGAGACAGAGCTAAACAATCGTAATTTATCTAGCGCCGTCCGGAGTAAGTTTTAACTTATTACAACTCTACTCCATTCCGTTGCCGTCAAAGCTTCCAGTTCGGACTGGAGGAGCTCGAGTTCCCTTGGAGCCTTCCACATCAGCCCTTGAACGCAGTGCTCCACACCCTTCAACCTGTCACTTTGTCGCATTGATCTCGGTAAGTGGCCAAGATATTTGCGAAATAGCTCTAAACTGAGAAGAGAAGGCTAATTGGCGTCTTCGCAAAAGGGAACAGCGCTCCAGATGGCTCTGATTATATAAGCCATTTAAGGTGCTGGGACTGAACCTTATCGATCAGGTATCAGTTAGGTACCTTACAGATAACGGATGTACCCCTCACCAAAATCCAGCCCTATAGTTAGCTGGGGTAAATGTCTACAACCTTGAATACGCCCGCTACTCCTCTACAGGCATTATTATGTAGATCACTTGGTCAACCCGTCCATCTCTCCTCATTTTCCATCACGATTCATATGGATCTACTTCAAGAAACCGTGTATCTTACGGGGCAGAGTTTTTCCCTCTTCGGCGGGTGGCTCCCACCGCCCAGTCTGACTAATACAAATGCCTTCCAGAAGGAGACTAGTGGCTCAACATTTGGGCACAGTCACATGACTGATGTTTCAAACTAGGCTTAGTGCACAAGCCATGACTCTCACATGCACGAAGGGCGGCGTCACATCACATTTTTTTTTTCCCCTTCCAGCTGTTGGAGGGACTGGCCGTCGAGGATTCCCTGATACACCATCACTTCTATAAATTTTGGTCTACAAACGCCAAGATGAAGTACGTTCTGGTTTCAGGAGGTTAGTTGAAATACGAGTGTTTTTTTCCCCTTTCACGCACACTCAGCTGGGTTGGCTTTACCTCCGGAAAGCTAACAGAAATCCCTACAACTAGGTGTTATCTCCGGTGTGGGCAAAGGCATTATTGCCTCTAGCACTGGTCTTCTGCTGAAGACCATAGGCCTCAGAGTTACAAGCATTGTATGTTCCCCTAGAGCTCAGCATTCTCTTACTGGGGAGGAAGTTGCAGAAACATCGTCTGTGTTTTAAAACCTCTACCTTAAGCAATTGCTGACTCTAGATTTTAAAATAAAAAAATAGAAAATTGATCCGTACATCAATATCGATGCTGGGACAATGTCCCCAATTGAGTGCGTGCTCGTCCTCCGATCTGTAACCGACTTTGGTCTAATGTATACTGGCTTCTCAGGCACGGCGAGGTCTACGTAACAGATGGTACGTATTCTATCAGCCAACAACAACATGCCCATATCTTGAAGGATTTGGTCCGCATGGAGAACTGGGCTCTAGTCTCCTCTTAAGACACTTCTTGAAGGTAAATCATACGTTTAAGAGTAGTGGCTGACTTTGGGC
This sequence comes from Aspergillus ochraceoroseus IBT 24754, assembly GCF_002846915.1. NCBI lineage: Eukaryota > Fungi > Ascomycota > Eurotiomycetes > Eurotiales > Aspergillaceae > Aspergillus > Aspergillus ochraceoroseus. Next base: position 122,097 of record NW_024468487.1, on the reverse strand, counting down.
ATTAGATGGGTATGTATACCTATAGAAACACTCACGATTCTTCGAGGCAACCTATTCTCCCTATCGCTGCCCTCGACCCTCCTATATCAGCCAGAGCTCTAATAAGCTGTTTAGTGGCGAGATGGACCTTGATCTCGGCAATTATGAGAGATATCTTCTCACCACACTCACCCGTGACCACAACATCACGACTGGCAAGATCTATCAACACGTCATTGAAAGAGAGCGCATTGGCCAGTATCTCGGAAAAACCGTTCAGGTGTAAGCACGATGAAAATTGGAGGATTCATTTGGTCATGATGATACTGAACAATCAACAGGGTTCCTCACATCACCAACGCCATTCAGGATTGGATTGAGCGGGTCGCCAAAATACCCGTTGACGATTCCGGGGCCGAACCCGATGTCTGCATTATTGAGCTGGGTATGTCGTATCTCACCAACTAGTGATGGTCACTGACGCGGAAAATGCAAAGGTGGTACGGTGGGAGACATTGAGAGTGCCCCATTTATCCATGCCGTCAGCCAGCTCCAGAGACGGGCTGGCAGGGGCAACTATGCGCAGATCCATGTCTCATACGTCCCTGTCCTGCCGTAAGGTTTCATATCTAATCAAAACAAGCGACATCCAAAACTGACGATGAACTAGACCAGGACCTGGAGGCGAACAAAAGACGAAGCCGACACAAAGGGCCGTTAGTGACGTCCGAAGTGCCGGCTTAAACCCAGACCTAGTACGTGACATCCTGATCCCTTTATCAGATAATGCAAACTAAATAGTCTTTGTGAAAACAAGATCGCCTGCCGTTGTGAGCAGCCGTTGGAGAAGAGTACAATCGAAAAGATTGCAAACATGTGCCAGATGGACCGAAAGCAGGTCATCGCTGTGCACAACGTGTCTACGACTTACCATGTGCCCCTCCTTCTCGAAAGGCAGAAGCTCCTAAACACCCTCAGCGACCTGCTCGATCTCACATCCGTCCAATTGCCGACCCAACGTATCGAGCAGGGCGGCAAAATGTGGAAGAATTGGGTCGATCTCGCCCATAGCCAGGACCATCTCCGCGATACGGTGTCAATCGCACTAGTGGGCAAATACACCTCTCTTCATGACGCGTACACGAGTCTGAGCAAGGCATTCGAGCATTCCGCCATGCACTGCCGCAAGAAGCTCAAGATTATCTGGGTGGATTCGTCGCATCTCGAGGACGAGACCCTGGAGGGCGCACCGGCCGAATTCCACAAGGCGTGGCACGACGTCTGCACAGCTGATGGCGGTAAGTGATTCGACGCACATGTTCAACCCCTGGTAATAGCGGGAGAGAGGATAGCTAAAACAATATAGTCTGTGTCCCTGGCGGATTCGGTACCCGAGGCACTCTAGGCATGATTAAGGCTATTACGTGGGCGCGCACAAAAAAAGTGCCGTACTTGGGAATTTGCCTCGGTATGCAGCTCGCTGTCATCGAGTATGCTCGCAACGTCCTCGGAATCGAGGACGCCGGAAGTGAGGAGCTACACCCCAACGCCAAGAACCACGCTATCGTTTATATGCCCGAGGTATTTTTTTTTTTTTTTTTTCATGGAACTTTTATAACCATGTCTTCACTGGCCACTAACAGCTCTATTAGGTGGACAAGACTAAGCTTGGCGGAACTATGCGCCTGGGCAAGCACCCCTGTATCTTCCAGCCCGGTACTGAGTGGTCGCGGCTGAGGGCGCTGTATGGCTCGGCGCCGCAGATCTTGGAGCGGCATCGTCACCGTTACGAAGTCAACCCAGAAATGGTGGACCAGATCGAGGCGGCTGGCCTCAGCTTCGTTGGCAAGGATGTCAAGGGTGAGCGCATGGAGATTGTCGAAATCCGCGACCACCCCTGGTTCGTCGGTGCACAGTATCACCCCGAATACCTTTCTCGCGTCCTACAGCCCTCAAAGGTCTGTTCTCTTTCTCTCTCTCTCCTCTCTTGTGTACTGGCAGTTACTGACTCAGATATTCAATAGACTGTGCTAGGATTCTTCGCCGCTGCTGCCGGATGCCTGGATGAAGTTACACAGACAATCAGCAAGGACGCATAGAGCTGCGTCCATGGATCCTAGGCGGTTAACCTGTGTTTAAGCTATATGCAGGGTTACATTATTTATGAGAGAGACGGTGGGCGTTAATAGGACCAAGATTTATAGAGGTAGAAATCTCTGTGCAACACAACAGATATAATAAATAAAATAGACTACTGGCATTACCATGCTGATTTACACCACTCGGTTCCACCTGGGCCTGCGCGCCCCGTATTCATAGGTCCATCACTGCACATATTCGATCAAATATTCTCTGGAGCTTTCAGTTGGGATGTAAAATCGAGTGTGCTAACTGGATTGACATATATACAAAAATGAGCCCAGTGCCGCCATGCAAACAGAGCAAACATCCCTCCATCAAACCTCAATTATTTTGGCTTCACAACTTCCGAATCTCCCAGAATTCCAGTATACATGCTACTGCGCCAATTAGTTAGAATGGCCGAGGAAACCGTCGCTAAGAAGCCCAGAATCGGGTCTCCTGTTATTGGAACACACAAGTACGTTCCTTGACTGCTCAACACTGACTTTGACTGACTGCTTTCCCAGTGGTCACTTCCACGCAGACGAAGCTCTCGCCGTCTACCTCCTGCGTCTCCTCCCGTCCTACTCGCACTCGAATCTGATCAGAACGCGCGATCCCGCTGTCCTCGGCACATGTCACACCGTCGTCGACGTTGGCGGCGAATACGACGCCGCTAACAACCGCTACGACCACCACCAGCGCACCTTCTCCACCACCTTCCCAGGATACAAGACGAAACTCTCCTCGGCCGGTCTGGTCTACATGCACTTCGGCCGGGACATCATCGCCAATCAGATGTCCGTCCCCAAGGACCACAAGGACGTCGATCTGCTCTACAACAAGATCTATGCCGATTTCATCGAAGCCATCGACGCAAACGACAACGGGATCGCCTCGTACGACCCGGAGGCCGTGGCCGCCGCTAGCATCGAGAAGCGCTTCAGGGATGGCGGCATCACCATCACCTCTGTGGTGGGCGACATGAACTATCCCGACGCGACCTCGTCCGAGGAGCCCCAGGAGGAAGATGCGCTCTTTGCCCAGGCAAGCACATTTATCGGCTCCGTCTTCTCCCGCAAGCTCCGCCATGCTTGCTCCTCGTGGCTCCCCGCTTGGAACACCGTCCAGGCGGCTTACGCATCCCGCCGTGAGGTGCATCCGTCCGGCCGGATCCTTGTCCTCCCCCAGGGCGGTGTGCCGTGGAAGGAGCATCTTTACAACTTCGAGAGGGAGGCCGCCGGTTCTGACTCGGAAGCGGAACAGGTCTACTATGTTCTCTACCCGGAGAGTGCGACGGAGGGGGCCAAGTGGCGTGTGCAGTGCGTCTCCGTGAACGAGGGGAGCTTTGTCTCGCGCAAGCCTCTCCCGGAGAGTTGGCGCGGTGTGCGTGATGCGGACCTGGATGGTGTCCTTGCGGCGGAGAGTGGCGCGCCTAAGATTCCCGAGGGTGCGGTGTTTGTGCACGCGAGTGGGTTCATCGGTGGACACCAGACTAGAGAGGGTGCTTATGCTATGGCTGTGAGATCTTTGGCGCAGTAAATTTTGATTATATATATGACTTGGGAAATAAAAAGTTACGATGCAATCAGATGACAATTCCATCATGAATAATAAACACTCAAACTTGGTAAAGAAGGGGGGTAGGTATCAAAAAGGGGTTTCTTGAGTCATTTTCAACCCTTAAATGGTCTACATTCATACTATACACATACTCGTCCTCGTACACAAAATCAATCATATATTGTTTTTATTTTTCTTTTTACAAATATATATATATATATATTTGTATGTATATATCATGGACCACATCAGGATAAACAAAAAAAAAAAAAAAAAAAGGGTACCTATTGGATAAAATCATTAATCACCTCGATAAAAGCAGCCGGCTGCTCAACCATAGGCAAATGCCCAGCCTTCGGCACAATCCTCAACTCCGCATGGCCCTTCAAATCCGCAGCCATCTGCAGCATAGTCTTGGGGAGGACACCGTCGCCCTCACCGGCAACAAACAACCCGGGGACAGTAGCGCGCGCCATGCGCTCGCGCACATCATACGCACACAGCGCGCGCAAGGCCCTCTGGAACCCGACCAGGCTATTGGCGCGCACGGCCGCCTTGACTCGCGCCGCAACCTGGGGCTGGGTCTCGTACGACTCCGGCACGAGCCATCTCCGGGTCGTGGCCTCGGCGAGCCGCTCGCCGATAATCGGGTCGTGGGATTCGGGGGCCACGGCGCCCTCGGATTCCGCGAGGGCCGCGCGGTCGGTCCAGGCCTTGCGGTTGGATTCCGGGGCGGCGCTGTTCGTGTCGCAGGCGATGAAGCGGTTCACGCGTTCCGGGTGGAGCAGGGAGGTGTTGAGGACGGTGACGCCGCCGAGGCTCACGCCGATGAGGATCGCCTTGGGGATGCGGAGCGCGTCGAGGAGCGCGATGATGTCCGAGGCGAGGAGGTCGATTGTGATCGGGGCCTCGCCGCAGTGGCTGAGGCGGCCTCGGGTGAGGTAGCGCAGGATGCGGAATTTCTGGTTCTGGGGTTGGCCGAGGAAGCCGCTCACGAAGTCGTCCCAGATCGTGTAGTCTACTAGGATGGAGTTGCTGAGGACGATCACGGGGCTGTGCGGGTCGGCGCTGCCCTCGAGGCGGTAGGGGATGTCGACGCCGTCGGGGGTGGTGATGAAGGACTCGACGGCGGCGGGGCCAGTGGCGGAAGGGAGGGTGCGGGTGCGGCCGTCGTTGGAGGACCAGGGCGCGGTGATGATGCTGTTGGTTGAGAGCTCGCGCGGCGCAGGCCCGAAGGTGTAGGCCCAGTTGTACACGCGGCGGGTCTTGCGGGTGATCATCTCGCTGATGCGCTGGCGCCAGGGGGTGTCCGTGGAGGCCTGGTGCTCGGGGCTGCCGAGGCCGTTCTGCGGACTGAACTCGTGCAGGGCGAGGAACTCGCGGGGCGCCGTGGGATCGATGGCGGCCGTGACGTAGACCCGGCTGCGGCGCCATCCGGAGACGCGAGCGAGCCTCCCGATGTGTTCCTCCTTGTACCAGCGCTTCAGCTCGTCTTCTTTGGCGGGGTCGGCGGGGAGCGTAGTGGTGTTGGAAATCAGGACGTGGCCGGGCGCGGAGGTGTCGGGCATGTTCTCCAGGGGCTGGTAATCGGCGGCTTTCTCGTCCTGGAGGAGGTCGTAGAGCTTCCGGCCGACGTCAATCTGGGCCATGATCGCCTTCTCGCGTGCGGTCTTGATGCCATCCCCACGCAGAGCCAGGTAGGGCTCGCGGGTCAGCTCGACCATGTCGGTGATATCGTACAGCGCCACCCATTCGGGCTCGAGGGCATCCACGGCGCGATACCGGAAGCCATTGGTGACAAAGGGCAAGCGTAGACGCAGCGGACCGTGTTCGGAGTTGTACCAGTCGTGAAACTGGGCAGCGGGGAGGGACGGACGAGGCTGCATCGTCACATACAAAAGGCCGGGAGTTGCCATGTTTGAGGCGGGGTTGTAGAAGAAAAATCACTGCGCTGGCTCACGAAAACAGGCTTATGGAGGGATATAGAGAAGAAAAAGAACATCCCAAAGCCATGATATGATGATGTTCTTAATATTTCTCCCATTTCCCAATCATTCTCCGGGATGTGGTTGTGGCGACGACTGCCGACCACAGCCGATTTCCAGTTCATCGGCTAAACGCTTTAACGACTTGCAGGGGAATTTCCTTCCAATGAAGTTAAGGGCTCCATTTCTTTACAAAAAAAATACTCCAAATAAACGTCCCAGGAAGGACTGCCAATGGATCTTCCATCAATTCATACGGATATATGTACAGATGCGTAGGGTTTCATATGATTGCTGGTCAAGATGCCGCTGGTATAAACGAAAGGTCGTGATTTAAAGCGACGGTCCAAAAGCCAAAAGGAAAACGTAAGGGAAAGAAAGATGAAGCTTAGTCGACGCGGTCCAATTTCTGAATCACCATGGCAGTGGCAGCTCCGCCCCCGTTGCAGATCGCAGCAACCCCATACTCGCCAGGCTGCAGCTGGTGCAGCAGCGTCACCAGGATACGGGAGCCTGAGCTGCCGAGGGCGTGTCCTAGAGAAATGGCTCCTCCGAGGGGATTGACCCGGGCGGTATGTAGACCGAGAATCTATCCAACAGTTAGGGGGAGGAAGCTCTTCATACGAACTGATGATTGGCAGGCTTGACTAACCTTCTTGTTGGCTTCAATGACAGCAGCGAATGCCTCATTGAATTCCCAAACCGCAACCTGCTCCTTGGTGATCCCAGCCCGCTCCAGGGCAATTGGGACCGCCTTCGCTGGGGCCACGGGGAAGTCCACAGGGTCAATGGCGGCATCGGCGGAAGACACAATGCGGGCAAGAGCACGCTTGCCAGCCCCAAACTCGCGCGCAATGTCCTTACTACCCAGAACTAGGGCTGATGCGCCGTCGTTCATAGTGGAGGCGTTGCCAGCGGTCACAGTACCGGTACCGTCTCTCAAAAAGGCCGGCTTCAGGCTCTTCAACTTGTCGACTCGCAAGTTCTCGTATCCCTCGTCACGCTCAATCACGGCCTCACCCTTCTTGCTCTTCACGGTCACCGGGGCAATCTCTTCCGCGAACTTATTTTCGCTCCATGCCTGCTGTGCTCGCTGGTAGGATGAGATCGCATACGCATCCTGGGCTTCTCTGGAGATTTCGTACTTCTTGGCCGTGGTTTCGGCACAGATTCCCATATGGAACTGATTGTAGACATCCCACAACCCATCCTTGATGAGTCCATCCTCCAGCTTGATCTCTCCGAAGGGCGGGAGCTGACTAGAACGGGGGAGGTAGTATGGCACCCGGGACATGTTCTCCATTCCTCCAGCAATCTGGGCCTCAGCAAGGCCGAGCTGAATGTTCTGGGCAGCGAGCGCCACAGCCTTGAGACCAGAAGCACAGACCTTGTTGACTGTCACCGACTCGACTGTGGGAGACAATCCCGCGAAGATAGAAGCCTGGCGAGCGGGGGCCTGACCGACTGAGCCCTGGAGCACATTTCCCATATACACATCGGTGATCTTCTCAACGGGAACCCCGGATTTCTCCACAGCGGACTTGATGGCGACGGCACCGAGCTGGGGTGCAGACACTGACACGAAGGAGCCATTAAACTAATCAGGGTTATCAGCAGAAAGCGCCCGGAAACAACAAGTAGGGATGAACCTTTGCAGTAGGGGTTCGAGCAGCGCTCAGAATGTAGGCATCCTGGATCTCCTTGAGCACAGGGCGGGCAACACTGAATGGCCTTGGATAGTGACGAGATGCGGAGAGAGCTGCGCGCTTGGTAAAGACGCGGGCAGTAAGCCCTGTTGAGACTGTGAAGGCCATACTTGGGCAACTGCAGCAATGAACTCCTTTCAGATTCCTCCTCAGGTTGGATGAAAGATGATGAAGGGCTGAAGGACCTCATAAGAAGACGAATAGACGGGAATCGCGCCGCCTCTAACCGCCTCTCCGCCCGCATGATACCGAGGCTCTCCTCACCTGACGTCACCTGACCTGTCCTGCAACCCTACAATAAGATAGATCTCTATTTTTCTTATATTTTAACCTCTGTAGATCTACTCTGTAGATCTACTCTGTAGATGCTGGAGGGGGGAGAGAAGTTCTCTCCGCATTCCGTGAGCCCCGTCAGTGGAATCACATTCACCCGATTCGGTAATCTCTACTCCTCGAACTATGTATACGGAGGGTCCAGGAACTTTGGCTTGATTTTAACCAACCTTCTCTTTAAATAAAATAGCAAAAAAAAAAAAAAAAAAAAAACAAGAGTGTCAATTGGATATTTATCCTGCGGAAAAAGCTGCGGAACGGCAAGGTATGGCTGTCGGAGGTCCCGGACATGTGCCGAACGCAAAAACTTCCTTCGGAGGTCCGACAAACTAGATCCCCGCCGCACTTGAATCACCACTGAAAAACGAAGAATTGGAGTCTCTTGAATGAAACCCAGGCGTCCACGTCCCCGGTGTATCCGGTGTATTAGAAGACAAGTCAGAAATAGGGCCAGTGGTTACGGTTGTTTCCCTGACCGCACAGAGGTAGGGTTTTGTCGGCATGTACTCCGACAAATACAAGATCATAGTACTGATAAATAGATGCTAGTGACTCAAGAGGATATTTCCTGATCCTGGTAGTTCCTCCTCTTCTTCTTCTCATATATTAATAGGATCTGCTGGAAGTGCCCTCGGGGCTATCTGCCATACTAGGTCAAGCGCCATCCTCCTTCTATGCTGATAGACAAGAGCTGGTAGAGAAGAGAAATGAGCCGACAGCTCGCAGCAGAAAAGGCCCTGCATGATCAGACCAATATCCTTCCAATTGGGAAGTTACTGGTGGTCTTTGCGGGCCTAGCTATCTCTCTGTTCATATCCTTTGTCGACCAGAATGGCATCAGCGTCACCCTTCCGACAATTGCAGCGGCGCTCAATGGGAAAGACACAATCTCATGGGCCGGTACCTCGTCGCTGATTGCCAACACCATGTTTAGTGTGTTATACGGCCGACTCTCGGATATCTTTGGCCGGAAGGTTGTGTACTTATCCGCCTTGGGTTTGCTCTGTATCGCGGACCTGTTGTGCGGTCTCTCCCAGAACGCAGCCATGTTCTATGTCTTTCGTGGGTTGGCGGGTGTCGCCGGGGGTGGCATCAGCTCGTTAGCCATGATTATCGTGTCGGATGTGGTGACTCTCGAGCAACGAGGCAAATACCAGGGTATCCTAGGAGCATCCCTCGGGTTTGCCAACGTCGTGGGTCCGTTTCTCGCGGCAGCTTTTATTCTAAAGGCAACCTGGCGAGGGTTCTTTTGGCTCATCTCACCACTTGCCGCATGCTCGATCGTTGTGGGCTATTTCCTGATCCCCAATAGCGCACCGAAGGACAGCCTGCGTGCCAACTTGAAGCGCATTGATTACTTTGGAATTCTGGCCTCGTCAATTGGAATTATCTTCTTGTTGATCCCCATTTCAGGCGGTGGCTCGTATTTCGAATGGGACTCGCCAATGGTGATTAGCATGTTTGTCATTGGTGGCTTGTCGTTAATCGCATTCGTCTGTATTGAATGGAAGGTGGCAATCCTGCCGATGCTACCGAGTATGGCACCGAATCACACTCCAACCTAGTCAATTTGAGTAATGACTACTAACAGACCTATAGTGGAATTCTTTAAGAACAAAGTGATTGTTGCCCTGTTCTTACAAAGTTTCCTCCTAGGGGCAGTCTACCAAGCTTACCTTTACTATCTCCCACTGTACTATCAGAATGCTCGCCAGTGGTCGCCAATTGTATCCGCAGCGCTCACGGCTCCGATGGTTGCCTGTCAGTCGATATCCTCCGTACTGTCCGGGCAGTATATCTCGCGATGCAAGCGTTACGGAGAGGTAATTTGGGTTGGGTTCGCACTCTGGACGCTGTAAGTAAACCGTCCCATCGCCTCATGGCACTATAACATGATTGGCCATACATCCTGACAATTTTTCACACCAGAGGGGCCGGTCTCACCTTGATATTCGGACAAAACACCCACCCCGCTGTCATCGCCGTGATTGCCGGCATCACGGGCGTAGGTATCGGATGTACCTTTCAGCCTACTCTCGTTGCTTTCCAAGCACACTGCACCAAGCGTCAGCGAGCAGTCGTCATCTCAAATAGAAACTTCTTCCGCTGTCTCGGTGGTGCGTGCGGATTGGCTGTCTCCGGAGCTGTTTTGCAGGCAACCCTCCGCTCTCATCTCCCAGTTGGGTATGAGCATATCCATTCAACGTACACGCTTCCATCGAGGTCATCGGTATCGGACCCGGTGTGGAATCAGATCATTCATGCGTACACGGCTGCATCGCACGCCGTGTTTGTTCTCCAGGTTCCATTGATTGGGGTTGCTTTCCTGGCTTGCTTTCTTATTCGGGACCGTGGCCTGGAAAGACCCAAGGATCCTAGCGAATTAGCGGAGGAAAAGGAAGCCCAGAGGAGAGCATCTCCTGATGTTGAGAATACGGGAGAAGAGGCAAGTCCGGAGACGGCAGTTCCAGCTGTCGAGTCGAAGCGATCCGGTGAAACCGGTACCAACGAAAAGCAACAGGTTTGATTTTTACGGCACTCCCCAGTGGCATTTCTTCTGGCGTTGAGCGTATCTCATAGCACTTTCTTTACCCAGACATGCAGGGCATAGAGCATAGATAGACTTGGTCAATAGTATCATCATAACTTACGAACTACTCCTGTTAAACTACTGCATCTCAGCCACCGCCATGGCCATCGATGATCCTGTGTGCCGCCCCGCATTGCAGGTATTACTTTGGTACTTTGCATAACCTATGGATGATGAGCCTTCCCTGGGAAGAATGGGGTTGTGGAGGAGGGGACGCGGTTCACCGCGGGATAACCCAATGCTTCCTCTATATCATAAATCCCGAAGGTGCGGGTAGAAGAGGGAGCGACAGACTAGTACATCGGATCATATTTCAATAATTGTACCCTTGATAGGCGTATCCACTTGTCTGGAGGCTCTCCCTCGATAATTACCTGAGGTAGGTCAAGGATTCTGCCAGGAATTCCCCTTTTGGGACGAAACAAGAATCGCGGGAGGTGCTATCCTTAGTCAGACACACGCTCACCGCTTACCCAAGACGCGCGGGTTTTGTTTGTGTACAGCCGTTTTGGTTGACCGCCTTTCGCTCCCTCCTCCCCCCACCAGGGATGAAAAAGACTCCATCCCAAACAGTAGTCAAGAATCCAAGATTAAGAATCGTTCGTTGCCTCGACCCATCCCAGGTAAGTTAGGTAGGTACAGACAAGCCGTCGTCGGAATTGGCTAGTCCTTGGTCGGCAATTGATTCTCTCTGTCTGCTCCCTTGCTGCGTATCCCAGTCCAATCCAATTCCGAGTCCCTCCTCGCAGCCGCTGAAACCTGGCCGTTGTTTTCCTGCTCCTCGTCCCCGGGCAACACAACACAAAGACCGTCGTTGTCCCCGTGCAGTTTTGTCTTGTGTCCTGCACCCCGCGCGCTGGTGGACTTTGACAACACGTTGACTTTGCTCCGTTCTTCCCTTGGACCCCCCCCCGACATATATTAATTACCATTGTGCGGTCTTTTTGTCTCTCGAACAGAGCAGTGGAGATTTAGCGCGGTCAATATGGAGAATTATCAGAAGATTGAGAAAATTGGCGAGGGTATGTTGTGTGATGAACACTGATGATCCTACCTGCTGCTGGCTCTTCTTTTTATCTCAAGTTGCCTGTCGCTTTCGATAAGAAATGGTTTTGTGTGCAATTTAATCCTAACGCCACCGGTGTTTTATCATAGGAACCTACGGTGTTGTTTACAAGGCCCGTGAGCTCACACATCCCAACCGTATCGTTGCCCTGAAGAAGATCCGACTCGAGGCCGAAGATGAAGGTGTTCCAAGCACCGCTATCCGCGAAATCTCCCTGCTCAAGGAAATGAGCGATCCCAACATTGTGCGGCTCCTCAACATCGTGCATGCAGATGGCCACAAACTCTATCTGGTTTTCGAATTCCTGGATCTCGATCTCAAGAAATATATGGAAGCACTCCCCGTGAGTGAAGGCGGACGTGGCAGAGCCCTGCCAGATGGTTCTTCACTGAGTAGAAACCTGGGGCTGGGAGATGCGATGGTGAAGAAGTTTATGGCGCAGCTGGTGGAGGGAATTCGTTACTGTCACAGCCACAGAATCCTGCATCGAGATTTGAAGCCCCAGAATCTTCTGATTGACCGCGATGGCAACCTGAAACTTGCAGACTTTGGACTAGCAAGAGCCTTTGGTGTTCCTCTTAGAACCTACACGCATGAGGTACCTACTTCTCCTCTGGCCCAGCCTGGATAATTTGCTAAACCCGTCTAGGTTGTTACGCTATGGTATCGATCCCCTGAAATCCTATTGGGTGGACGTCAATACTCTACCGGAGTCGACATGTGGTCGTGTGGTGCCATCTTCGCGGAAATGTGCACCCGCAAACCCCTGTTTCCAGGCGATTCGGAAATTGATGAGATCTTTAAGATCTTCCGGTATGCCCTCTCCTTACCCCTTCCCATTTGGCGTTTCAGAATATTGGTACTGACATCCCCATCTTCCACACAGACTCCTTGGTACCCCGGATGAAGCAACTTGGCCCGGTGTCACTTCCTTCCCTGATTTTAAACCCACCTTCCCCAAGTGGAAGCGCGAAGAGGCCCGCAACCTTGTGCCGGGCTTAGAAGAGGACGGCCTCGACCTTCTCGAAGCCTTACTCGAATACGACCCCGCCCATCGAATCTCTGCCAAGCAGGCTTGCATGCACCCGTACTTCCAGCATGGCAGCTCATACTACTCCGGGCGCACCCGGCGAAATGGATTTCACTGATTAAGATGACTCATGAGTTTTTCGTTTATATGTAATCTATGTATGTACGTGGAGGACTGTGGCAGGTGCGCCTGCGAGATGAGTCAGGGCTGCGTAACAGACGCTCCATTCTTCTGTTCTTCCCTACTGTTGGCTCACAACTTCTGCCCAGTCCTGTGTTATTCCCCCCGTCTTGCATTGTTTTTACTTCTTGCATTTTCTTTTGTTCGTGGCGTTGTTTACGGAGTGATCTGGCAGGAAAGAAGTTAGGTTACTGGATATCTTAAGGACTGTGTTTTCCTTTTCCCCCTTTTTTTTTTTTTTTTTTTTTTTTTGTTTTTTTGTTTTGCCCTGGCATCGTACATACCCAGCTTCATGAATTCAATGCCTTCGGGCAGAGCAATCCTGAAACAGTAAAAAAGAAGAGTAAGACAGGAGTTAATAGTTAAGACGACAGAAATTTATAATAGCTCTACCTAGTAATATTTGAAGCCAAGCAATGGTTTTTTATATTTTCTTCCGTCTCATCACTCAATCAGGACGCTCATCTGGCACGTGTTTGGCCTGGATTCTCTTCCTTCTGACTTCGACCCCCTCATCCTCCCTCCTTATTATTGCGATACATTGACGTTGCCCGCTGTTGTTGCAGGTTGCATGTTGCATAGGTATATTCCGGATGACTCTAACGCTCCTTCGGCTGGGCCTAAATTTATTTTAGGAATAACGGGCCGGCCATGACCGATGTTGATTTCCTTCGCTGATCGGGGATTGGCTGCTTACAGAGTACAACTTTTCAGCCCTGCCAGACTATCCAGGGCCTCAGCTCAACACAGCCTCGGGTTAGCCGTCTTTTTTTTTCCCCCCTTTGCAGCCAAACCCATCTGATTCGTGAATTATCGTCGTCTTCTAGCCGTTGGTTTCAAAAGTTGAGCCCAAACGGAAAAACTCTCTGCTGCTGAATCCCTCAGCAGACGCACTTGGAAACGGCCTAATTGTCTAGTACATGTCTGGGCAATTGCATTCCGCCAAATTAACTCTCGTGTTCTTGGCCTGGTCCCTCTCTAGTTTGTGACTGCTCTTTCTCAACCCCTCCACATCTCTATTCCACTTTGGCCGGGACAATTCTCGAGTCCTGTTGGCTAGCGTCCCAACGTCGCGCAGAGAGACACCGTCTACGGTGTTTTGGCCCCTTTCGGCCCCAGGAGATGACAGCCGGTCAGCATCAAACATAAGAAATTTCGACCAAAAGCTGATTCCAATCCACTTTGGCATTCTTACTGATAGCTGAAATTAACCCTTATGGACCCGTGCTCCGCCCCGGCTGATAAAATAAGGGTTTCCTGGGCCTGCTCAAGCCAAGCACCGTCTACATATGAAACACCGATCTCGAACCAGAACTTGCTTATCTCAAAATGCCATATCCCAGTCAAAAAGAATACCGTATGCCGATTGGTTAGCTGCATGATGTACGGCCATTGGAGTTCGCTGCTCTCCAAGAGCCTTAATTTGAATGTTTTTGCTCAGCCGCCAAAGCGGGCATGCGGGGGCTACTACTTACGAAACAAGCGATACTCTTAAAAGCAATGGATTGCGCACTTGGTCAGTAGTTTTATGTGTCAGTGCTATCCTCTTTTTTTTTCCCCCCCTCCTGCGCATTATTATTATTATTATTATCTCTCTCGCCCGTGTAAATAGACAACTTCCACCCCATTCCATACTTTTGAAAAGCAAGTCAAACACATATCATCCATGGCAAACCTCGATCCAGAAGACGATCTAGGCGACATGGTTTATACCCCTCCCCTTTCCTCCCGCTCTGGGAGCAGAATTCGCGGAAGGCCCAGGCAGGCACCGCAAGAAACTGTGAAGCAATTCTGGGATCAGTTCAACAGCAAATTCCCGGGGAAAGTGTACACTGTTTTGCCCGATAATCCGTACGCACGCTCTAAAGCAGCAAGGACCCCCAAAGGCATTATCAAGGGCCAGGATGCCGGGAAATCATACGAAGAAGCCCGAAGGGATTGTATACGGGCTGTAGATCGCATTGCGAAGGAAGGCAGGCGAATCAACCAGAAGTATTCCGATCCACACTTCGACATCGAGATGGACCTCAAATCAGGGCGAAGAAACTATCTCGACGGACTTGATGTCCCCAATGATGAGATGCGCCCAAGGGGCGTCAAGAGAGTGACGGTGAGTTGATTTTACCTCAATACGCCAACTATGGTGATCTCCGTGGGAATCACTTTACTCATTGAATATGAATGTACAGGAGATCTTTGAAAACCCACAATTTTACGTAAATGGGCCAACCGCTTCGGACGTGCGTCAGGGTCGCGATGGCGATTGCTGGTTCATGGCGGCACTTTGCACTCTAGGAAACAAGGAGGGATTGATAGACAAAATATGTGTACGAAGGGATGAGCAAGTTGGAGTTTACGGATTTGTGTTCTACCGAGGTGAGTGGATGGCTGCTCTGTACGCCAAAGCTCGGTACGGAATCTAAGAGAAAATTCTAGACGGTGACTGGCAGCAATGCATCGTGGACGACAAGCTCTATTTACGAGCAGCTGACTACGATGAGTCGGTGGATGAACGTCCCATCTGGGACGACATCAACCGAAGTGACACCGAGGAAGAGTATCGCAAGGCCTGGCAGACTGGCTCACGAGCCCTGTACTTTGCTCAATGTGTGGACGAAAACGAGACCTGGCTTCCTTTATTGGAGAAGGCGTATGCAAAAGCCCACGGTGACTATTCTGCAATTGAGGGGGGATTCGTGGGGTAAGAAATATTATACCCTTGAGGTTTGTATAGATGCTTTACTAAAACTGTCCTAGGGAAGCAATTGAAGATCTGACCGGTGGAGTAACATCGGATGTACTCACTAGCAATATCCTGGACAAGGATAGGTTCTGGAAAGAAGAACTCATGCAGGTCAATAAGGAGTTTTTGTTTGGCTGCGGCACTGGTCTGTACTCCAACTGGCTTTCGCCCAAATACCACGGGCCGCCCAGAGATAGAAAGGGCATTTCCGAAAACCATTCATACTCAATCATGGATGCAAAGGAGATCGATGGCGAACGCTTAATCAAGCTAAGGTACGCTTTGAGTCACGATTATTGCCTTCCGAATTGTCACTTACAATGAATTAGAAATCCGTGGGGTAAGAAAGAATGGAGTGGTCCCTGGAGCGATGGCTCTGAGCAGTGGACACCGCAGTGGATGGAGAAACTAAAGCATAAATTTGGTAACGATGGTGTACGAGTCCCCCTGATAGTTACCTTGGATTCCTGGGCTGTACATGATTCTGATGACATCGTCGCAGTTCTTTTGGATTTCATACAAAGACCTCTTGAAGAAGTACCAGCATTTCGATCGCACTCGCCTTTTTGGTCCTGAATGGACAGTCACGCAGCAATGGACCAGTCTCCATGTTCCTTGGTCCGCAGATTATCATACCACCAAGTTTAAGGTGAATGTAACCAAGCCCGGCCCTGTAATACTTGCCCTATCTCAGGTAAGACGCCCTACCATATAGAATGTGCCAGAGAAACCAACGAGGACTTGATTAACACATGGAACAGCTGGATGCACGGTATTTTAAAGGCCTTATTGGCGAGTATGACTTTGTCATCAAGTTCCGCCTCCAAAAAGAGGGTGAAGATGACTACATTGTGCGCAGCCACAATAATTCTCTCATCTGTCGATCCACCAACGCAGAGGTTGATCTAGAACCGGGTTCCTACCACGTTCTGATGAAAATCACTGCCTACAGGTGCCAAGGTGTCGAGTCTACAGAAGAGTCCGTCAAGCGCCTGGCCCCCATCCGGCGCGAGAAATTAGTCCAAATTGGTCTCTCATATGATCTAGCCCACGCCAAGGGCATCGTCGTGGAGACTGAGGCAGAGAAGCGAGAACGGGAGGAACGAGAAGAACATCGCAAAGCTGTAGAACGCAACAAAGCCCGCGAGGAGGCCAAAAGGAGGCTGCAGCGCGAGTGGATTCGGGAACAGAAGATTGCCGCTCGCAAGCGGAGAGCCGAAAAGCTCGCCGAAAAAATAGCCCAAGTTCACCTGAACGGCAAGCACGATAAACCTCAATCTACCGCACCAGTGCTTGATGGTCCTGTCCAAGCACCGACGGAGCTGAACGGACACAGTGAGGATGGCTTTGCCGCGAACCCATCAGACGGCAACTCGATTCCGTCCATCAAATTCGAAGACGTCCACAGCCCCCCACGCTACCCATTGCCAGATAACTGTTCGGCACGAAATGGAAGAAACCGCCAGCGCTTACCATACTCTTTACGCCCACGGCATCGGCACAACCGCACCTGCGATTCGGAGCTACTCGAAGGATTCGAGTTCGACTCGGATATCGATATGCCTCCTGAGGAACTGGTGGTGCGAACGCAAAGCACCCAAGCTTCGACTTGTGATGATCTAGACTGCAAGACTGACCCGTGGAATGCAGTATGTGTGGTTGGACTGCGGGTCTACTCCAAGGATGAGATGTTGTCCTTGGAGGTTGTCCGGCCTGTTGCCGAGGATGAGACCGAGGCAGCTCTTGACATGGATGATCCGGCCGTCAGCGCTACTTCTGAAAAGGGATCGCGCTTGCATGCCATGCAATTTGAGTAATTATATATATCTACATGTTGGAGGATCCTCTTGTATTTTTGATCTTTTATGCGTCGTTGAAGACGCATTCTTACAGTTTGGATCAGTTGGCCCAGTGGAATGAGTGACTGAGTAACCAAAAAATCAAAGTTTTTGCCCAACCTTTATTAATGGAGGTTGCGCGTTCGATCCTACCGAGTATCATCTTCTTTTTCCTTCTTTCTTTCTTTCTTTCTTTTCCTCTCATTTCTATCTCTTGATATCCATAATTGACTCTACGAGGTACTCCAGAGCATCTACTCCACCCCGATCGGATAAACTATAAATCCGACTCTACCCGAAACAGCTTAGCGTCATCAAGTACAAGATTCCGTCGGTTCCTTTGATCGGTTCACCTTTGCTAAGCTTGCTACTGCTTTCCCACTGCCACACTTCCCCTTAGCTAGCTGTTCGGTTTCAGCCCCAGCCCACAAATCGCACATTCTCATCCCCGCGCTGGCTCAGATATGCCTCCGCCAGCTGCATCACTGGCAATGTTGATGTTGCAGTAGGGAGCAACGGACATGTGGCTCTTTGAGGTATGTGGAAATTGTTGGCTAGCTACTTGGCCAATGATCTGAAAGACGGCACTGACGGTATCTGCTCTGCAACTGCCCAGTGTGGTTCAGCCAACAACCAACCCTATACCAAGTGCCGTCCAGGAAGCCAATGTGATCATTCGGCTGCCAACGGGGCCCCCTGTTCCATACATAAGTCCTCCGAAGGCAGTTTCAGCTCCGCCCGTACGCTGGCAGATGTAACGTCGTCTTCCACCGTAGTTACGATCAAACTACCGCCTCGGGCTCCGAGCTCCGAGCTTCTAGTCAAGACCAGTGCCAACAAATCATGTATCAATTTCCAACCCCTGTCCACGACACCCTGGCTGGGTTTGACAGACCTCCCTCCCTCCCGGTTCCTGGCTTGAATCCGCAGAGTCCAGAGCTGGCGAGTGGCTCAGCAAGATTCTAAAATCAGATGCTTAATGCGTAAGACTATACCTTTTCTGTAGTTTGTTTTTCATCTTGTATACTGGAGTCTCCGCTGCATTTGAGTGCAGTACCTCGTACGATATAAAACGAAACCGAAAGAAAAAAGAAAAAAAAAAAAAAAAAAAAGGGGGCGGGGGGGGGTTAGATATAAGCAATGTCTATTCTAATATCATATTCTAACTATATATAGTAAATTGGAGGATTACTGTTCTATTCATCTTTACAGAAATGATAAACCAAGAAAGAAAGAAAGAAAGAAAGAAAGAAAGGGAATGTGCTTGATGTATACATATATATCTAGATCGAGACCGAGGAATCCCCAAGCGCATCTCCTCCGTCTGCACTTACGCCTGCGTTTCCATTCATCGGGGATTCCCACCAAGACTCGAGATCAGATAGACTAGGGAATCCCCCCTCGTCGCCATCTGAATGGCGACCATCCAGTGGTGGGAATGGAGATACGTCTCCTAAATTCTCCGAGAGGAGCCGGAGATCCGAGTCCCTGATCCAATCGAGGTCCCCCCCCGGCGCGCAGGAATTTAGTTGATGGGCTGAGATTATACCAGTCGAGTGCTGGGGTGGTTCGCTGTGGGGAAGCGAAGGTTCTAGCGAAGACAACGCCGTCGTGGTGGCTGTCGGATTCGGGATTGCGGAGAACGACGCGGAAGCGCGTTGAGGATGTCTGGGATGGCCCGGAGGTGTGACTTTGGATTTCTTACGAGAGGCAAGCTGCTCTGCATCTGGGACTCTTGGGGAGGACGAATGCGGGGCCAGAGCGTGGCTGCTGCTGCTGCTGCTGCTGCTGCTGCTCATTTGGCGTTTCGTGGCTCCTGACTGGCGCATGCGTGCTTGCCAGCGACGCTGGAGAGCGACGAGGAAGTCTCGGGTTCGTTTGGCGTTTTCAACGGACTGGCCTAGCTCGTCGAGCGCGCGGAAGCAAAGGTTCAAGTGGGCGATCATTTCGGGGCGGTCGCTCATCTCGAAGCCTGTTTTGCTGGAGAGCGGGGTGGTTGAGATGGTGACGTAGAGGAGCATGAGGGCGGCGCTGAAGATCATGGCGACGACTTGGTTGTTCATGCGGCGGAATGTGTAGTGCTTTTCGTAGATGTGAAGCAGACGGGCGATGGCTATTGAGGATTCGATGCACATTTTCCGAGCATGGTGGTAGCCAGGCCCCTGGCGTGGGCTGCGTGGTTGGATATAGCTTTTGGAAACCCAGGGTCTGTGGGCAAAGAGGACGATCTGGTGATATTGCATGCTGATATGGTTAGCTGTTGTTCGGGGGAGGTATGATCTGCGGGGACATACATACTGCAACATCAAGAGGTGAGGCAGTTTCGGCGCCGAATCATCGGCAAGGTCAATATCAAGAGTGGACGCCAGATTGGCTTTCCACGAAAACAGATCTTCTGTCACACGATAACAAAGTCTCTGGAGGTCGTGGCGCGGAATGTCCGAGCGTCCATATCTAACGTATGTTAGTTTTCCATTATCTTTCTAGACTTCAATCTGTTCGATGCATACAGGATATGACCTAGAGGAGAGATAATCTCCCACAGGACAGCGAACTGTCTGCTGATCAACTCGTTCGGGTTCTTCAATCCCCTGCTGAATATCGCTGATTTGACTGAAAGCCCATAGGGACGCCAGGTGCCTTCTTTTTTCGCAATCAAGTCCGACGCTGCTTTGGAAACAGTGATATCTCCGGCATTCATCCGGAAAGGCCGCCCCAGATAAAAGCCCCAGAAACTATACAAAGTCAGACATGCACAGGCCACTTATGGAGAATCGAGAGCAACTCACTGGTCCGCACAGTAACTCCCCCAAAACGCTAGGCGTCGTACATCCGCCTCGACAGTGCTCAGATCGCCTTTCTCAACATATGGGGTCATGTCCAAATGCAATCCAAGATCGAATGCAAGTCTCATCGACATTCCTAGGCTGGGGTTAATGTGCCACGTCTACGGTGTCTTTGAAACAACCATACCACTATAGAGCCACCCGCGCGCATCCCGGTTCGAAGATCCCTCGTGGCAGCTTAAAATTACAAGCGCTTGCACCGTGGCAACACAAGGCGAGTCTAGCTCGATTTCCAGAAGCGCCTTGGCTCTGTCTGCGAAGAACTCCGCTAGAGATTTAGGAAATGTAATGAAGGTAGCGTGGTATCGGGCTTCAAAGGCACTTCCAATGGCGCACCTAACCCTCAATCAACAAAGAGAAGAAGAAGAAGAAGACGGGATATTGGACTTACATGGCATTGGTGAGAACCTCGGAATAGAACGGGGTATCGTCCAATTCATCTCTCCATTTTGATCGAGCAATCATGTACATGTCTTTATCAACCACGTACGTACTGCTGTTCTGCCATGTAAAGTAGAGCTCTAATAGATGATCCTCCAGAGCCTGGTCTACAGGCTGTCCGACCCGGAGGTGATTCAAGATGTCCTGGCCATCGTGACGAACGGTACGTGCATCAGGGCGCTGGCGTTGCTGGGTAGCAGATACATCCACGAGATTAAGATTCGACGTGGCACCATAGAAGCGCAGGTGTCCGTCTCCCGCGATTTTCAAAGTTCCGATGCGATGAGATATTTGTTCGATGACATCCTTCTCTGCCTCGTCTTCCTCGCCACTATCGCTTTCCTCGTCTTTATCGTTTTGTGTCTGTCCGTACAGAGTTAGGGCTCCTGGTTGCTGTGCCACATCTGGAGACAGCTGCAGGCTGTCCGGGCTAAAGCTAGTATCTGAGAGTAACGGATGTCCCCCAGTTATGTTCGCGTATAGGGAATAATCCAAGCTCTCAGCAGGAGGGAAAGCCAAGTCCCATGTAGACTGGGGATACTGAAACCCAAGCAGGCTTATCGCATCCCGGATGGTGTTCTTCGCAGCGGATGCAGGATACGGGGTTTCGGAGATGTTCTGCGACAGGGGTGCATCTTCGACGGGGTTTTCCTTGGTGGATGACTGCCTATGACAAACAGGTACATGCTGCTTGTCGGAGGTTGGGGGGTCCTTTCGTCTAGCCAATCCATGGGGAATCCGAAGTGTCTCTAGGACTCTGTTGATACCCAACTCATCCTCCAGTTTCATGGCGGGGGGGTCCAAGCCATGGTCGTAAATGAATTGACAAAGCTGGTCAATCCGAGCAGAGAACAGTTCGGTTGCTGCGCGGAGAGAAACTCTGATGAGGGAATGGTTAGTTCCGAGTTCTCGAACTCGCACTCAAGACCTTACTTCCGTACTTTCGTTTGTCATCACCATGCTGATATTTGCAGGATTTCCCTTTTCTCTCACAATTGTGACAACGCGGGGAAGCGCCGTCACACTGAAGACCGATCAGTTCGTAGCTCAATCCATCCGCAGGGAGGCTATTAAAAAAAAAAAATAATCTCAACAGCAACAAAAGGTCGTACTCTGATTTTACTCTCCCGACAAGGAACACAAGCCGTCGTGACGTGTTTACGGGGAGGTCGTTTGGTCTTCTCCGTCCGAGACGACATAGTAGCCTGATCCGAGGGTAGTGAAGCAATATGGAGAAAGTGCAACAGAATAAAGACGGGGGCAGAAGAAGAACCAAGTCCAGGGAAGGGAGGAGGAAACCTTGGAAGCATTCATTCGTTCTCCTCTAGAGAAGTGTTCGCGGTAATCAATCAATTGAGGAATATTAGTCCCGCCTATAGGAAAAGATCCCATCCGGGAAAGAAACCCCGCGGGAGGAACCCTCACTATTTGATTATTGATCTCTGGATTATAGACTTTTGGAATTCAGACTTTAGAAAAAATAATCCTCATTAATTTTTCCGTATCATATATAGAGTAATCCTGGAGTTGTCCCGAGATCCCAGATCCAGATAAAAGAGAACCCCGCCTACCAGTTGCTGGTACGCTTCAGCGCCTCGTTCTGAACCACCTCGATCCAGTAGCCATCAGGGTCCAGGATAAAGGCCACATTCTTCATCCGGCCATCGGTCAACCGCTTCTTCCAGTTGACATTCAACGATTCAAACCGAGCGCAGGCCGCATCAAGGTCATCCACAGTAATGCCTAGAGATGGCTTATATTAGCAGAGGTCTCACCAAAAAAAAAAAAAAAGATAAAAAAGATAAAAAGCTCGAAAGAGGAGGAGCAAGGATATAGAGTCCGCTTACAGATGTGACCGAATCCTTGAGGCTCAGAGTTGCCGTCGTGGTAGACCTTTCCTTCCTGTTTCTCGGTGCCGTAGTTCCAGGTCAGCTCGAGCAGACCCTCCCACTCAGCGACCGGGTTTCTAGCGCCCTCCTGCACTTTCGGGTTGGAGGCGGGATATCCCAAGAAATAAAGGTTGAAGGCGGCATCCTTGTTCTCGGACATGCGCACCTGCGTCATGCCCATGACTTCCTGGTAGAACTTTAAGCTTGTCTCTGCGCACTTGACGCGGAGCATGGTGTGGTTGAGGCGATACCTGCTAGGATCCGTAGTAGTGGTGAGGTTCTCATCAGCGCGGCGAATAATCTCAACCCAGTAATTATCGGGGTCCTTGACGAAGGCAATATTCTTCATCCGACCGTCCGTGAGCTTCTTCTGGAAGGGGTATCCAGCATCCTCGAGTCTCTGGCAGGCCAGCTCGATATTGTCAACCGAGATAGCAATGTGTCCAAAGCCGCGGTAGGGTTCAGTGTTGCCGTTAACCACGCTATAGTTGGGGTCATTCTCCGTGCCATAGTTGTGGGTGAGCTCCAACACGGCGTTGCGATCCGTCCAGTGGCGGTCCCCTTGCAACGAGTTTGGCCCGCTGTAGGCAAGGAAATACAGCGAGAACTTATTCTCCGGAAAGTCTAGCTGTTGAATCTGGCTGAGGCCCAAAAACTGATAGAATTCCACTAAACCGAGACAACCCCAAGGTTTCGTAAATCTCACAATTCTCGGGACAAAGAATGAGGAATGAGCGTGTCGTCAAACTCACATGATTTCTTTGGGTCTTTGACCCGAATCATAGTGTCTGCGTAGTGATAAATGAGCCACTGTCAGTGCCCAACATTTCCAACACCATGTGATGAGGCCCAAATGTGGCCACAAAGCAGGAAAATACTAACGATTGAGTTTATACTTGGATGTATCGGTAGCCATGGTTGCGAGTGAGCGATTTGCACCTAGCGCACGCATGTGAGTATTCCGGCAGCATCCTGAGTGGGGGAGGAATGCAGACCTGGGACAATGGAAAATCTTGGAACGAAGATGCTGAAGAAGGATGTAGGAAAAGACGAGAGAGCGCGTTTAGCGAGCATCGAGGAGGGAGGAAGGTGAATGAGTCTAAAGGTGGGGGGCGGGGGGAAGATTTTTGTCTCCGGTATCAGGCTCTTCCGTCATTGGTAAATCGATCTGCTTTAGAATTTGAGGTGTTATCCAGGTCAGTATCCTCTCATTATACCTAATCCAATCATCTTAACTACTTAGTTAACTACCTACCAGGTGATACCGTGATGATACATCCTAGGGAGGTAGACCAGATAGTAGTTACGGAAGAATCGGGGCAACCACGCCACACCCTGAATTCTACGATCCACAATCAACCCATGTGGATTTTCAACTACAGGGGTTCTCCCGTTCTTCTGTCGGAGAATCCCTGAACGTCTTCAAGACCAAGAGACCCCTCCTGCTCTCGAGTTCTTCAAGCTAAGTTTTGCTTCTAATGGTGCGGTCCAATCACTGATGATGGCTGACATTTCAGCGACTAGGTACACCAGACTAGACCTTGCTGCAGGAGATCAAAAGAGGGCCGAGAAAAAGAAATCATGCTTTTGTACGGGATTTTTACCAGCAGATGCGCTACTATTTCTTGAGGAGGTCATCAATAGAGCACGCGGCAGTCACGGTTAACACAAAAAAAGGGGGGGGTAAGATTTTTCGATTCTGAAGAGCTTCATTGGACGAGAAAAGCTCGGACGGTATGAAGGGGAGAGCGACGACTAATATATCTTCATTCTATCAGGTAACAGGAATATGGCCGGTTGATATTAAGAATACTGGAGGAATAGTTAACTAGGTACCTACTGTCACTAATCTGCCCCGTTGGATAGATATCATAGGTAGATGCCTCGGAAGTATAAAAAGATGCCGCGTGACCTGAAATCAGACAGATCAATAGCCAGTCCTTGTGAAGAGTTATGATTTATATTATTATTATTATGATACTCTGTTAATTCTATATGGGCTGACGTTTTTTGTGTGGGCATAAGGCAGCATTGCAACTATACCCAATCTGGCTATCTCGTAAGCTCTCGAGCGACACAAAAATAACTAAAGGACAGGAAGAATCTAGAATCCAACCTCATATCCTCAATATATCCTCAACCTGACCTATCTAATCTACTTTCCACCTGGCGGGTGACAGGTAGACTGATCTTCTCTGTGGTAGGTGCATCTCTCTTTTCTGATATTCTTCCCCCAACTCATCCGAGAAATCATCGTCCTGCTACCATCTCTATCCCAAAGACTATCCACATTTCTTGTCATTCCACGCAACTTACACCCTTAGTCCACGCTTTATCTTTCCTTTCTCCTTTCGTTTCTTTTTATTTGGCCCCAATTTTTATTTTAGTTTCGTTTGTTTCGTTTTCTTTCTGATTTTTCTCCTCCTCTCATTTGGTGGCTTTGCTCAGTTGGGCTCCTCCCTGCCCACGACACCTGTATGTAGCCTTGTCCTATTCCCTGACTTGCATCAGCCTGGCTCCCCACGTTCTTAAATTTTTCATTTATGCAATGACTTGGGAGATCTTAAGGCTAAACTCCGCTTGGAGCGCCCCGTTCATTCCCTGGCTGGATTCTTAGTGAAAAAGGCCTTGCTCCCCCCCCTGTTTGTCTGTCCCTCGTGTCACTACTTATAGTAAGCACTCGTGTGGACTCAGGGCCAATATCTTCCGTGGTCTTCTCTCTTCCTCTACTATCTATCTGCCTTGCGCTTCATATATTGTTGTTCCCTCTTGATTCTCCTCCCTTCATCTTCCCCTATCATCATCACCCTCCAAGGCGGCAACATGGCTGAATTTGAGCATCCAGTTCGATCTGGGTTTTCAACCTCTAAACCTGGTGGCATTTACGACCCTTACCATCATCCATATTGGGCCCACAGCCAGGTTCAGTACGCGCAGAATCTTCTCGAGTACTCAGAAGAACCTATCGAATACGACTACGACGATAGGGATTACTGGGATAATTCTTTCTTCTTCCCCGAAGACTGTTCTTGGCCCCCTTCCAAGGGCTGGGAGATAGACGACGATCATTCAGAAGAGGATACCACCATTGGAGACGACGACACCATGATTCCCGGTCTTCCCGATATCAAAATGCTGGATGCAGAGGCCCTCAGCGACCTCCTAGAGGACAACCTTTCCCCACCGGAAATCACCTCCATCCTGTACGGAAACATTCTTCCTATCGTCTTCCTTGAGCGATCTTGCTACTGACTAGACCTGTCCTTGTAGAGTGTTTGCTACCAATGGGGCCATCTTCGCCTATGCCTCCTCTCTCCCCTCCCGACAACTACGTAACCTGAGCGCTACCTATGGAGCCGCATATACATGCTACGCAAAGAACGCCTCCAGTGGTAATCTCACCGGTGTAAACCCAGCCAGTCACCCGTCATCATATGTCACAGCCCAGTCTGTATCCCTGGGCGGTGTAGGTTCAATTGTTTTTGAGCTTGATGACCTGGTTGCAGTCGTGACCAGGATTGCGGACAAGGTCCTTCTTGCTGCCGTCGGGCCGTCTAAATCAGGGGACGTAGCAAATGCCAACCCCGACGATTCGTCAGCAAATGTCGACGATCCGGCACTTGCAGAACCCACTAGCGCCAACGGCACGTCTGCCACACCTACCAATGGTACTACCCCGAACAGCGCCGCCTCCCGCAACCATCACTTCGATAACATCGCAGACGCTCTACTCGAATCGCAATACGAAGTTGATCGCTCCCGCGACCTTGCGCGCCTCTCCAGCCTCAACCTCTCCGCCTCCCCCTCCATTCTTCTCGCGTTGGAGTCCAAATCCGCAGCTTTGGGGAGATTCCTCAGCCAGAAACTCGAGGATCTCGAGAGCCCTGAAGACTTCTAACCGGACCCAACCTCTTTCCCTCTTCTCTCCTCTCGTCTCCTCCACCCCTTTCTCACTTCCACCCACTCTTATGTTCTTTTAAATGTACCCATGTACCCCCTGTTTCAATGTTAACATAACCTACGTTGCACACCAACCCAGTCTTGTAAATGTGAATATGAATAAATAACCCTATGTTCATGTATGATTTCCTAACCCTCCATCATTGTTCTCTCTCCTAAAAAAAAAAAAAAAATTTCTTCTCCAGCGTTTTCATACTCATCCTATCGTCTTTACCTTCCACCCCACATGTATCGGGATTGGTGTTCAGAATTTTAGCATATTTGGAGTGTTTTGTCTCTCGTGTCTTTCATAGCACTACATATACTAGTTACATTGCATGTATACCAGGGAAATCACAACCTTGGTAGCTCTTCTCCAAATTTTTTTTTTTTAAAAAAAAAAAAAAAAAAAAAAAAAAAAAAAAGGCCAAACAATGAATATCCAGAGGATATAAACTGGTTATCTTTTATTAACAGATACCCAAAAGGGCAAACAAAAATGCATGATGATACTATATAAGGTTAGTGAGAAGCAAAATATAGCTCATGTATTTAAAAAAAAAAAGCAAAGACATTTATGTTCTTAATTCGTTATGCTTGGTAATGTCATTCAAGCGTGCTCAGTAGCAACTTCGGTAGCCTTCTCCGTTACCTTTTCTGATACAGGAGATGTTACAGTCTCTGCTACGCTGCTAGCTGTGGCAGCCGTATTGCTGGGGATTGAATCCTTTTCCAGGTAGGCAGGCGGCTGATGAGTAGCAACTGCAGGGCTGCTAGGCACGATGGGAGACACAGCGGCGGCGGCGGCGGCGGCCACGGTGGTGGCTATAGGGCCGCGGGTGGCATCCTTAAGGATATTCCACCATTTCTCTGCATCGCGTGCAGATGGAGCCTTGAAGCTCAACTCAGAGCTAGCGTGGAAAGCATTTCCCACGACACCACCCGAAACGTCCTTGCCCTTGACCGTGAACTTGTTGCCATCGATGGCTCCAACTAAGCAGTCGGGGAGGTACAGGGACAGCTCAGGACTGGGATCCTTGCGAAGGTCGTCGTTGTCTTTGAGCTCATGGAGATAGCGGGCGGGGGTGATGACATAGTAACCAGTGCTATAGCCTTTAAGGACTGTACGAGATTTACGCTCTAGGGATCCTTCAATCAGCGGCTGCGTTGTCCGATGATCTTGGTTAGGGAAGCTGATGTTTGCGAGCGACCGTGGTGGCGCATCAGGGTCGACCAGGGTGGAATCGTTTCTGGTGATAAAATTCACCCACTCGAAATCGGGGGGGATCCTTTGCACAGTGCCGAGCATGTCGGCATACATGGTCTTCTGGCGATCCGACTGATTGCCCATGAACTCGACGAGCTGTTCCAGGGCACCTTGGATGGTCTGTAGGATGTGTGCCTCAAACTGTTGGAAGTTGTTCTGCACAACGATGATATCCTGTCGGTTATTATTTTCCTCGATAACCTGCTTGTTCAGGCGGTGGACAACGCCACGGCGCAGGATATATGGATCGTGCGAGGCGTCCACCTTGCTTCCAGAAGTTGCATCGAGGGCAGACGTGTTCTGGGTGAGGAGATCGATATGCTTCTGGGTAGTATTCCGGGCCCGTTCGACGGCCTTCGCACCCTTTGACGCGCCAGTCTGAAGCTCGCTCGACTTGACCTTGATATCCTTGTGGAGCTTCTCCAGAATGGGAAGCACAACGGTCTTGAGATTTCTTTCGCCGTCAAGACACAGGTTGGCCATTCCCTACACGTTGAACCATAGTTTAGTAAACGACATTAGTAATTGCCGCGACAGAATATCCCGTACCTGGGTGTTGGAACGGACGCTCTCGAAGAAGGAAGACACTCCTCCCGCGCTCTGAGAAAAATGGTGGCCTTCTTTGAGTGGTTCATTCACCGTCTGTCAAGTTCCCTAAAATCAGTATTTTTGTCAAGAGGTGAGGGTGTCGAGTAGCGGTGCGCACCTTTAAAATCTTCTCAAAATCCTTCGACATGGATTTCTGCACCTTTGAAGTGGCAGAAACATAATCCTCCAGGTATCCACACATGTGTTTCCAGGCTCTGAGACGTTCAAGAAGAAGGTTGGTAGTCTAGACACGCAATTCGACATTAGACTTCGCTGATAATACGAGGGGGGGGGGGGGGGGTTGAGGATAAGTGTGCATACCTCATTGCTGTCGGAGCCGGGAATTGCTTCATCATCACTCATTGAGGCGCGGCGCTCGAAACCGCTGATGGTGCTCCTCAAAGTTGACGAGCGGTGGGGGAGCTTCTTGTCCACAGGACTACTAGTCGTCGACATGACTGTGGGAGAAGATGAATTGATCGGAGGGGAAGATCAGAAGGAGCTCGAGAGAAGACCGATCGATGGTGGGACAAAAGGGGGGTAGCAGTTCGTGGTTAGCGTGGTGTAAATTAGGAGGATTTGTATGATGGCAGAGTGGGGGTCAACACATCATCCTAATCAACCCAAGCAGCTGAAAAGAATAGGATTAACGATGGAATAGTAAATACTCTGTAGAAAAGGATGGGATAAAAGAAGGAGAATAAGAATATGGACAAAATAGAGACTCGGGTACTTCTTGAGATGGAAGAGAAACAATGATATACATAATAAAATAATGGCGGCGGGTTTTTTTTCCGTTGGGTGGAAAAGGCGATCGTCACCGCCTTCCTGATTGAGGAAATATCCTCCTTGCATTTTTCCGGGCCAAAATGGTACATCCAGTACTCTTACCAGTTAATATAACTAGACTCCCATGGATCCGCTGCAGCCACACATGGCCACCGGTTCATCCGTTTATTGTGGAAATCTATTAATTGTCCAGGCAGAAAGATCATAATCCAGTGATAATGCCATTTTTGTGTCTCCAAATCCAAGACCCGCGGGGCCTTCTTTAGCTCTACAAAGCTTAGCAAAATCTTAGCTTTTGAGCCCAGATGAACGAACTGAATCTGAAGGAAACTCTTTCGGATCCAAGCTTGATTGAATTCTTCGTCATCCTGCCCGTGAATCACTAGCTGGTGAAATGTCTCCAAAACGACTCCGAAAGCCCTCACTCATACAGAGAGGCCCACTAAAAACCCACTTAGGTACTGAATAATTCCAGGGAATTGGATGCGACCACTCTCGAGGTTTGCCGAAAATTGCCGTATCTGATCAAGATGCTCATTTATGTACAAGCCATCGCCCCCTAACTGATTTTTTTTCCCGTGATAATCTTATCTGATGGTGTAGTGTACAGAGAGGTGCACATATCTGATCCGAGCCAGATCTTTCTTTCACTGGGAGTCGTACCTCGACCATGGAGGTGAAACCCACACAGCTGAGTGTCGCCAACCAGGAGCAGAAGGAGGCTGAGGTGGACAAGGAGAGTGGATGTGAGCTTCCTCCCAACTATTTTCTATTCCCCTGTGATGGATCTTGTATGCTCATTCGGGTTCAGACGACGAACAGACGGAAAACTTGCTCCGAGCAGCGGGGATTGGCATCCAGGAAGATGGCCCAACGCAGTCGGCCCTGACCCTCCGCATGTGGGTGCTGGGGATTAGTTTCTGCGTGGTTGCGAGTGGATTGAACACCCTTTATACCTTGCGAAACCCATCCATCACAGTCTCGACTTCCGTCATCCTTTTGCTCGCGTATCCGCCCGGCAAATTATGGGAGATGTTCGTTCCTGCTTGGCAGGTATCGCTTGGTTGGTGGTCTTTCAACCTCAATCCAGGACCATTTAATCAAAAGGTACGAGGATCGGGAGTGCTGTTTGTCTCCTACTAGCTATACTGACTATATCTCTACAACCAGGAACATATCCTCATCTATATCATGTCTAACCTGTCCATCTACGTTCGTCTTACAGCAGACGTCTTGACCGAACAACAAATGTTCTTTGAGTATAACGCGGGATGGGGCTTCCAAATCCTCATCACCCTTGCTACCTTTCTCGTGGGCTTTTGCCTCGCCGGCTTATTTCGTTCGATTGTAGTTACACCGCGCGAATTGGTGTGGCCGGGAGTATTGAGTACCACGGCCCTCACTGCAACACTTCATCGAGCCGGAGAAACGGGTTTCCAAACAAAGTCAGTCCAGTCTCTCTTTAATTTGTAGAACGATAATCTGACAAGAAACCAAAAAAACACAGCGAGTACAGTCATCTAACCTGGAAAATCTCCCGATATGCTTTCTTCGCTCTGGCCTTTTGTATTTCATTCTGCTGGTACTGGCTTCCGGACTTCGTCTTTCCAGCTCTAAGCTACTTCACGTTCCCCTGTTGGATTAATCCCAAGAGTCCTGTCGTGAACCAACTTTTTGGAATGAAAACTGGAATGGGTCTCCTGCCGTTGACTTTTGACTGTGCGTGAATTTTTCTCCATCGAAGAGCCCAAGTTAACTGTTATCACCAGGGAGCCAAATAGCTTACGTCGGGTCTCCGCTACTCATCCCATCGTGGGCTATCTTGAATGTGTTCGGATCGCTTGTGTTCTGGGTTTGGATTGTGGCTGTTGCTTGCTACTATACCAACGTGTGGTATTCCGGACACCTTCCTTTCCAGAGCTCCTCTGGTACATCTTCATAACAACTCCAAGCGGCAGCGACGTAAGAGACGCTAATATGGGATATAATATAGTTTTCGACAACACGGGCGCGGTTTATAAAGCCGTAAAGATCGTGAACAAAAAATCTAGATATGTCCTGGATCCAAAGAAATATGAAGCATATTCTCCGGTATGTTCCAGTGTGTCCTTCTCCATCAAAGCAGATGAGCCCGTTATACTCATCTCTTAGGTTTTCCTGCCGATAACCTACGCAATGAACATGTTCGGTTTATCCTTTGCCACGCTGAGCGCACTCCTGGTTTGGATTGTCCTCGAGAAGGGGAGTGTTATGGTTGCGGCAGCGCGTCGGGTTCAGCAAAGGCTTTGGTTTTCTCGATCCAAGGACCCAGCCCCTGCGGAGTGTCTGTCGGATGTACCTTCGTGGTGGTATCTAGTTGCAACCGCAGTGGCGTTGTTTCTGTGTATATTTTCTGTTGAGTACTGGCATGTTGAGCTACGATGGTACGGTGTCCTTCTGGCTTGGGCTGTAGCGCTCGTGTTCTTCTCGCCGGTAAGTTTTTCACTCGCTTCTAACTACAAAGACCTCGCAATAACCCCATTATACAGCTCGCCTTGGTCTACGCAACATCCAACCTGAAAATCAAGATCGATGTCTTTTGCCGCATCATAGCCGGCCTGGTCTTCAAAGGACGAGTCTTGGCCAACATCTGGTTCTTCGACCTTGGATACATCACCACCATCAAGGGCTTATACTTTTGTCAAGACATGAAACTTGGAATCTACCTTGGGGTGCGTCTCTCTCTCTCTCTCTCTCTCTCTCTCTCTCTCTCTCTATATCCATTTCTCTACCCCTACACGTACATAAAGCTAACCATCGCAGATCCCCGCTCGACAAGTCTTCCTCGTGCAATGCGTCGGAATGGTCGCCGGCACGCTCAGCAGCGTCGGAGTCCTCAACTGGGCCCTCAACCACATCGAAGGCGTCTGCACCCAGAAGGCCGTCAACGGATTCAGCTGCCCCTACTCGCGCATCCACTTCAACACAAGCTTGATCTGGGGCGCCATCGGGCCGCGCCGCTTCTTCAACAATGACATCGGATACAGCGCCCTCCTCTATTTCTTCATCATTGGCCCCGTCCTCGTGATCGCCGTCTACCTCCTTCGTCGACGCTACCCGAACTCTCTCTGGGAGAAGGTCCACGTCCCGCTCTTCCTCGGCGGACTGAATTATCTCCCCCCGGCCACGGGCACCAACTATAGCAGCTGGGCCATCACGGGGTTGATTTTCGGCTACCTGATCCGGAAACGACTGTATGCCTGGTGGTACAAGTATAACTTTGTCCTGAGTGCGGCGCTGGATTCCTCCGTGTCCATCGCGGGGGTGGTCATTTTCTTCACCATTTTCTTCACGGGCGCGTCGTCGCATTTCAGCTGGTGGGGGACCAAGGTCTACAAGGCGAGTCCGCTCCGTCACTCCTAACCTACCTCAGCTGTTCTACTCTCGCTACTACAGAATCCGTTGGAGAATGCTAACTGCTAGAGCAGGAGACCTGTGACTGGAAGGGCTGTCCTCACTTGTCGCTGCCAGAGGACGGCAAGTTTTATAAATAAATAAATGATCGCATGTATTATAACACCATCAAAGAACTGGTTTTCTTTTATACCCTTAGGGAAAGGATTCATTCCGTTAATTATATCCTCACTAGGTAGTTCCCTACCCTAGTCTTTACTTAACTATTTACATTCAAGTTATTAACAGGCTATGGCATCTTTTCTTTATATATGTATGTATGTATGTATGTATGTATATAGTATATATTTCTTGAGAACCCACCCTACCTTGCAATAAAATACAATACCATAATATATAATATATTCTCAATCTTGATAGAGGAATAAAATCGCAAGTCTCGCCTTCCTTAACCTTACCTACTAGCTACGGTATAAAACTCAAAAGTCTCGACCATCTCAGTAATAACTCATAAAATTAAAGAATCGTGCGTGTCTATAATGCTAAAGAAAGGAGATCCCCAGATACACGTGCATAACTCGTTTGGAATCCGTGGTCGTCAATTTTGCCCATAACTTAGGTACTAGACTAGGTAGGTACTAGAACCGATTTTCACAACCGTCTATAAAACGCCGCCCACACACTGCCACGAAAGCATTCTCTGCGAAGAGACCAGACCAGACCAGACCACACCACATGTTGCTTGCTCATGAATGACAGACAATATAAATACAAAAATGAACCGGGGCTGCCCTTTTCTTCTTCTTCTTCTTCTTCTTCTGTGGATTAGGAGATGCGAATGTAAAGCTTCGAGCGTCCAGCGCTGAAATAGTCGTAATGGGTAATGGGTAGTAGGTAGTAGGTAGTAGTCGAATTAATATATGAATCGAAATAGTGGCTGGAGGCCCCCGCCCCCGGTAGTACGGGAGCGTAATCTGGTTCAGGCCGGGAAGAATAAAACAAATATACTGCCGAAATGGAGCATGTCTCAAATCGCCATCACAGAAATAAGAACGCTTCGGGGGTTAAACCCTAGCGCGGTTTTGGACTAGACGAAGCCTGCGCTCCTCGTCAACACTTTGGCCGGAAGGGCGAGAATGAAGAAAACTGGGCCGAGAGGGAAGTACATCGATCGGGGAAAAGTAAGAGTCCATACGGCCAACACTGCGGATATACGCCTGCTGTGGAGACTGGGGGGCGGAGATTTGGACATTCTCTGCAATCACCGCTTGATAGTCGGGCAATCCACTGTCGTGTGGGCGGACAGAACTGCGGACGGCAGTCGAATAGCTCGGAACACGGCTCAGACTCTCCAGCTCGAGATACTGGGGAACAAAAGGCGTTGCCATTCCCGATGGGACAGGGTCGTGGTCGTGGTCGACTTCGTCCGAGGTTCGTCGGGAAATTTCAGGGCTTGCGGGACTGTGGGTATTGGAGCCCGAAGGAGGACCGTGTAAGTCGACGGGCACTATCAGGCCCTCACTCTCCAAGGAAGAGGAGAGAAAACTATGTCCGTTGGCGTGGAGACTCGATAGACGGCTATGTAGAGCGGAGGCCGAGATATCAGTGTTGGTCAAGGCGTTCATGGAAGCTAGGTTTTCGGCGGAGAGATTGCGACTTAGGGTGCCGAATGGGGTGCCAGGGCCACTTCCAGGGCCCGGGGTGCGGTATCCAGATGGATCAAGTTCGCTGTACAATTGATCGAACTGGTGTTCCCCGTACAACGGAGGAGCTTGATGGGCGAACTCGTCGGCGGCTCTCTGGGTGGACTGAGGGGTCTGGTCGATGAGATTGTTATTCTCATCAATCGCGAGGTTCGGGGAAATAAAGATGGAAACTGGCAGTGTCGCACGGAGCTGCCCCACAAAAAAAAAAAAAAAGATTAGCATTGTCTTGGTTGTCAAGAGATTTGGTCCGTACCTCGCTAATATGACCATCAGGGTTAAGCAGTTGAACTCGGAACTTCAGTTTGTGTCTGATTTTGATTCCCCTTGTATCTGTGTCCTGCAGGCATCGTGTCAAGGTCTTGGGTAGATCCAATAACCGCGAGAATTGATATCCTTCCGCTTCTTCGTCTATGATTTCCAGGCCGTTCTCCTGGTCGAGAGTATGTTCATCATTTATAATGGTCCGGGTATTTTTATATGTATTGCGAATCGAGTCGGGGTCTTCAGGGTTGAGGGTAAGGTCGTGGGTCTCAATGAGTTGGGAAACAATCTGGCCGATTTCAAGTCCCTTGAGCAAAGGGATTAGTTTGAAATCTACCCGAATAGAAGTCCCGAAGATAACGGCCTTAGTAGGCGTGCTAATCGAGTATTCGATTTTGTTTGGCCAGATATTTTCCACGGACTAGGTACACATGGTTAGTGGAAGCCATGCAAAAAAAAAAAAAAAAAAAAAAAGGGGGGGCGCATACCATCGCGTGCGACAACTCCAGGGCGCTGGGCTCCAGGGTTCGAATAATCCGTAGCGGTTTTCGACCAATGATATCCTTGGCGTATTTGCGCCCTATTTCAGCCTTGAAGCGATAGGTAACATAGGTGTCACTCAAGCCCTCGACACTCTCGGGCATGGATCCCTCCAGAATGACGTTGAACGGGTATTCATAGTTGCCAGCCGGGAGGACCTCCGTCTTGCTTTTACCCGCGTCGCGGAATCTCCATGTCTTCTCGTAGAATACACGCTCTCTCCAGGATTTTCGGCCGCCTCCGGCAGAGCTCGATGGCAGGTGCCAGCTAAGTGAGACCAGGCTGTCAGCAATGCCATGTGCGCGGGTTAAGCCGCCGGAAAAATATCCGAGGTCGCATTCATTACTCACCAGATGCGGGAGATACCAGTCAAATGCAGCCGGATATGCTTGATGGACAAGGGTTCGGACAAGCAGAGAACGAGTTTCCCACTCAGATGGGCGCTGGCAGCTTCCTGTTCACCTCCACGAAAGACAATATAATCTTCATCCAAACTGGGGGGGGGGGGTCACGAGATTAGTTGGATCTGGGCATAGGACGGGGGATCGCAGGCGCTGAAAACTCACCGGATATCAAAGTACTTTGCGTGACTTGCACTGCCGCCACCACTGAAGAAACTGAGGGCCATGGCGGATCGACAGGACACAGCCACTCAGGGCAGCAAAGGGGAGGAGGATTTGCGACGACAGAGAGGGTAGAAAAGGGAGGAGGATTTGCGACGAAGAATCTAGCGGGAAAGGGAAGAGGAAGAAAAAGAAGAAGAAGAAGAAGAAGAAGATGAGACCGATCTCCGTGATTGGAATCAGAGTTGAGAAATGCTTCGGGTCCCAGTGAAAGAGGTGGGGGGGGAGAAACTTGGAACCAAAGCAGCCGTTTCCGTCAGGGAAGTGAGAAGAAAGGAAAGAAGCGGTCTTTAATAATACCATATTAATTCATGTTATCTTTTCATTTATTTTATTAGCGGGTCCGAGGCAGATCTCTATCATTAGGGAGTTACATGTCTATCTGTACAGGATTTACTCATGACTTACCGTCGAGTTATATCCATCCCCTACCAGTACATGCACAACATTGCCTGATTATGATATGATGATTGGTGGCATGATAATCTGACGAACAACCAGAGGGGAACTTTTCACATGTGAGATAATAATAAGGGTCGAGAGATTCATCGGATTCTCGCGGAGAGAGTAACAGTATGCGATGCTATTATTATACCGGTATATGTCTAGACTGTACAGACTCTCGGCCCGAGCTTCCTCCTGGTCGAGAAAAGAGCTCATGATATCATGACGGATCACTGTTCTCCAGGCTACAGAGTATGGATGCAGATAAATAGTTCCGGAGGACATATCTCCTGGTGTACAGGGTACTCTTGTACATACTCCGTACACCTCCCCGGTTTCACCGCGTAACGCGCGAAAAAAAAAGAATGTAGATCAATCAACCCAAAAAGTAATTGATGCTGATTACTCGGCATGCCGACCGAGTAATCAGGTCAAGGTATCTGGATTCTGAAAGTGAAACCCGTGGTTAAGATATCAGAACGGATCTAAGAATACTACTAGTAGTACCCTAGTGGATACATAGGCAGACAGAGCCACTCACTCCTACACCGACAGCCAGAAAAGGAGAGGGAAATAAGGGATGAGGGAAATATTTCCCTATCTTTCCCTCTGGCCTGAAGTCGCCAATCGATGCAGGTGTCGGTGACACATGGTCAATGGGCCAGAACAGTCGATTTGGCGGCGTATCTACAGGATCGATTATTTCGACGGGAACAACTCGAGATATATACGATCTAATGTATTAATAGAGTCCCAGCAGCATCTCGACCCGCAAGATGACCCTCCAGGACCAAGTAGAGACACAGAGAGACAAGCAAGGATAAAATCAAATCATGTCCCAAGCAAGAGTCTTGAGAGGACGGACCACGGACCCATACCGTACGGCGTATACACAATCGTTCCGGTCCACCCGCAAGGCAGCCAGGAGCAACCACGGACTCCCCTCCCAGCTCTAGAAAATCCACCCCAGTATCAACCACAACAACACCCCGGCTCCAACCACAATGCCTGCGATCTTCAGCACCGCCACGGTATCGCCCTGTCGCGCCATCCGGGTGAGTCGATTCGCGCTCCCTTTGAGATTCGTCGATAGCGACGAAAACACCTGGTTCTGCATTTGCGGCATAGGTCAGCTATCTCTCCCCTGTGACCGGAAAACAGAAATCAACCAAGGAATACAAACGAACCGAATGATCCAGTGTATCTTGGTCACGAGCATTATCGTATATATCAATCGTCACGGACTTCAGCGCCGATACTTTGCTCGATAAAGAGTTCAGGAGGTCGTTGTTTTGTCTATCGGGGTTTCTTCGTTAGTGTTTCCCCTTCCCCCCGCTTTCTCCTCAGTTGTTCTCAACCGAAACAGAGAAAGGAGATATAGAGGACAAATCAGTGGAAGACGTACTGTTCACGTTCGTAGGCGTCCGCCATCTTGGGTGGGATCGGATGACAGTATTCCAGCCAGGGGCTGAGCTGATCTTTTCGGGTTTCTTGAAAATGACTGGACGTGGCTGAGGCGCGCTCTCTATATTAAACCAAAAGAGTGTAGTGACGATCAGTTGGTCTGTTCAAAAGGAAAATGCGGATTGATGTCCGTTCTGGATACCTGGACATTCGGGAATCGGGACATCAACGCCCAAGTCGATGACGAAGTTGCGTTTGGGTCACGTGATACTCCGCCGCCACCATGAAGGAACCACGGTGTGTAGAGGAAATATAAATAAATTCGTTACGCACTCTGCTATGATACATATCGTATCCGAAAGCGACTAACCACAAGAGCCACCCTTAAACTGTGTGGCGTACTTACTGGCCACGGGAAAGATACGATACTCAAAAGAAATAGCAGCAAGTAAAGAGATGATGCATCATCAGCCGTCAAGTCAATTGAGAACAGGATAAAAATGCATAACCAGGACGTTAAGACAGTATGAAGTGAAGCCAAATCAATATAACCCCAGACGCTATGCGAACAAATCAAGCCAAGGTAATAGGTCATGTCGTGCGCTACCTTTTCCTCTCTCGTAATATTGAAAGGCGCGCTATATAAAGAGGCAGCCACACAGTATCACTGTGCATATTCTTGTTCCCCCCCCCCCAGGTGCGGAGAAATGACAATCCACGGTTCTCACAGAAACAAGGGCGTGGGGAGAAGCAAGACAGGTAAGAAGTAAAATCAGTGTACAGAGTCTGATATTAAACCAGTTGGACAAAAAGAAAGAAGGGGAGGGGTATTTGCGCGCGGCAGCAAAAGGAACAGTAGGAAAAGGAAAGATTACTCCTGATCTGTGTCACCACATATCATCGTCGTCGTCATCTAGCTGAACATCGTCGCTGAACGACATAGACCCGTATTGATAATGTCCCGGACCATATGCATTTCCATTTTCGTAGCCTTGGTGTTTACTGCCTCGAGAATGTTGCTGGTAATGGTTGTGCGGATCATCATTATAATCGTACATTTGAGGATCATCGTAGGAACTATCGCTGTACTGCTCCTGCTGCGAGTAGTCGGGGTTTCATCAGTATAAAAATTCGCCATGTCGATAAAGGATCAAAACGCTCACCTCTTGATATTTCTGGTACTGCAGGTATTCATCAGGTTGGTCTCTGGCCTTCTGTTGCCGTTGATTCGATGACGATGAAATCATCATGTGCGGCTGCATTTGTTGGACCTTGGCTAGATAGGAGTACATGAAGTTACTGAGCAGCACTTGAGAGTACAGAGCGCGCCGAGGATTTGCAAGTTTGATGTGAGCCATCCTGTAAATGGCTCTTTCTTCCAGAATTGAGAACCGAGTCCATGGATAGTCGATATCGGGTCGAAGCTCCCGGACTGGCGGATCAGGGGACAAAGTTCGAGACAAGCTCTTCTTGTGGTGATGATGATGTTCACTGTTCTTCCTTCTGCCCCCACCAAAGATCGAGGAGAACAGGCCTGACTCTTTTTCCTTCTTGGACTCGCCAGAAGATCTTCGTGCATTGTCTTTTTTGCGTTCTTCTTCTAACTTGGGATCCAGTCGATCAAACACAGCACTTTCACGTCGTGGGTTAGGTTCCACGGAGGATTGCAGGGAATTTGCTGTGTCCTGCACCTTGTCCGCTATCTTGTTTCTAATCTTTTTGGGCTCACTATCTTTATCCTTTTTCTTTTCTTTCTCCTTCTCTTTCTCCTTGTCTTCGGATCCCAAGAACCAGTGCCAGCTTGATTTGCGACCACCTTCCGAGTCTTTCTTATCCTTGGATTTTTTGGACTCAGCCTTGCGATCTTCGGACAAAGTTGGGATGAATGAAAGACTGTCAGTTCGGGTGCTGTTTCCAGGTAGGGGTTGGGGGTTGTTGGCGATTTCGTTAAGGGTTGACGGGATGTCTTTAGGCTGAGTAGGAGAGTTCGATGGCCGTCGAGCCGCGCTCTGCTCTGGAATAATCGGCGCTGGTAGAGAAGGGTCTTGAGCGGACTGTGACGGCGAAGAAAACCCTGTGCTGGCCTCGAGCGGTGGAGTCTCAACAATCTCAGGGATATTCTGATCTGTGTATTGGGTGGATAACGTCGACCGTCCATTGGCGTTGGCGCGAGACTGCCGTGGGTGTGACTGCTCAGGGGCAGCCACCCGACCGCCGGCGTCTCCTAAGGACGAATCTTGCTTTGTGGGATGCGAGTGGTCGACCATCGAATCGATGCCAACTGGGGACTCCAGCGTTTCGCTAGTGTCGGATGTTCTGCCCAGTCGTTTAGGGTATGGAGGCCGCTCGCCCTTCCTTAAACTGCCCGCCTTCCTGTACTGCGTTCTCGTGGACCGCCTCAAACTGTGACCAGGGGGTGCGGGGGGGAGAATCGGTCGATCTTCCTCCGTTAATATCCGCAGACTTTGAACCCCGTCCAAGATAGAGGAATTGCTTGGAATGCGTTGTTCTGAATCGTCAGCCAGACTCCCCAGCTCTTGTAGGCTGGGACCAAGATGATCTTTATTCTGTGATCGCTTCCGTTCCAGCCGTTCTGCACCATCTGTATAACCTTGAGGATTGTCAATCTGCCTAGATAACATGGACCGTTTCCGACGAAGTGACCCATTTACCCCTTGGCCTTCCGGACTCAGCGACGAGAAATCACCCGATGTGCGTTTTATATGCTCTGCCTTGCTTTCCAGAAATGATTTGAACTCCTTCGGGGCCAGTTCCGGATGTAGACGAGCAGGGACCCAGAATAATCGAGAGGTATCATTTTCGTCGGCGGAGGGCGAGGGTGCAATCGATGGGACAGTAAAGTTGCCAAAACTCGGGAGGTCGGGATCATCAGTGGCTGCCACATCCATCGACATCCGTCGAATAGCAGCCAGGTTGCTAAGTTCTTGAGCTACGGCGGCCGGGTTGGATTCGTAGTCGAGATCGTTCGGGGGGAAGGAGGTATTTGCAGTGTCGGGAGACATGGGGGATGTGGTTGAGCTGGGGGTCGTTGGGCTAGCATCCAAAGCCTTGCCTCCAGGAACAGAAGGCCGGGTCTGGCCGTTGACGTGCGGGTGATTTCCTCCATCTAGATGATTCTGCACCTGCAAGGTATTTGAGGAGGATGAGGACCCAGAGGCAGGACGATTCTGGGGAACGATCGAGATGGATTCGCTCAATGGGGAGGAAATATAGCTGAGGCGCCTGGAATCCCGCTGGTCGTAGTCATCGTCATACATGTGGCCAATAGCCTCTGTAACATGGTGGCTTGGGTCACTAATCGACAACTGAGGCACATGGCCTCTCCGCGTCGCGTATCCTCCACCAGCCTCAGGGGAACTCGGTGAAGCCTAAATGTGGGGAGGCAGGTATTGTTAGAGACGGAGCATCAATATAAGGTTGACGATAATTAAAAAAAAAAAAAAAAAGGGGGGGGGGGGATCCCAAGGTCCATCCACTCATCCATCCCTTGGCGAGGGTGACTTGTGGCCCATCAACAGAGGCAAGATGGTATTGCAGGGGGTTGGAGATTCGAACAGATCGAAGGAGATTTAAAAAATAGAGAAAAGAAAAGAACAGTATCTCAACCGGGTCTCTGAAATAAACCACATACCTGCATGGGACCAGACTATCCGGGGAAATTTGGCAAGATCAGACCGGTAATCGGTGCAAGACCAAAAGGCGACGGAGATCACGCCTGGTGGAGAGGAGGGCAATGTACCACCAGGGCCAAAAAAACAACGAGGACAGTGGGTGATCATGGAATCATGGAATCATGGACGCGAGGGGGAGGGGGGTTCACAGCCAGGGAGGAGGGGGAGGAGGAAAGAGAGGACGACGGTTAGGCATCCGGCGACCGAAAGCGTCGTTACGGCGGATGAAGGGGTGGGAGAGCCAGGAAGAAGGGAAGGGGGAAAGAGCGAAGAGGTCGGGGAGAAAGTAAACGAAGGGGCGGAGGAAGAAGATCAAAACGATGAGGGTCAAAGGAAGGGAGAAAACGGAAAAGAGAGTCGTCAGAGGTCGTGATCACAGGCAGGTTGAGGATAGGAGGGAAATAACCAGACCGTTTGGGCAGTAGGGGATCTGGGCGGTTTATTATGTACTTGAATGTTTTTCCAGGAAGAAGTATTGAATTAAATAAATAACAGTACATGGTGTCAATCTCCTCATCCACCGGTTTTCTTATGTCTTACTTGAATAGTCTCTTAACTAATGGCTCTCCTTTGTTGTATTTTCTTCTTTTCCACCGACTTCCAGGGAGGTACACATATTTTTTATTACTTGCTTTCCCATATGGCTTTATCCCTCTCTCAACAATCCCTTCGTGTATATAGGCACTGCTATATTAGACTAACTAGTTGCCCCTCTAAGGAATAAAGATTTAGATAACTTCTTTTTAGTTCATTATTAAGGCTATCAAGAACAAAATAAGAGAACATAAAGTAGAGGAAACTTGCATAATAGATAAAACACGCAAAGAAACATGACAGAAGTATTTGACAGTGACAGAATCAATCATAATAAAAGTGGATTCTTATATTGCAAGACTGGTAGAATTATCAGTTCCTGTGAGGATCTAAAGATTATTATTCATGTTAACTAAGATATCATCTGGCTTTGCATCACCTCCTTCTTATCATACTTATATGTTCAGGAGTGGCATCCATATTAATATCTACTAAAGTACTATAAGACTCAAATGTTATTCAAGTAAAATTCTTGAACTATTAGTATTAATATGATCTTCCTGGCCTTTCACTAACTCATGCAATAGAAGGGTGCGTATATTATATAATAGGCCCATAGATTTGATATGAACTAATGCAAGTATCTCGCAATCAGCTTGCTTGCTCGCTGGAGTAAGTGGGTTTAATAAAATTGGATTGCACCAGATCCAACCAAAACTTTCTTTGGCCGTTGAGGAAGATCTCCATCTAGCTCATCCTGTAAGAATGTTACTCTCAAAGCTTCGACAGACGGAATTTCGAGGTTGAAACCAGCAGGAGATAAATTATGGGCTGCTGGTATAACGACGACACTACACTCAGAATAAGGCCAAGTTTATCTTGAAATTTTTTGGCAGGCCGGTAGAATTCGAGAATATCGTGGATGGATGACGATCAGAGACTATCTCGCTATTCTACTCAACGTAACCGGTGAGGATCGGGAGCATCCCGTCAGCATAGCTACCGGTAGTTAACCTAGGTACTCCGTAGGCTTGCGTGGGGATACAGCTCACCGTGGGAACCACCTACCTACCGACCTAGGTCTTCCAAGGTTTACTCGGTGGCACCAACATACTACATCTAATCATCATTCCTGATCTGACTCGGGAGTTTGGACGTGTTTAATGCGTTTGCTTCGTATTCGTTGTGTCAAGGTACTGTTTCCTCTGCTTGCTGTCTTTTGGCTCTACTGTCACCACTGCTTAGCTCTTCTGCTGACTCGGCCATGATTTGATCCTACAGATATCAAGCCTGCTAAACCTAAGAGATTTCATACTACTAGTCAAGACAAGCCGTAATCCACACGGTATAGATAGATCAGATTCTATGTATGCCTGGAGGCAAGGAAAGAAAAAGAAAAACGGAATAAACATTCACCAAAAATATCAGATACAGTACATAATATCAATTGTCCTTTTCGCCTAACGTAGGTATTGGTAAAACCACCTTCAAACTCCGACACTTGCGCGAGAAGGCTGAATGAGATTCTTTTTTTTTTTCGAGGCCGAACGGGAAAAGACAGGTTTCCACAGGTTTCCAATATAACTGAGAGAAAAAAAAAAAAAAAAAAAGAAAAAAAAAGAAAAGAAGAGAAGAAGAAGGGGGGTGTCTGTCATGAAGTTCATTCCGCATAAATCAACATCCTGCAATAGCCATTTAAGCTGTTTCGACGTAATTTCTAAAGA
Organism: Aspergillus ochraceoroseus IBT 24754; assembly: GCF_002846915.1. NCBI lineage: Eukaryota > Fungi > Ascomycota > Eurotiomycetes > Eurotiales > Aspergillaceae > Aspergillus > Aspergillus ochraceoroseus. The sequence goes on along the minus strand of NW_024468487.1, from coordinate 78,883 downwards.
AAGAGGTCAGCAACCATTTTTTCGCTTGATCTTGCGGAGAGAAAGATATCTTACGCAGGGAATATGCCAACACGGTCGCCGATTCGCCCTGTCCACCAATCCTCCTTCTTTTCTGTACGTTTGACGATCGTGATCACATCGCCCTTCTTGAAGCCCAAGTCGCCATCCTGGTCGGCATCGAATGTGAATAGCGCGATAGCTTGGTCATCGCGCAGCGATGATTGCCCGGTTCGTTGACCAAAAACAGGCTTGGGTGCCGTGGGCCGGCTAGGTTTTCGATCCGAGTACACATAGTCGTCTTCATATCCACTAGCAGTATTACTACGCGAGCGGCCATAGCTGTCCAAGGTATCGTTGCGGTCACCGGCATAGCGGCCGGTGGATGAACGGCCTGGCCCTCCAGCAGGGCGGTCATAGACATCGTCTGTCCATGTATTCGCGCGGCGAGGACGATCGCGGTATTCATAGTCATCCGACGAGTCGTTGGGTCCCCTTCGATCGCGCCGAACACCCTCTCCATATGCATCTCCCCGGCGGCCCTCCCAGACAACATCGTCGTGACGGTCATCATAGACGGGGATATCATTGTACATATCTCCGGCCCGGCGCGAATTGCCTTGAAAGGCCCGCGAATTCAACACGCTCATCAGAGGTTCCGCAGCTGGTGGAGGTCGAATGGTACCGCTGAGAAGTTGGGAAGCAGACACTCGGCTGCTATAAAGCCTTTCATTGGCGTCCTTGCGCTCAACCAGCATACTTCCTTCCAAACTCACACCAGCAAAGAGACCTTTGGTTTTGGAATAGGAAAAGACAGCCGCCACGCCTTTGGTGCTTGCAGCACCGGCGGCTTCTGCATTCCGTCCAACCGGACCAGCGGCGATGGAAACGTTGCCCCCCAGAGTCAGAGTTCCCACCTGAGAGAATGTACGGACAGCAGCAGCATCGTTCAGAATGAAGACGAAGTCTGTCAGCTCAAACCCAATTTGACCACCGAATCCCGCACCGGCAGTCGCAATCGCGGAGGGCGCAGACCATGTGCCATCGGCTAGTCGGGCGACGACGATACCGGAGCCAAAGCGACCAGAGCCTATAAATCCAGCCTTGAAGACCGTAAGAATAGCGAGACCCTAAGAACACGAGTGTGTAAGTCCGTATCGTATGCCACTGCCGCAACCAGATTGCATTGCCATACCTTAGCCCCAGCCAAAATCTCAGGTGGGATGACCTTTTCGGGACCAAACGCTTGTCGCGGGTCGACAAAGGATACGAGGATTTTACTAGCTTTCTTGCATTCGCCTATTCAACGAGAAGAGGGATTTCCAGTCAGTTCGTGCTTTACTGGGCTGCTTCGCAAGATAAGTGCGGGGAAGCCGGGAGGCACAGGAAAGACATACTTGATAGGGACGAAGGCAGCGGGTTATGGATCCCGAGAGGCATTTTGAATACGCTCGCCGGAATATACAAAGGAAGAGGTGACAGGAGGAGGTTGATTCCCGATAGAAGCAAAGATGAACGAACGTTCTGGTCGCACAAAGCTCGGGGGAGGAGACTTGGTCAAATGGGGGCGACCGGAAGTGGAGCTAATAGTGGGCGCTGACTCTTAGTTATGGTTCGCAAACGATCAAAGATGACAGATGAGGCTCCAGGCGATACAGGGAACATAGAAGAACCCTTCAAAGCCCCCGATGAGAAGGATATGTTCAATTTGTAAAGAAAAACAACCCTCGGCTGTATTTAAGCAACCCCCTGCAACTCACCTGGCAGTTGGGCGACCGAACGATGGCGGCGGTTGCGTTGGTGGTATATAAGAAAGTGGCTGGGTCGATGAAGGCGTGGGTTTGTCTTACTCCTGTTACATCATTCGCAAACTCGTAATCCAGTGGTAAAAACACCCTCTTCACGAATTAAACGTCAACCCAGCCATAGGCACGGTTGAGCTTTCTATTCTTGTTCGATTCCGGTCACGCATTGAGTGGTTCGAAGGATGCGTTTCTGTGGTTGGTCGGTTGGAGCCTGAGGCTGCAGCAGATAGCACAGCCACCGTCCGAAACTCTGGGGATCAACCATGTTCAAAAACAAGCACAAGCACCACTGAGTGGCCATTCCGGTTCCCATTGTCTGTCTGTATTTGCTGTGAATGTTTGTGGGGTTATATTTTTTTTTGGCAATGATTTGAAGAAGCTGAGGCTCTTTATGACTGCCTCATCCAATAATTGAAATGGCTACAGGTTGGGATTCAGCTTTACCTATTCCCTACCGGGCGGCTCACTGACACCTCCCCAGTCCGAATCTGCGTATGTGGCGATGAGGGCACTGGAAAGTCGAGCCTCATCACCTCGCTTGTGAAGGGTGTTTTTGTCACGAACAAGATTCAACCTATCCTTCCACAAATTACCATTCCTCCTACGATCGGAACCCCCGAGAATGTCACGACGACGACAGTGGTCGACACTTCCGCTCTCCCGCAGGAACGGACCAATCTGGCCAGAGAGATCCGAAAGTCGAATGTAATTCTGCTGGTATATTCTGATCACTATAGCTATGAGAGGGTGGCGCTTTTCTGGCTGCCATATTTCCGGTCCCTGGGTGTCAACGTCCCCGTCGTGCTCTGTGCCAACAAGTCCGATCTCGCGGCAGACCATACTGAAACGCAGGTCATTGAGGAAGAGATGTTACCATTGATGTCGGAGTTCAAGGAGATTGATTCGTGTATTCGCGCGAGCGCTCGCGAGCATCGCAATGTCAACGAAGCATTTTTCCTCTGCCAAAAAGCGGTTACCCATCCCATCGCCCCGTTGTTCGATGCCAAGGAGTCCTCCTTGAAGCCGGCAGCGGTCGCAGCATTGCAGCGCATTTTCTACCTCAGCGACAAGGATCGTGATGGCTACCTCTCGGACAAGGAGATCAAGGAGTTCCAGATGAGATGCTTTGAGAAACCCTTGAGCGAAGAGGACCTGGTTCATATCAAAGAGACGATTCTGAAGACGTACCCGAATTCCGTGACGCCGTCAGGCATTGACTGCCGTGGGTTCATCCATCTGAATAAAATGTATGCTGAGAAAGGACGTCATGAAACGGTTTGGATTATCCTTCGCGCATTTCAATATACGGACAGCCTTTCGCTACAGGAAAGCTATCTCCACCCGAGGTTCGAGGTCCCACCTTTCGCATCGGCCGAACTGTCTCCTGAGGGCTATCGGTTCTTTGTCAATCTTTTCCTCCTCTCCGACAAGGATAACGACGGCGGGTTGAACGATACTGAATTGGCATCTCTATTTGCTCCTACTCCGGGGTTGCCGGCATCCTGGGCGGACGGGTCGTTCCCGTCATCAACCGTCCGAAACGAGGCTGGTCACGTTACCCTTCAGGGCTGGCTAGCACAATGGAGTATGACCACATTTACGTCCCCCAAAACGACCCTAGAATATCTGGCATATTTAGGATTTGAGTCGTCAGACCGCAGCAATCCCTCTACAACGGCTGCACTCAAAGTCACTCGCCCCCGAAAGCGTAGAAAGCGCCCTGGGCGGGTGGGTCGCAACGTGGTCCTGGCTCACGTTCTGGGGTCTCCTGGTTCGGGCAAGTCGGCTCTGCTTAACGCTTTCTTGTCTCGCGGGTTCAGTACAACGTACCACCCTACCATCCAACCCCGAACTGCAGTGAATACCGTCGAACTGCCAGGGGGTAAGCAGTGCTACCTCATCATGGACGAGCTCGGAGAGTTGGAACCTGCGATTCTAGAAAACCAAGTGAAACTCTTAGACCAGTGCGATGTGATTGTATATACGTACGATTCATCCGACCCCGACTCCTTTGCATATATTCCCACACTCCGAGCCAAGTACCCACACCTGGAAGAGCTCCCGAGTGTTTTTATTGCACTGAAGGCCGACTTGGATCGGACTACTCAACGGGCGGAATACCAGCCCCATGAATACACCGCCATGCTCAATATGTCCGGACCTCCCCTTCACGTGAGCGTTACCTGGAATTCGATCCAGGAGGTGTTTGTTCACATTGCAGAAGCAGCTATGGAACCTAGCATCGCATTTCCCCGGAGTGAAGAGGACGTCGAAGGCAAATGGATGTCATGGGGAATCGCACTGGGAGCGGTGGTCTGCGCGGGAGCTGCTGCGGTGATGATCTGGCGGAGAGTTAGTGGCAGTGGTAGTGGTAGTGGTAGTGGGGTTTGACGAAACGATACCCAAGACGCTTATATCTGGATTTTTTTTACTATCCATCAATCCGTAGAGGTAGTGTAGAGTAACTTAATTAGGTACAACTATACTCCTTATTGTGCCTTTAATATAGCCAATGTTCTCTCACCCGCACTATTTTCAATAAACGACAATGCTTTTACTAGTGACTATAGTATAGTCTGCCCCACGCCCCAAACTACGCCCCAACCAACCAGTATTCATAATGATTGCTGGGTCCCCCTTTGAACCCCAGAAAATCGTTGTCTGCCGCCTGCCGTGAGTCCGATCGATCATCCTCTCTCTCTCTCTCTCTCTCTCTCTCTCCCTCTTTTCCTCTCTGCTCCTCCTCCACTCTCTTGTCTCCTGCCTCTGACTGTTCTGGGGTATATCATCTGTATTACATCTTTTATTATCACTATCCTTCTCGTCTCTCCTCTCCTCTCCTCTTCTCCTCGCAAAACCCCCACGTACCTAACAGTCGGGGAGCCCGCCAGCCCTGTGCCACTTTAGCAACCCACCAACACTCATTATCAGCTGGGTATTGTCGCATAAGTCTTAAGGTGTCTGATTGCAGCACTCAACCCGACACCCATTCTTTATTTGATACGCATCCAACTTGGCTGTTGCAAGCTGGCACCCTGCCCGATCCGCTGTTTGAAGCGATCTGTCGCACTGCTGCGTGATCGGCCAGTCACAGCTTTATCACTCCCTCGTGTACCTGCCCTTTAAAAGCTATTTGTTCTACCTGTACTTTCTCTCTCACTCTCCACTATGTTGTAAGTAATTTCCCTCCATTTCGCTCTCGGTTATCAGCGCAAGCATGGGGGGTTCCTTATCTCGCATGTGTATTTTCGCTCGGCTCGGGATTTGTTGTAGGCCCAAGAACGGCCGACCGATTTCTATCCCCAAGCTTCCTCGATCGATTTCATAATAATGCGCTACTTATTCTTCTGCACCTCACGCTGAGTATATTTATTAGTGTTCTTCCGCCACCGCCGCCTCGCTATACCGTTCCCGTTGCATATGCAGCCGGAGCCTCGAACGGTATGGCAGTTCCCATCGTGGAGACAAATAACATCATAAGCCACCCAGAAGGGGGCTGTCCTCTGCAGGTTGGAGAAGGTGTGTTTTTATTTCTTATTGCAAAACAGTGCCAGTGCGCCAGCGCACTTCAGTTGGCGCAGCTTCTTCGCAGGCCATATCACTAATGTTGGAAATGTCTGCAGGAACGTACCATCTCAAGGACGACCTGCATCTGGCTACCCCTCCTCCGCACCCATCCGAAGCGCCTATCGTGAATCCGAATCCCCTAGCTACTGTTCCTACCCCTCCGACTTCAGGCGTCAAAGTATCACTAGCTAGTCTCGGCCCTCGAAACAAGAATGTCTTTCCTTCCAAAACGCTGGTCACCGCACTCCCATTTGGCGATGGCAACGGTGCTTTGGCGCCTCCTGTCACGAAGGATCCAAAGAAGCGGAAGCCAAAAAATAATATTGTTAAGAGCAGCTCGTCGTTCGTATCGCGGGTTATTACCCATGAAGCTACTACGAAACGCCTGAATGATCGGGATTCAGAAGGGCTTTTCGCCTTTGCCAACATCAATCGTGCATTCCAATGGCTCGATCTTAGTTCTAAGCAAAAGGATGAACCACTTGCCAAAATTCTCTTCACTAAAGCCCATGTAATAAGCCACGATGTCAACGAGTTAACAAAAAATCCCACGCACATCGATGTGGTTATGGGGTCGTCAGCTGGTGATATCATTTGGTACGAACCGATATCCCAGAAATATGCTCGAATCAACAAGAACGGAGTCGTTAACAACTCTCCGGTAACCCACATCAAATGGATTCCGGGGTCCGAAAACTTCTTTATGACTGCTCACGCCAACGGTCAAATAGTCGTGTATGACAAGGAAAAGGAGGATGCTCTCTTTGCCCCGGAACTCACTGAGAACTCAGCAGATGCAGGGAAGCCACCATACCAGTCACTGCAAGTGTTGAAGTCCGTCCACTCCAAGAACCAAAAAACCAATCCAGTCGCAGTCTGGAAACTCGCCAATCAGAAAATTTCCCAGTTTGCCTTCTCCCCTGACCAGACACACTTGGCAATTGTCCTAGAGGATGGGTCTCTGCGAGTGATGAACTATCTGAGAGAGGAGTAAGTTCTAGATGTAAATTTAAGCCATATCACGCCGATATTCAGCTAACCGAATTTTAGGGTATTAGATGTCTTCCGAAGCTACTACGGCGGGTTGATCTGTGTATGCTGGTCGCCAGATGGAAAGTACATGGTGACCGGTGGGCAAGACGATCTACTAACAATCTGGTCCTTCCCGGAGCGCAAGATCGTCGCTCGATGCCAGGGCCATAATTCATGGGTGTCTGCTGTAGCTTTTGACCCGTGGCAATGCGATGAGAGGACATATAGATTGGGCAGTGTCGGTGATGATTGTAGGCTATTGCTTTGGGATTTCAGCGTGGGCATGTTGCACCGTCCGAAAACTGTATGTTTTGCAGTGTGCTTCCATTTGCTACACACATATGCTAATATTAGGGACAGCTTCACAGCACTCGCCAGCGATCCAGCATGGTTGCTTCTAGTACACATGTCAGCCGTCATCGCGCTGATAGTGCAGGCAATCGAATGAGGTCAGATTCTCAGCGTACAGCCCCAGATACGGAAAACCCGTATGACCAGACTATCCACCACCCCGTTGAGGCTAGGGCACGCACCGCTCTCTTGCCTCCCATTATGGTTTGTAGTTTTATTCCTTTTTCAATTTAGCCCATTCTGACCTTAGCAGTCTAAAATCGTAGGAGAAGATCCTATCTGTTGGCTGGGATTCCAAGAAGACACCATCATGACATCGTCGCTGGAAGGTACGTTCGCCAGCCCCTCCCCCATATTCCGCATGTTTTTATTCTCCCCATTGCAGCCATTAACATATCAACTTTCAGGCCACATTCGTACCTGGGATCGTCCCCGAGAAGGTATTAACGAGAGTTACGGTAATGCCTCATCACCTGCACTCGAAACCAGCGCGACTAGGTCTAGATCCAGCCATGCAGACTCGGCCATGGGATCATTTTGACCGTGTCTATCTTTCTGTCAGTAATATCTTGTAAATATGTACATATGTATCAGATATACCCTTGCATAATTTAAGCCTGTTTACGATTCTTTCATTGGTGTCAACTAGGTACTATTGAAGTTTTCGTTTAATGATGTATACCTTTTTCGTTTTCAGTATCATATCCCAACTAGTCTTTCGTACAAAAATCTAGGTATTAATGGGTTGTAAATGATGCCAGTAGCTAGCAACCCATTTCCTGCCTTACGTTCTGAGAGTATATATATCCCTTACACCAAAACTTTCGCCTTCGTTGCTAAATACCACAACATACAAGGGAAATAAATATACGGATTGCCAAAGAATGAGAGAAAGTCAACCACTACCCTGAAGCTTTAAGAACTTTATGCTGAAAATGGTCTCTTCCTCCATACATAATAAGGCAAGGATAGCTGTTGTTCAACAAATATCGGAATATTGTTGTGCCGAACAGTGGACGCGGCGTGGCATCAATAATTCGGGATGCAGAGTGTATTGACAGCTTTCCACGACCCCTTTGACCACCACAACAATCCCACTCCACAATGGGGAATTCCCGGCTTACAATGAGGTCGGCCCTCGGACTTCTCTTTCTTTTATTTGTCCAGATTTCCTCCGCACTCAAGTTCGACCTTATTTCTGGAAAGGGCGAGAGATGTATACGCAACTTTGTGCTCAAGGACCAGCTTGTCGTTGTGACTGCCATTGTAAGCGGCGACAAGGGCGATGGACAGATGGTTAATATCCATGTATGTTGACTCTTATAGCGTCAAGAATTCAGGAGTTAGATGTGGAACTGGGCTTCTGCATCGCGGCATTTTGTCGTTTTGGATCTTGCTCCCCGGCGAAGAGGTTATGAACTAATTATCTTTCCGAAACAGATCAAGGATGCATTAGGGAATGACCACGGACGTCCAAGGGATGTTGTTGGTGAGACTCGCCAGGCCTTCACTTCTCCCGCGGATACTGCCTTCGATGTTTGTTTTGAGAACCTGATGGTATCTCGACGTGAGTTGCACCCTTCCCCCCCCCGGGCCATTTTATTGGTGCTAATTGGTCCCGAAATAGGAGGCATTGCGAACCCTCATCGCTCGATCGAACTCGACGTTGATATTGGCGCCGATGCCCGTGACTGGTCCAGCATCCAAGCTCAGGAGAAGCTCAAGCCCATCGAAACCGATCTCCGCCGGATCGAGGAAATGGTCGGTGAAATCGTCAACGAAATGGAATACCTGCGTGCCCGTGAACAGAAGCTCCGAGATACTAATGAAAGCACCAACGAGCGTGTGAAGTGGTTTGCATTCGGAACCATGGGTATGCTTGTTGGACTGGGTGTCTGGCAGGTGGTCTACCTGCGGGCTTACTTCCGGTATGTACCTCCCGCCCCAGCTCACGAAAAATCCGATCCTCGTATACTGACAGCTCTCTGTTTTAGGTCTAAGCATCTCATCTAATTTTATCTCTTTGGGGCCTTCCGTTATGGCTAGACGCGGGCGCGAGTGGTGGTTTCTATATGCTTATGACAAAACATGGAGTTTTCAATGCATTTCTTGCGTGCCTTCAACCTTATACGGTCTCGAATACTTATCGCGGTATATTGTTTGAATACTCATGATTACTATGATGACTATACACATGGCGACTGGAATCGGGGTTCTGTTCCATTGTAGGATTCATGCTTCGTAGACGAACAGACGAGCTTTCATGTAAAGTCCCAGAGCCTATGATATATAACTCACAGAATCTCTGTAATTCATGAATATATCCTCTCCATTATCATCTAGGAGTATTAAAATTCTACTCTTGTCAATCCCGCATATATACTGGAAAATGTCTGGCAACACTTGGCACTCTCCTTCTGTTCTAGTGCTAAGACGGGGCCATGCATCAGGTGATCACTGACTATAAGCCTGGGCCAGTCAGAAACCTCCTTGATAAGAAAGATACAAGCTTTACAACCGCTCCCCTGAATGAGGCAGCTACGTTTTTATTGTTTTTATTGGCCAGATTTAAGGATTTTGGTAAATAGTTCTGAAAAGTCAGCATGTTGGTACTATTTCAAGATTGTCGTAGAATATTTTTCTAGGCTTTTCCGACCTTCGTTGTCCAGGTTCGGGTATTGTCTGAGATTGCACATATCCGTCCAGAATAACTTCGCATCTTCATGCGCCTCATCATGTATACCTAGGCGCTCTCGTAGTAACTTTTTCCATTCGACGTCCATTTTTGTAAATCCGAAAGAGGCAGAGACATACTCGTACCAAATAGGAAAGAAGGCAGCATACTCCCAATCGAGGATACTGACAACCTTCCCATCTTGGATCATGATATTTCCCAAGTTGAGATCGCAGTGAGTAAGTACATAGGGCTCACATTTCGGGAGACGCCTTCTCAGATTCTGCAAAACTTGTTGTGGGAGGTGACTCAGGTTGACGGCAAGAGCATCCCAGAGCTCTTGGTCAGAGTGAAACGGTCCACGGGGCTCAAGATCGAAAAACAATAAGCCTGGATAGCATGGACTCTGATCAACACACTGAATTGAGCTTGAAGTCACAGATCGCAGCTGCTTGCGCACTCCAACGACTTGATCTGCGATTTCTATTCTTTGCGCCTCTGACAAAGATGCCCATGTCTCCTCAAGTGTCTGACCGCCAATACGTTCGTTCAAAACGAAGTATCGCCCATCTCGATCGACCCAGTCGCGTAAGACCTTGGGGACGGGAATTTCGGTATGTGTCGCTAAGTAATTCAAAGTTTTGACTTCGACTTTTGCCTTTGGGCCCTCGTCGGGTCGGTCTTTCAAAATCACATCTGATCCGATGGACCAAACACCCCGAGTAGATGCACCGTAGAAGAGTTTGAGATGGCTCGTGTAATGGCAACGCTTTTCTTTATCCGCTGTCCATCCGCATGCGGTACAACCCTTCTCGGGCACTTCAGCCATTGCAGATAGTTAAGCAGGTCAATTGTTGCAAGAGACGGTTTATAGTATTGGAAGAAACAGAAATATCAGACTAACCGCGTCATTCTTAGCGAACAGGTCTGACCGCCATTAAATCGGGGATACAGCTCGGCGTGGGTAGAAAAAAACTCTGCATGGGTAGAACCCTAGAATGGATTAACTCTTGGTATGGGTAGAGATTCTACCCATAATAAGATTAGCCTATACTAGCTCTATCTATAATAAGCTATTTATCTAACTATAATAGGATTTTATTTAAGATTACCTACTATTATATTAAAATTTACTACTATTATTCTATATTATTAATATAAAGGCTAATTCTGTCACGGCGGGCAGGCTGGCAGTAGGTGTAGCTAACAGTAGGGTATATATTTAGGCTATCTATGTATAGGTCTAATAGGTAAGGATTAGATTAAGATAAGGATATAGCTTGAAGAGCTATAATAAGATTATGAGTAATATAGCTTAAATATAGGAATAAAAGTAAATAATTAAAGTAAAATCTTAATTAAATAAATATATAATTATACTATAATAATATTCTTTTTTTTAGGCTAAACTTTAGTAAAGTGTCATGGCGTGAAGCTATATCCATGCCTTTCTGCCCACCTAAACCACTACCTACTTTAGGTGCGCCATATATTCTTTGCAATCACACATTCTTTGCAATTTTTAATATTTTAACTTATTTTTATTATTATTATAATATAATATACCTAAATCTCTAGATTTTAATAAATCTTGCTTGCTTGAAGCTATTACCATAATTAAAAAGTAAAAAAAACTAAATATTATAAAGATTATATAAGAATTTAATATATCTAACTCTATACTCTAAACATGCCTTAAAAAACTAAAGATACTAGTAATACTAATAATAATAAATAAGAACCTTCTATAGCTATATTAGAAGAAGGCCTTAATTAACTAGATTATATAAATATAGAAATAGAACATCCTACTAATTCTTATAGTTATTGCAGCATAAACTATATAGGAAGGCAGAGTTCTTAAAGATTATCTAGCTAATCTATAACTAGACCTTTTTATAATAAATTATTCAAGATACCTTTAAAGAATATAGTATCTAGCTAGTTAATAATACTAAAATTATTAAAAAACTAGTAAATTAGATAAATATACTAAATATATTAATTAACCTTTATTAAACCCTATCTCTATTACTATTACTATCCTCTAGTATTAAAAACAGTCCTCTAGTAATAATAAAGGCTCTTCTAAAGAATTAGGTAAAAATTATAAAGAAACTTGATAAGATATCTAATTAAGTAAGATAGAATATATTAAAATTCTTTTAATATTAGGTAGAGAAGCTAGAGGAGCTAAAAATAATTTAGAAAGTAATTTAAAGGATTAGAGCTATATAAGAGCCTTAATACTAGGTTTATATTAAGTACTAGATTAAAGGTCTATCTAGTAATAAGATTCTAAGAATTTATAATATTATTTAATTAATTAAAGATAGGAAGGCAAAGGATACTAAATATAAATAAAGAAAGTTAATAAAGTAAAAAAAGAAAGTATATAGTTTTCTATTCTTTCTATACTTATAAGAGTTAATTTAAAGAGAAATTAATAATATAAGATATATTAAAGAAGCTAGAGAGTTTTTTTATTTTAATTACTAATATTATTATTATTATATAGCTTCAAATATTAAAAAAATCATAAAGAATATGTGATTGCGAAGAATATGTGGTGCACCTAAAGTAGGTAGTTGTAAGCGTCTCGCTGGCGAGGCGCTTGGGTATGGGTAGTGTTGGTAAAGGAAGCAAAGCTACATAGAGTATAAGGGTAGTAGGAAGGTATTAGAAGTAATAAAATAAAGTACTTACCTCTTAGTATTTTAAGAGATTATTATATTATTATTTATATTATCTAGTTAAGTTACTAGTATAGTATAAATAATTTAAATATTATTATTTTTTTAATTATTCTTAATTACTTAATATATAGTTTAATATATAATTTAGTATATAATTATATATTATATAATTACTATAATAATTATTTTTTTTTTTCTTAATAGTATATTTACATACTATATATACTATATCTAATCTAGTTTAATATCCTATCTAGAAGGAGCTAGTCCTAGTTAGTATAATATAACTTACTTTTTTATTTAATACTAGAAATAATAATAATATATATAATATTATTTTTATTAATTATATTTTATTAAATAAAATATAAATAATATTATATTTTACTTTAAATAAAATAATAAATAAGAATAAGTAATTTACTAGATATATTAGTAATAAATAAAAATATTATTATAATATAAATATTATAAAAAAATACTTCTTTATATATATATTTTCTAGCCTAATTTATATTTTAAAAAGACTTTTTTAATAAATTAATATATTATTTTAAATAAATTATTATTACTTAAATATTATAATAATAATTAATCTATATTATAAACTTTATAACTTTTTTTAAATATTTTTTATTAAATACTATACTAGCTATATTCTTATAAAAGAGAATTTATTTAATTATTATTATTTCTTTTTTTATAAATATCTTTATTTTAGTAATATAAATCTATTATACTAATTATTTATAAGTTCTTATAATAAACTTTTCTATATTTATATTAATTATAATATTTATAATTCTTACTATTACTAGTATATTTTTTATAATTTTTATTATTATTATTTTATTATTTAATAAGACTATATTTCCCTTATTCTCTATAGCTATTCCTAATATTATAATAACTCCTACTATCTCTTCCTTTACTTCTTCTACTACAGTAACTCTAGCTACTCTAGCTACTATTATTATACTAGCTCCTATTATTATACTAGCTCTTATTATTATACTAGCTTCTATTATTATACTAGCTCTAGTTATTCTTACTACTACTATAATTCTAATTACTCTAGCTATTCTAGTTATTCTTACTAGCTTATTTACTATTATATAAATACTATATTACCTATATTATATTAAATTTTAGTAATATATAAATAATAGCCCTATAAAAATTTATTTCTATATATATTTAAATCTAGATGTCAGGGGGCAGAGTTGGATTCAGATATTCATTGACTAGGAGCTAACCAGACAGAATAGCAGAATAGTAGGTACCAGGTAATAGATAGGATATAGCTTGAAGAGCTATAACAGGATTAAGGATAATATAGCTTAAATATAGGGATAAGAGTAAATAATTAAGGTAGAATCTAACTAGATAGGTACTATAGCTTTATGTTATAATAGTACTTCCCCTCTTAGGGTCAAGCTCTATTAAGACTAAGGAGGAATTAGCTGGGGTTTCTTAGAATAATAGAGATAGTAATTATTTATTAATTAATAAGTATTCTCTAAATATTTAGTAAGCTCTTTAATTAGCTTATTATATTTAATTTATTTAATAATATATTATAATTTAGATTTATTATAATTTTAATAAATTTATTAAGAATTAAGAACTTCTTTAATTTCTTATTCTTTTAATTCTTTTACTTTAATAAGTAATAATAAATTAAGATATTAACTAAATAAAGGATTATTAGTAATAGAATAGAGTAAAAATATATTAAATATAGAATAAATTCTTATATTTTTAGATAATTTAAGTTTATAAGTATATAGGCTAATAATTCTTTTAATATAATATAATTTAAAATTTTTCTAGTCTAATTTTTTTTATAGGTAGAGTATTTAAATATTATAAATATCTAGCTAGACTTCTTACCCTATAATATAGTAATATATAGGTTATCTTTAGTAATTAGCTTATACTTTATAATAGGCTTAAGTAGATAAGATCTTAGTATAGATAAATTTATAAATTTTATATATAATATTAATAAACTTCTTAATATTTTTTTTAATAAGATAGATAGTAAGATAATTTAATTTAAATCTTAATATTAAATAAAATCTATAATTAGCTATAAATAGTAATACTTTTATAAACTTAGAGTAAATAAAGTTAGTAGTAAATTTAATTATTAATAATTATTTAAATTAATTATCTTATAAATATAATATATATACTTATAAATATTATTCTAGAATAGTATTAATATATTTAGTTTAATTATTAATTTTAAAGTAATAAATAATAAATAATAGATTATAAATTTTTAAATAAGATATTAGGTATTTTTAAAAAATAATAATAAATTAGACTTTATAATCTAATATAATTATTTTAGGAATATTATAAAGCTTTTAAATATATTTAAGATATAGATTAGCTATTTTTTTAGTATTAATTATTCTAGTATAAGGAAGGAAGTACTTTATCTTTATTAAATAATTAATTATAATTAAAATAATATTATAGCTATTACTTAATAATAAATATATAATAAAGTCTATATTTATATTTTATTAAGTATATTTAAAAATTAGTAAAGGCCTTAGTATTCCTTACTTTATTTTTTAGAAAAAAATAATTTAATAGTAGAAGTAATAATTCTAGACTTATTAATTAATATATTTATAGATTCTAGATTAGAAATATTTATATAATATTAATTTATATATTTTAATTTTTCTAGAATATTTAATAATAGAATTTTTATAATAAAGTTTTAATATTTTAATTTTTATCTTATTATAATTAAATATATAAAGTTAGTCTTAATATTTTAGATATAAACTAGTATATCTATAGTTAACTAGTATAATATTAGGGTATCTTAATAGATTATTCTTTAGAATATTTAGAATAGACTAGAGCTTCTTATCTTATAGATAAGCTTTATTAAATAGTAGTTATAATATTAGTAGTAAGGAGATTAATTTATTAGTAGTAAGTTATTTAGTAAAATATATTTAATATTAATTATTAGTATTTAGTCTTAGATTAGTAGTAGTCTTAGGTAATAGATTTTTAGATTTTAAGATAGTCTAGCTCTAATAAAGAAGTTATTTATTCCCTTTCTTAAGTAGGTTCTCTAACCTCCTAGTTAGTATATTAGGCTTAGTACCTAACTTTCTAGAATAGTAATATATTTAAAAGTTAAATCTTAATAGAAATTTAGATTAGCAGGCTTATTAATAATTTAGTAGCTTAATTAATATAAAATATTCTAGGTTCTAGTAGTCTATAATAATCTTTATAAGTAATAAAGTTCTTTCTAATTTAGGATATTATTCTTTAAAATAATAAATAATAGCTAATAATTCTTTATTATAAATTTTATAATTATATTCTATTATAGAATATTTTTTAAAGAAAAATATAATAGAGTATAATATATTTTTATTATTATATTATAATAATATTTTAGTAAATATATAATTAGAGATATTAATTTTTAGAATTATATTTTTTAATTAATTAAAAGATTTTAATATTAGAGTATTTATAAAAATAGCTTTTAATTATTTAAATATTTTTTAATAAGTAAATATCTAGTTAAAGTTAATATTTTTCTTAATTAAGTTAACTAATAGTCTAATAATTTTTAAAAAATTATAAATAAATTAGTAGTAAAAGTTCCTAAAGTTAATAAAGGCTTAAATATTAATTAGATAGGTTAGTATTTCTTACTTAATAATTATTTTTATTTTATTAAAGTCTATTTAGAAGCTATCTTTACTTATAATTAGTTCTAAGAACTTTATCTTATGCATGAAAAATTTATATTTATTAAATTTAATATAAAGTCCTATTACTTATAGGTATTTTAATACTTATTAAATATAATAAATATATTTAGTATAAATTTAGCTATAAATTAAAATATTATCTAGATATATAATATAGAAGATATCTAAATAATTATATAAAACTTTATTAATAAATCTCTAGAATAATATTAGGATTCTAGTAAGTCTAAATAGTATTATTAAAAATTTAAATAAGCTTAATTAAGTTTAAAAAATAATAAGATATTTTTATCCTTTCTTAATCTATAGATTATTAAAAGTAAAAATAATATTAATTTTTAAGAAATATTTTATTTTTTTTAAATTATTTAATATCTCTTTTATTAGTAGTAATAAGTAATAATCTTTTATAATAATTATATTTAGGGCTTGATAATTTATATAGAATTATAAGTCTTCTTTAGGTTTTTTTATAAATAAGATAGGAAATATAGTAGGGAAAAAATTAAAGTAAATAAAATCTTTTTTTAAGTTTTCTTTAATCTATTTCTTTAGAATTTTTAGTTTATCTTAAGATATACTATATAGGCTCTTAAAAGATAGGATTTTTCTAGGTAATAATTTAATCTTATAATTATTAGATTAGTAGGATAGTAGGTACTTAGCCTCCTTTAATAAGAATATATTATAGAATTTAGTAAATTTAGAGGATAGTTACTCTTATAGCTTAGATTTAGTAATAGTAATAAGGTTTAGAGTAGCTTTAATATTAGTAATAATAGTAGTAAATATCTAGTATCTATAGTGGGCATATATAATATAGGTAATAATTAAGACTCTAGTAATATTTTAGTTCTTTAGAGATTTAGGGTAGAGATTAAGATATTAGAAAGAAGTTTTTAGTAATATATTATATAATATTAAAATTTTTATAAGTTTTAGAAATATATTATAGTACTTTTTATAATAAGGACTTTTAAATAGAATAATATAATTAATAAATCTAATCTAGGGGTTATAGGTCTTTAATTAAGATAAGCTAAGAATAATAGGAAAATATATAAATTAGATTATAAGAAAAGTAATATTTTTTTTAATATAATTATAAATTTTTTAGATTAAATAAATAAAATAAATAATATAATTAAATTTTACTAGAATATTATTAAATTTTCTTAATAAAATAAGGTTCCTTAATAATAGTATTTTTAATTAATTATTTATAATTTAATTATAGTCTATAAAATATTTATTCTTAGCTCTAGAGTTAATTATTATAAAGATTAGTAAAGTTTTATTAGAGATTTTTAGATTAATAGATAGAATTATTAATTTAGATTAGTAATTTTTCTTCTCTACTATTATTCTAGTTATTGTAGCCTTTAATAGGTAGAGAGAGTGCTAGGGATGTCCCTAATTATAGTTTAGGTTAGGAATACTTTATTTTCTAATTTAGAGAATATAGGGTATTTAGTAGGTAGGATTTTAGTTAATAAGAGATATAGATCTAGTTTAGTAGTAGATATAGAGGTATAACTAGTTAGTCTTTAATTAGGGTATAAGTAGCTACCTACTAGGTAGTTAATACTATTATAGTAATAATATAGGCATTAGGTTTAATAATTAAGGTAATAGGTAATAGATAAGTCTATTAGATCTTTAGTAGGAGTAGTAGTAATAATAGGATTAATAAAGACTATAAGAATTTAGATAGTAGGAGTTAGTTTTAAAATAGATTAGGAAGGCTAGAGATTCTTTATAAATAAGGATAGAATAATACTTATATAATAATAATAGTAATTTTTTAGATTTTATAAGTAATTAATAAAGTTATAATATTATAATAGGGCTTTAAAATATATTAATATTTCTTAAAGTTCTTAATTAATAGCTTATTCTAGAATTATAAGTAAAATATCTTTATTTATATTTCTTTCTAATATAAGATATTAGAATTTAGTAAAAAAAATATTAAATTTATAATAAATTTATTAGAGATAGAATAAATTAATATAAATATTAATTTTTAAATTTAAGTTTTTAAAAATTTTTTCTAGAATTTCTAAAATCTTAATATAATTACTTAATTTATAGGTTTTATCTTAAATATATAATAAGATTTAGGTATATAAGGTTCTTTTAAGGTAACTAGTTATATAAGCTATTTTACTATTTAGGATTAAAAAATAATTAAGATTTATAATTATTTTCTAATAGATTTAAAAAGTAAAATATCTTAAGTTACTTTATTAATTATTAAACTTATTAGAATTAGGAAGTTATTTAGAGGTTTAAATAGTAGAAATAGGTATAATAAGAATAATAGTAATAATAGGGGGAATAGTAATATTAATATTTTTTTTAAAAAGAAATAATAATTAAGAAAGTATATTATTTTAAGTAAGTACTTTAAATAGCTCTTATTAAGTTTTTTTAGCTTGTATCTTCTAGTACTTAATTATACTATTTTTTTATTAAATATAGTTAAAAAGGTTAGTAATAGTAGAGTATAAGATAGATAATTTATAAAATTTTTTTATAGTAATAGTAAAGAACTAGTATATCTTAATAATATATTATCTTAATTTATTAGGGATATTATATAGGAGGGTTTTTATATTTTTAGGTAGTATAGATAATAAGATAGGCATGATAGTAGTAATTAATTTCTAGTAAAGAGGAGCTATATAATATTAGGAGATAGAGTTAGATTTAGATATTTATTAATTAGGAGCTAACTAGATAGAATAATAGAATAGTAAGTGCCAGGTAATAGATAAGATATAGCTTAAAGAGTTATAACAGGATCAAGAATAATATGGCTTAAATATAGGGATAAGGGTGGATAGTTAAGGCAGAATCTAACTAGATAGGTACTATGGCTTCGCGCCGTGACACTAGAATAATAATATACTTATTATATTTATTTATATAAAAAGTATTTTTTTATTATCTTACTTATATATACTAGTCTTAGTAAGATTTAGATAATATTTAATAAAGTAATAAGTATAATAACTTATACTTACTAGACTTATACTATCTAGGTTTTTATTTATTATCTTAAGATTAAGAATTAGATAGAGAGATTACTTTAATTTATTAATTATAATTTATTTTACCTACTTAATATATAGTATATTAAGAGTAGTATAATAAAGTTAAAGAATAGTAATAAAAAGATTTAGAATAATTATAATAATTAAGAATTTATTAATATTATAATATAAGTACTTATTATTTTTATTTTTATATAATAAAATTAAATTATTTTTTTAAAATTTTTTAATACTTATAATATACTTCTATTAAATCTTAAAATTTAGTAAGAAAAAGAAAAAAAATAATATTATTAATATATTTTATAATTTTTTTAATTTTTTATTTAATTAACTTATTATTTTTATATTTTATTTATTTATAATATTTTATTAATATTTTACCTATATTTTATTTATCTAGTAAAATTTATTTAAGATATCTTATATATTTTTTAAGTTTTTTATTAATTATTAAATATTCTTATATATTAGCTATCCTTTTTATTTAACTAGATATTAGTCTTTACTATATAGCTTTTATTATATAATAATCTATTCTACCTCCTATTCTTCCTTATTATTAATAATAACTAGTTAGAATAATACTAGTAAGCTACTATTTCTTATATTTTATTCTTTAAGAAATAATATATAAAAGACTAGGTAGATTTTCTTATATAATCTAGATAATTATAAGTAGTATATTTATTAATTTATTATCTTAACTATTTTAAATAACTCTTTATATTTAGTATCTAGCTTCTTACTAGGCCTTTATATATAGATATTCTTTATAAATAATAGTATTTATTAGCCTATATAGTATTTAATTAGATAATACTTTTTATTATAGCTCCTTACTTACTATTTAGTAATATAATATAAGCTCTCTTCTAGTTAATAATATTTTACTTATAATTAGTTAAGTTATTTTTCTATTACTATAACTATACTAGAGTCTCTAATATTAGCAA
Organism: Aspergillus ochraceoroseus IBT 24754; assembly: GCF_002846915.1. Taxonomy (NCBI): domain Eukaryota; kingdom Fungi; phylum Ascomycota; class Eurotiomycetes; order Eurotiales; family Aspergillaceae; genus Aspergillus; species Aspergillus ochraceoroseus. The sequence continues at coordinate 58,982 of NW_024468487.1, read as the reverse complement.
GCTTAAGTAATACTAGCTAATAATTATATTATATTTTATAAAAGAATATTCTTAATAATATATTTTTTATATTATTATATATAAATTCTATTATATCTAGCTAGTCTATCTAGTTAATTTATTAGTAATTAATATAGATTCTTAAATAAGTCTTTAATATCTAATTCTAATATTTTATTTAACTATTTATTTATAAGTAAAATATAATATTTAATTATTTTTTAACTTATAATTCTTAATATAACTAGATCTAATATTTACTAGTAAAGAGTAAGTTATAATTACTTACTAGACTTCTTAATATTCTTATTTTAAGTATAATCTTTTCTATAAATATATTAACTAGCTCCTTAATATTAATATTTCTTATTATTAAAAGGTATTTAACTTCCTTAATATATTAATTTATAATTATTAAAATAATATTATATATATACTCCTTTTATATTAATAGTAGTAAATTTATAATAAAGTCTAGAATTAGATCTTATTAAGAGTATTCTAGTACTAGGAGCTTTATAAGCTAGTCTAATAAAAGTTATCTAGATATCTTTATTTTCTAGTAAATTAGATAACTCTTTATATATTTCTTAATATTATATTATAAAATATTTTAATAAAATTTTTATTTAATAAAATTTAATATCTTCTCTTAATTAAAGTAATTTATATATAGATTATTATAATATATTCTTAATAATTTTTAATATATTATTTAATTAAAAAAAATATAGATAATCTTATTATATTATACTAGTTTATTATTATTAATATATTATTTATTCTTATAAATTTATTTTTATTTAGTATTATTTTTAAATTATTTTATTACTTTTTATTTAAGTAATTTCTTTATTATTTAAGTATATTTTTAGTATACTAGATATTTCTTACTAGTATTATTCTAAATATAATTTATATAAGTATCTTTATATTATATTTTCTAAAGTAAGTTTTATAAAGTAGTTAATAATATTTTATAAACTTATTTATTACTAGCTATTCTTTATACTAGTATTCTTTAGATTAAAAGTTCTAGATCTTTTAATTATATAATTAAAATCTTTTAAAAAGCTATTATCCTACTCTTATCTTAATTATTCTATAAACCTCCTAGCTTTACCTAAAGTATAGATAAGAATTTCTTAACTATATTTTATTAAGTAGATTTATAATCTTTTTACCTTAAAAGTATATTAATTAGATTAAGATTACTAAATTAATATTTAATCTAAAAATTATATATTACTAGAAGTTTAGCTTATTTAGTCTAGTATTAATTTAAAATTTTTATAATATAAAAATATTTTAGATTTATATAATTTATTTATATATATATTATATATAAGTTATTTTTAAAATAATAATATTATATTTTAAAATATTTTATTATAATTAGAAATTTTTAATTATAAATCTTATATTTTTTCTTTATTTTAATTAATTTTTTTAAATAGAAGACTATAAGTTATTAAGTAATATATTATATTTTTATAAACTAGATACTATAATATTATATTAGGATTTCTATAATTATAAATTCTAATATATTAGTTACTAGAAATATTTCTTATTCTAGATTAAAATACTATAATATTAAGAATCTAGAGAATACCTATTTTAGTATTTTAAAGATACTTTAACTATTTTTTATTATTTTAAAGGGGCTACTCTTTTTCCCTTTTACTATTCTTTTTAATATATTATTTAATAAGGTAGTAATCTTAAAGTACTAGTAAATAAATTATTAAAAATATTTTATAAATCCTAGAAATACTTAAATATTATAAAATAAATATAGTTCTAGCTAATTACTTATAATATATATCTACTTAAGATTTATTTAAATTTCTTTAATTTTTATAATAAAGTTAAAGAAATATACTTCTTTCTAATAAAAGCTATATTTTAAAAATTTTATATAAAAATTATATTTTTAAAGATATAATAATATTTTATTAATATAATATTTATATTCTTCCTTTATTTATAAGTAAATTAGGATATTATCTAAATATATTATATAAAATTTATCTAGAATTTCTTTTATTACTTTATTAATATATACTTAAAAAGTAGCTAGAGTATTATATAATTTAAAAAGTATAATTAAATATTTATAATATTTATATTTTATATAAAATACTATCTTTTACTTATTACTTTAATAAATATAAATCTAGTAATAAATATTTTATAAATCTAGTTTAATAAATTATTTAACTTTAACTAGTTAGTTTATTAATTTATTAATTTATAAGAAAAAATATTAATTTTTAATAATAATTATATTTAAGCCCTTATAATCTATATAAAACTATAGTAATTTATTAGTCTTTTATATAAAAAGTACTAGCATGCCTGCTATATTTATTAAGAACTAGATTTATTTTTTTTCTAATATTTAATTAATATACTCTCTTAAAATTACTAATTCTATCCTTAATATATTATATAACTAGCTTATTAATAATACTATACTAGTAATTAATAGTATATTATAACTAGCTTTTTTAAAGAAGAGTATCTTTATCTCTTTCTTTAAGAATACTAATTTCTATTCTTTATAATATTTAGGAAGAGCCTCTATTATACTACTATTATTATATAATTAGCTTAAAACTAGTATAATAAGTCCTTATTTTATTATACTCTTAAATTACTTAAGTAATTTAATTTTAATTTTTAATTTTTTTTCTTAATAGTATTAGGTATTTACTACTAAAAAGATATTAAAATTAACTAGACTTAGCTAGCTATATCTTAAGATTAGTTAATATTTTTTTTCTTCTAAATGTCACGGCGCGAAGCCGTAGTACCTATCTAGTTAGATTCTGCCTTAACTGTCCACCCTTATCCCTATATTTAAGCCATGTTGTCCTTAATCTTATTATAGCTCTTTAAGCTACATCCTATTTATTATCTAGTACTTACTATTCTACTATTCTATCTAGTTAGCTCTTAATTAATAAATATCTAAATCTAATTTTACTCCCTAATATTATATAGCTCTTCTTTACTAGGAGTTAATTACTATTATTATATCTATTTTACTACTTATACTATTTAAAGATATAGAAACCCTTCTATATAATATCTTTAATAAATTAAAATAATATATTACTAAGATATATTAATTCTTTACTATTATTATAGAAGAATTTTATAAATTATTTATCTTATATTTTATTATTACTAACCTTTTTAACTATATTTAATAAAAAGATAGTATAATTAAGTACTAGAAGATATAAGTTAAAGAAATCTAATAAAAGCTATTTAAAATACTTATTTAGAATAGTATACTTTCTTAATTATTATTTTCTTTTAAAAGAGATATTAATATTACTACTTTTTTTATTATTATTACTACTCTTATTATACTTATTCTTACTATTTAAATCTCTAAATAACTTCTTAATCTTAATAAATTTAATAACTAATAAAGTAACTTAAGATACTTTATTTCTTAAATTTATTAAAAAATAATTATAAATCTTAACTATTTTTTAATCTTAAATAATAGAATAATTTATATAATTAGTTATTTTAAAGGAATCTTATATATCTAAATCTTATTATATATTTAAGATAGAACCTATAAATTAAGTAATTATATTAAAATTTTAGAAATTCTAGAAAAAACTTTTAAAAATTTAAATTTAGAAATTAATATTTATATTAATTTATTCTATCTTTAATAAATTTATTATAAATTTAGTATTTTTTTTATTAAATTCTAATATTTTATATTAAAAGGGAATATAAATAAAGATATCTTATTTATAATTCTAGAATAAGTTATTAGCTAAGAATTTTAAGAGATATTAATATACTTTAAGGTCTTATTATAATATTATAACTTTACTAATTACTTATAAAATCTAGAAAATTATTATTATTATTACTTAAATATTATCTTATCCTTATCTATAAAGAATCTCTAGCCTTCCTAACTTATTTTAAAACTAATTCCTACTATCTAAATTCTTATAGTCCCTATTAATCTTATTATTATTATTACTCCTATTAAAGACCTAATAGACCTATTTATTACCTATTATTTTAATTATTGAACCTAATACCTATATTACTACTATAGTAGTACTAACTACCTAGTAGGTAGCTATCTATACCCTAACTAAAGACTAACTAGCCATATCTCTATATTTACTACTAAACTAGATCTATACCCCCTATTAACTAGAACCCTACCTATTAAATACTCTATATCCCCTAAATTAGAAAATAGAGTATCCTTAACCTAAGTTATAATTAGGGATATCTCTAGTACTCTCTCTACTTATTAAAGGCTATAATAGCTAGAATAATAATAAAGGAAAAAAATTATTAATCTAAACTAATAATCTTACTTATTAATTTAGAAATCCTTAATAAGATTTTACTAATCTTTATAATAATTAACTCTAAAATTAAGAGTAAATATTTTATAGATTATAATTAGATTATAAATAATTAATTAAAAATACTATTATTAAGGAATCCTATTTTATTAAGGGGATTTAATAATATTCTAGTAAAATTTAATTATATTATTTATTTTATTTATTTAATTTAAAGAATTTATAACTATATTAAAAAGAATATTACTTTCTTTATAATCTAACTTATATATTTTTCTATTATTTTTAACTTATCTTAATTAAAGACTTATAATCTCTAGATTAGATTTATTAATTATATTATTTTATTTAAAAATTTTTATTATAGAAAATATTATAATATATCTCTAAAATTTATAAAGATTTTAATATTATATAATATACTATTAAAAGCTTCTCTTTAATATTTTAACTCCTACTCTAAATCTCTAAAAAACTAAGATATTACTAGAGTCTTAATTATTACTTATACTATATATACTTACTATAGATACTAGATATTTACTACTACTATTACTAATATTAAAGTTACTTTAAATCCTATTATTATTATTAAATCTAAGCTATAAGAGTAACTATTCTTTAAGTTTACTAAATTCTATAATATATTTTTACTAAAGAAGGCTAAGTACCTACTACTCTACTAATCTAATAATTATAAGATTAAATTATTATCTAGAAAAATCCTATTTTTTAGGAGCCTATATAGCATATCCTAAGATAAATTAAAAATTTTAAAGAAATAGATTAAAGAGAATTTAAGAAAAGATTTTATTTATTCTAGTTTTTTTCTTACTATATTCTCTATTTTATTTATAAAAAAATCTAAAGAAGGCCTATAATTCTATATAGATTATTAAGCCCTAAATATAATTACTATAAAAGATTATTACTTATTACTATTAATAAAAGAAATATTAAATAATTTAAAAGAAATAAAATATTTCTTAAAAATTAATATTATCTCTACTTTTAATAATCTATAGATTAAGAAAGAATAAGAATATCTTACTACTTTTTAAACTTAATTAAGCCTATTTAAATTCTTAATAATATTATTTAAGCTTACTAGAGCCTTAATATTATTCTAGAGATTTATTAATAAAGTCCTATATAATTACCTAAATATTTTTTATATTATATATTTAAATAATATTCTAATTTATAGCTAAATCTATATTAAATATATTTATTATATTTAATAAGTATTAGAATATTTATAAGTAGTAGAATTTTATACTAAATTTAATAAATATAAATTCTTTATATGCAAGATAAAGTTCCTAGAACTAATTATAGGTAAAGATAGTTTTTAAATAGACTTTAATAAAGTAAAAATAATTACTAAGTAAGAAATACTAACCTATTTAACTAATATTTAAGTCTTTATTAATTTTAGGAACTTTTATTACTAATTTATCTATAATTTTTTAAAAATTATTAGATTATTAGTTAACTTAATTAAGAAGAATATTAACTTTAACTAGATATTTATTTACTAAGAAATATTTAAATAATTAAAAATTATTTTTATAAATATTTTAATATTAAAATCTTTTAACTAGTTAAAAAATATAATTCTAGAAATTAATATCTCTAATTATATATTTATTAAAATATTATTATAATATAATAATAAAAATATATTATATTTTATTATATTTTTTTCTAAGAAATATTTTATAATAAAATATAATTATAAGATTTATAATAAAGAACTATTAGTTATTATTTATTACTTTAAAAAATAATATTCTAAATTAGAAGAGACTTTATTACTTATAAAGATTATTATAAATTATTAGAATTTAGAATATTTTATATTAATTAAGCTACTAAATTATTAATAAGCCTACTAGTTTAAATTTCTATTAAAATTTAACTTCTAAATATATTATTATTCTAGGAAGTTAGGTACTAAGCTTAATATATTAATTAGGAGATTAAAGAACTTATTTAAGAAAGGAAATAAATAATTTCTTTACTAGAGTTAGATTATTCTAAAATCTAAAAACCTGCTACCTAAGACTACTACTAATCTAAGACTAAATATTAATAGCTAATATTAAGTATACTTTATTAAATAACCTACTATTAATAAACTAATCTTCTTACTATTAATATTATAACTATTATTTAATAAAGCTTATTTATAAGATAAAAAACTCTAGTTTATTTTAAATATTTTAAAAGATAATCTATTAAGATACTCTAATATTATACTAGCTAATTATAGATATGCTAGTCTATACTTAAGATATTAAAACTAATTTTATATACCTAACTATAATAAGATAAAAGCTAAAATATTAAGACTTTATTATAAAAATCTTACTATTAAATATTCTAAAAGAATTAAGATATATAAACTAATATTATATAAATATTTCTAGCCTAAGATTTATAAATATATTAACTAATAAATCTAGAACTATTACCTTTACTATTAAATTACTCCTTCTTAAGAAGTAAAGTAAGGAATACTAAGATCTTTACTAATTCTTAAATATACCTAATAAGATATAAATATAGACTTTATTATATATTTATTACTAAATAATAGTTATAATATTATTTTAGTTATAATTAATTATTTAATAAAGATAAAGTACTTCTTTCTCTATACTAGAATAATTAATATTAAAGAAATAACTAATCTATATCTTAAGTATATCTAGAAATTTTATAGTATCTCTAAAATAATTATATTAAATTATAAAGTCTAATTTATTATTATTTTTTAAAAATATCTAATATCCTGCCTAAAAATCTATAATCTATTATTTATTACTTATTATCCTAAAATTAATAATTAAATTAAATATATTAATATTATCTTAAGATAATACTTATAAGTATATATATTATATTTATAAGATAATTAATCTAAATAATTATTAATAATTAAGTTTATTACTAACTTTATCTACTCTAAGTCTATAAGAGTATTACTATTTATAATTAATTATAAATTCTACTTAATATTAGGATTTAAATTAAGCTATTCTATTATTTATCCTATTAAGAAAGATATTAAGAAGTTTATTAATATTATATATAAGATTTATAAGTTTATCTATATTAAAATCTTATCTATTTAAGCCTGTTATAAAGTACAAGCTAATTATTAAAGATAAGCTATATGTTACTATATTATAGGGCAAGAAATCTAGTTAAATATCTATAATATTTAAATACTTTACTTATAGAAAAAATTAGACTAGAAGAACTTTAGATTATATTATATTAAGAAGATTATTAGCTTATATACTTATAAATTTAAATTATCTAAAAGTATAAGAATTTATTTTATATTTAATATATTTTTATTTTATCTTATTATTAATAACTCTCTACCTAATTAATATCCTAATCTACTATTACTTGTTAAAGTAGAAGGATTAGAAAAATAAGAAATTAAGAAAATTCTTAATTTTTAATAAGTTTATTAAGATTATAGTAAACCTAAATTATAATATATTATTAAGTAGATTAAGTATAATAAGCTAATTAAAGAGCCTACTAAATATCTAAAGAATACCTACTAACTAGTAAATAATTATTATTTTTATTATTTTAAGAAACTCTAGCTAATTCCTTTCTAGTTTTAATAGAACTTAATCCTAAGGGGGGGGGTACTATTATAGTATAAAATTATAATACTTATCTAGTTAGATTCTACCTTAACTATCTACTCTTATCCCTATATTTAAGCTATATTATTCTTAATCTTATTATAGCTCTTCAAGCTATATCCTATCTATTACCTGGCACCTACTATTCTGCTGTTCTATCTGGTTAGCTTCTAGTCAATGAATATCTGAATCTGACTCTGCCCCCTGACACTAAATCTACTATATAATATTTTATATTAAATTCTTTAATTTTATTAAAGTTATCTATAATTTAGTTCTTTACTTAAAATCTTATATAATATAGTATTATTAAATTATTAATAAAATATATAAGTTACTTTATCTTTATTTTATTAAGATTTATTCTTTTTTTAGTTAAGAAATAATAGAAAATAAAGTTCTTATTTACTCTAGTATTTATAAGTATCCTTATTATAATCTATTTCTTATTTACTAGAATAATTATAGTAACTAGAAAAGATTCTACTAGTATTTCTTTATTTTATTAAAGTACTAGAAATTCTAGAATATTTAATTATTATTAATTCTAATTTTTTAATTCTCCTACCCTTTTAATACTTTCTTTATATTAGAGGTATTTTCTTATAATATAATTAATTTAATTATACTAGTAATACTAGCTTTTCTTTTATTAATTTTAATAATTTTATTATTCTTTTTTTAATTCTTTTTATTAAAATTTATTTAATTAGGAATTTATTATTTTATTATTATTTTTTTTTTTTCTTAAATTATTTTTTAATATATAAGATCCTAGAAATTAATTTAATTATATTTTATTTAATTTTTTTTATTTTTTTTATTTCTAAAGTTTCTTATACCTTACTTCTAGTTTAGTAATTTTAGCTAGACTTTATAATATTATTATATCCTGCTAGATTTTCTTATATAATTTAGGCTAGATTATTTAGATAGCTAGCTAGTAGAAGAATCTTTTAAGATTAGCTTTAATTATTAGGATAAATTTCTCTATCTAGATTATTAAGATTTATATACTTTATTATAGTCCTTATCTTATATATAAGAGCTAGTAAGCTATTATTTATTTATAATTTCTTTTTAATTTTAAAAAATTTTATAAAAATTTAATAAATTTTATATAAGTAAGTTTTTTAGAATTTACTTTATATTTAAAATATTATATTTATTTTATATTATTTTTTAAATAATCTATAATATAATAAATCTTAATTATATTATTCTTATAAAATTTCTTCTATAACTTAAAGTAATTTTAAAAATCTTTTAAAAAGATACTAAATTTTTTTAAATTTTAAATTTTAAAAAACTTAAGTTTAAATATCTTTTTTTTATCTATTTATATAATTTATACTATATATTAGATTATATATTATAATTTATTATTTTTTATTAATTTAATAGATTAATACTAGAAAGTTACTAGTATTATTAAATTTTTTTTAATAATAATTTCTAGAATTATAATTATAGATTTTATAAAATTTAGATTTATTATTTTTTAAAAAGAGAAATAAATAATTCTTTTTATATTTATTATATTACTTTATTTAATTAAAAAAGTACTTTAAATTATAAGTATCTTATTAGTAAGGTACTTAAGTATAAGTAGTATTAATAAAGAAAGTAAAGCTATATAGAGTATAAGAGTAGTAAAAAGATATTAAAAGTAATAAAATAAAGTATTTACTTCTTAATATTTTAGAAAGTTATTATATTATTATTTATATTATTTAATTAAGTTACTAGTATAGTATAAGTAACTTAAATATTACTATTTTCCTGATTACCCTTGATTACTTGGTATGTGGTTTGGCATGTGGTTCGGCATGTGGTTGTATGTCACATGGTCGCCGTGACAGTAGTGGTTTAGGTGGGCAGAAAGGCATGGATAGTACCTATCTAGTTAGATTCTGCCTTGACTATCCACCCTTATTCCTATATTTAAGCTATATTATCCTTAATCCTATTATAGCTCTTTAAGCTATATCCTGTCTATTACCTGATACTTACTATTCTACTATTCTGTCTGGTTAGCTCCTAGTCAATGAATATCTGAATCTGACTCTGCCCCCTGACAGTTACTATATTAAATTATATTTATTTTAAATTAAAATAAGTAATTATACTTAAAAATAACTTTACTAAAGTATCTATTACTACTAGAGAGTAGACTTAATTAAAGTTTATATCTAGTTTTTAGAAATTTCTATATATAACCTATCTTATATAGAATTATAATATATTATTATTTATATCTAATTTTAAGTTATATACCTATTTTCCTAGTAAGACTTTTATATTCTTTAGTAATAGTATAAATTTATAAATCTAAATAATTTTAAGCTTGCTAATTTAACTTTATATTACTTATATTTAGTAATTCTTTTATAATAACTTTATTACTTGGGTATAGGTTTATAGGATTCTAACTTTATAAGTTTTTATAAGCTTGATCTCTAGTATAAAATTACTAGAATCTAGTAATATAGTATCTAGTAATATTATAGTAATTATATTAGGTAATTCTCCTAGCTTTAGATAGGATTCTAGTAGACAAGATATTTCTAGAAGTATTTTTAGAGGTAATATAGATTAAGATTAAGATTATTATTCTTATTTTATCTCTTCTTCTTGTAGTTACTTTGCCTGCTTATCTTTAAAGTAAATACTTTAGTATTGACTCTTTATAGATCTTGAAGATTACTATAGAGTAGTAATACTACTACTAATATCTTTATTAGTAGGATTTCATGCCTTTACCTAATTAACTATTTCTATATTCCTAATATTAAATTTAACCTATTTTCTAGTCTTTAAATACTTTCTTTTTAATATATTTATAGATATTAGAGTATAGTTATCTTTAAAAGGCTCTAAAACTAGTAAGACCTTCCTATATTAGGTAAATAACTCTAGAAGCCTTTATATTAGTTATAATATTAATATCCTTTTAAAAATAAGTTAATTAGTATATAGATTATCTATAGTAAAATAGTTAATTATCCCTTTATATCTACCCTGCCTAGATTATTCCTTTATATTAGATTATACTATTTCCTCCATATCCTTGCTAATTACTTAATTATTTTGCTTGGAGATAGTTTTAGAAGTAGCCCTGGAGGCAGGCCCAGAGGCATGTATCTACTCTAGTATGATGAGCTCGGTACCTACCTCTAGTCTAGGTAGGGTTAGTTTAGAGACAGCCCTAGAGGCAGGTATATATAGAAATATCAAGTCAGCACCTGCCTCTAGTTCTGGTAGGTTTGGTTCAGGTAGAGCTAGATTAGGTATTAATATTTAAATTCTTCCTGTAATAACTTTATTATTAGTTACTAATAGTAAGATTTAAGGAATAATATTACTTTAAGATACTTTATTATAGATTATTCTTTTCCTTTTAGTATTAATAGGCATAGTTACTCTAGATAGATTATTATTATTTAGTTTTAGTTTATTAGGAAGTCACAGTTATATTCTATTTATTTTATTAGTATTACCTTTATTAAATATTATATTTCTTAATTAAATTATCTTCCTTGTATCTAGATACTATACCTTGTAGATATAATTTCTATTATATTTAACTAGTTAATTAATTTTTATTCTAGGTAATATTTTTATACTTTTAATCCTATCCTTATATAAGATATTTATAAATGCCTTATATCTTTATATATAAATATATTATAGATTAATATCTTTAATTAGGATATTTAATTTTTTATAAAAAAGTTATATAAGTAGCTTTCCTTTATTATTATCTTTCCTAACTAACTTATTTAAAATATAGACTACTATATCTATACTATATAGCCATATAATTAGTTCTATTTTTACTTATATGTATATTATGCGGGCAGTTTAGATTATATAGCTACTAAACTATTTAATAGTGCTATTTTCCTCAGGAATTTATGGTAATATTAGTTTATATATAGTGCTAAAATCCTTGCTCTATCTAGTATACTTATTAAATTTAGGAGTAGAGTTAAATCTGACCCTTCTAATATAGATATTAGTTATATTTAGCTAATTATTATATATTTTCTTTAATACCTTTAAAGATTTACTTTTTACCTTTAAATATTATATAAAAAGGTATCTAGAATAATTATCTAGAACTAGTAGGATATACTTAATATTATCTCTTCTAATTAATTTAATTTCTTAGAGATCTATATATATAAATTATAATAGTTTTATTATATATAATTATAGTTTTTAGGATATTTTTTTCTTTAATTTTAATAATTAATATGCTTTATAATATTATTTAGTATTCTAATTAGTAGGTAAGTTATTAATAGCTAAGTTATTATTATAAAGTATTACCTTATTATATTTTAATTATTTAATAAATAGATAATCTAATTATTAATATAATAAGTTTATTAATATAGTAGGTATAATTACTATCTTATTTAGAACTAAAAATAGGATATTATTATCTAAGATAGTATATTTAATTACCTTATTTATTACTATTTTATAAATATATTAATTTTTTAAGTTAAAATAGATTCCTAATTCTACTTTTATTCTTTTTACTAGTATTAGGTTATATAATATATTTAGATTTTAAAGATATTCTATTTAATATAATATTAAAGTATTATTATTTAATTTAAATTAAATTATTACTTTTCTATAACCTTAGGGATATACTACCTTACTATTAGAGGTAATAAAACCATAATTCTTGAAGCTATTTAAGTCTTTAATTAGATTATTAAAAAGATTATAATTATTATATATTATATAGCCTGCTCTAGAATTATATAGCTACCTATTTCTAAAGATAGTTAATATTAAAACTATTAGTATATTAATTCTAGATAGTATAAAATTATTAGTATCTAGAATAGTATTAGCCTATATAGCTAGATTAATTTAACTTTAGATTAAATTATTCTTATTCTTTAACTTAAGTAGCCTAAAGTATTAAAGTATAGAAGTTAGCCTCTACCCTTTCTTTTACTTATTAATTACTAAATATAAGTAATTCTTAGTATTATATTTTTCCTCCTTATAAAATAAGTATAGTATTCCTAATTTTTTAGATTACTTTAATTAGTAGTTAATATAATCTATAACTATTATATTTTATAATAATATATATTTCTACTATTATTACTATCTCCTTCTATTATTTATTATTAGTTAAGAATTTAATATATTTATAGCAGGTATAGTAGTATTAGATATAATATTAGATAATAAATTCTTCTAAACTTTATTCTTTACTATATTATATATAGTATAAAAATGCTTCTATATAGTTATTTTAATAGGATTATTATCTAGATTATTTAAGATTAAATCTATAAAACTTATATTATTTCTTTTAAGTTCCTAAAATATTATAGTAACTACTTAATAAAATATAATAACTATTTTTAATCTATTAAAAGTATTTATTTTTTAGATAAAGTTTAATATAAATTTATTAATAATTATATAATTTTTATATTTAATCTTAATAATTTCTTTCTAGATCTAGTATATATATCTTTAACTATTACTAATAACTATTCTTTATAACTTCTATATAAAATCATCTATAAAAATATATAGAGTAGTATCTACTAATAGTTCCTCTATTAATTTCTTACTTATTAAATATAGTATCTAACTAGCTATTATTTATAAAAGAAGTTCCTATAATTTATACTTAGGATTATTAAGTTATAATCTAGGAATATTACTTTTAAGAAGCTTATCTATCTTATAAAGTTTTAGCTCTATTTATATAAATAAAGCCTAAATTTTGAATTTTAAATTATTTTCTAATACTATTATCAGGCTTAAGTTAAATATGCTATTCTTTAGCTTTATTACTTAATTTTGGCCATTAGTAAACAGGGTAGTAGCTGTTGAAGATAGGTATAGTAAGTTAAGGATATTAGGATATCTGCTAGAGGTAGGTTTAGTTGCTATTTTAGTTAAATTATAGAGATTTTCCATATACTATTACCTAGGTAGAGTAATATAATAGTAGTAGGTAATATTTCTGCCAGGATCTCTATCTAATTAGGTAGCAGATCTCTATACAGGGGTATAGAGGTATAATAAGAGTTTTTTGGAGGTCTATGAAGCATAAAATAGAACCTCAAGGAGGGCTCATAACCTGATGAAGGTTGTCAAACTATAATGGTAGAAAGTTGACTGAAATGAATTCAATTGGGTCTAACTAGGAGATAGAGAGATAAAGAAGATGCTTGGAAGAAGCATGGAGATCTGGAAGGAAATAGTAGCCTTAAATACACAGAGTAGTCACGTGTCGCTATCTGCTTTATGGTGGTGCTGGTTGCATTCACTGAGTGCAGCACTCCAACATATTATATAAAGAATTACTCTTTATTTAATTAATATCTTATATAAATTTAAAAGTAAATAAATATACTAGTATATTATTCTAGCCTAATCTTTATTATAATATTACTTACTCTTTATATTATAGCTTAGAATAATTATCTTATTACTCTAGAGAAACCTAACTAACTATACTCTCTTAATACCCTGCCTAATTTAAAAAATAAAGTCTACCTAGTTATAGTTATTATTTAGTACTAGAATATATATAGAAGCCTTTATTACTAGATATATTACTTTACTTATCTTATATTATTACTAAATTAACTAACTCCTTTAATCCCTATTATATATATACTAACCTAATAGTATGGCAGGTATAACTATACTAAGAAAATCTAAAAATACTAATTTATATTATAACTAATTTTAGAGCTAAAAAAATTAGTTTTATAAATTATTAATAAATAAAAATATATAAATTAAAGATTATTTTACTCCCTTATTTAATATTTCTATCTAGTTTTTATAGTAAGAAAATAGAAGAAGATATAATAATTTATTATATAAAAGTTAACTTATTATTAAATAATTATTATAACTAGAAATTTTTTTTTATATTATTTATCTCTCCTATTATCTAATTATTCTAGGACTAGCCTAGCTTATTATATATAATCTAAAAATATATTTTTCTAATTAAATAGCTATATTTAATAGTTAATACTACTATAAATATTATAATATACCTCTTAAGTTTATAAGGGTAAGAGTCCTAATAAATATCTTCTAGAAGGATTAATCTAAGTAACTAAATTAATAAAAAGAACTATTAGAGTTAAAATCCCCTATACTTATAAAAATATACTAAATATCTCTAAGAATACTAGCTATATATACCTGCTATCTAGTATAGAAACTATACTAAATCTTATTAGATAAAGTTAATAAAGAACTAAAATATAGAGATACTAGTCCTAAATTATTACTTATACTTTTCCTAGAATTATAAGATTTCTAAGATATATTTAATCCCTAAGAAGTAAAGAAGCTATTATTATACTAATTATATAATTATAATATTAAAATCTAAGAAAGAAAATAGCCTCTATTTAGTAAATTATATCTAATATTATAAGTATAATTAATTATTCTAAAGGAATAACTAGAAGAGAATCTAAAAAAAGATTTTATATATTCTAGCTTATTTCTAGCTACTTTTCTTATCCTATTTATTAATAAACCTAGAGGTAGTCTCTACCTATATATAGATTATTAAGGACTAAATATTATATTAATTAAGGATTATTATTTATTACTCTTAATTAAAGAAATCTTAAATAATCTATAAAAAATATAATATTTCTCTAAAATTAATCTAATAATTACTTTTAATAATATTTATATTAAAAAAGGGTTAGAATACTTAATTATTTTTTAAATTTATTTTAGGCTATATAAGTTCCTAATTATATTATTTAGCCTAACTAGTACCCTAGCTATTTTCTAATATTTTATAAATAATATCTTATAATAATATATAAATATATTCTATAATATATTTTTAAATAATATTCTAATTTATAGCTATATAAGAAAAAAATATACTAAATATTTAAGATAAATATTATAAATCTTAAGAAATAATAACCTATATATAAAGATATTTAAGTATAAATTTTATTAATTAGAAGTTAAATTTTTAAATATTATTATTAGAAGAGAAGGTACTTATATAAATCTTAAAAAAATTAAGATTATAATAAATTAGAAGCTACTTAAAATAATTATTAATATTAAAAGTTTTATAGAATTTACTAGATTTTATTAATATTTTATTAAAGAATTTTTATAGATTCTTATACTTATTATTACTTTAGAGAAAAAAGTAACCTTATTTTTATAAACTTTAACTTACTAGATTATTTTTAAAATACTAAAAGTAGAATTTAGTAAGGAACTAATATTAAGATCCTTTAATTAGGATTAACTAGCTATTTTAAAAATTAATATTTTAGACTTTATATTTACTAGGGTACTATTATAATATAATAATAATAGAATTCTATATCTAGTAAGATTTTATTTAAAAAAAATAATTCTAATTAAGTATAATTATAAGATATATAATAAGGAATTACTAGTAATTATCTATTATTTAAAAAAATAAACCCTAGAATTAGAAGAATACTAGTATTTAATTAAGATTATAATTAATTATAAAAATCTAGAGTATTTTATAATAATTAAGATATTAAATTAATAATAAGCCTAATAATCTAAATTCTTATCTTACTTTAACTTTATAATTAATTATTACCTAGGTAAGTATAAGATAAAACTAAATAATTTAATTAGAAAGTTATAAGATTTTCTTAAAGAAAGGAATAAATACTTACTATACTAGAATTAAATAATATTAAAAAAAAAAATTTAGTAAGTTTCTTACCTAAATATTTAAAAAAATTATAAAATTAGTAGATATTATAATTAATCTAACTTTAAATTATTACTAGAAAAAAGTTAGTATACTTCTAGCTACTTAAGCTTAAAGAAGAAGAAATTATCTAGTTCTTTAAATAATTAAGAGAGTGCTTAAATAAAGATTATAAATAAAATCTAATTCTTAATAATATTTTAGAAAGTCTAGAAAAGGGCTATAATTATTATTTATTAATTATATTATTTAAATATACTTATTATTCTAGACTCTTATTTTACTATAACTAACTATATATCTCTAATATAGAAGAATTAAAGGTAGAACTAATATATAAATATTATAAGAATATAATTACTAGCTATTAAAATAGATTAAAGATTTATAAATTATTATTATAATTATATTACTAGTTTAGAATATTATAATTTATAAAGAAATAAATTTATAATTACTATACTTATAAATAATCTATATCTTATTAAGATAGGTATTAAAATATACTCTATTTCTTACTTATATTTAAGGATTCCTAAAAAAATATATTTATTAATTTTATTATATATTTACTCTAAAGCTTAGGCTTTAATATTATTATAATAATAATTAACTAATTAATAAAGTTTTAATATTATATTTCTTATAATAATATCTATAATACTAAAGAAACTACTTACCTATTTTAAGACTATATTTGGAAATTTTATAGATTTTTTAAATTTATTATATTTAATTAAGGATCTTAATTTATATTAATATTTTAGATATATTTAAATTATATTCTAAAAATAAGATTACTCTTATCTATTACTTACTATTTTAAGATTAATAAGTAAATTAAATATATAAATACTATTTTAGAATAATATTTATAAATTTATATTAATTACTTATAAGATAATTAGACTAAATAGCTACTTATAATAGAATTTACTATTAATAATATTAATTTTAAGATTACTAGATACTCTTTGTCACGGCGCGAAGCTGTAGTACCTATCTAGTTAGATTCTGCCTTAACTGTCCACCTTTATCCCTATATTTAAGCCATATTATCCTTGATCCTATTATAGCTCTTTAAGCTATATCCTATCTATTACCTAATACCTACTATTCTGCTATTCTATCTAGTTAGCTCCTAGTTAATAAATATTTAAATCTAACTCTATCCCTTAATATTATATAGCTCCTCTCTATTAGAAGTTAATTATTACTATTATACCTGCCTTATTACTTATACTATTTAAAAATATAAAAATTCTTTTATATAATATTCCTAATAAATTAAAATAATATATTATTAAGATATACTAGTTCTTTATTACTATTATAGAAAAATTTTATAAATTATTTATTTTATATTTTATTATTACTAACTTTCTTAACTATATTTAATAAAAAGATAATATAATTAAGTACTAGAAGATATAAGTTAAAGAAATTTAATAAGAGTTATTTAAAGTATTTATTTAAAATAATATATTTTTTTAATTATTATCTCTTTTTAAAAAAGATACTAATATTACTATCCCTTTTACTATTATTACTACTCTTATTATACTTATTTTTACTATCTATATCTCTAAATAACTTCTTAACCCTAATAAGTTTAATAGCTAATAAAGTAACTTAAGATACTTTATTTCTTAAATTTATTAAAAAATAATTATAAATCTTGACTATTTTTTAACCTTAAATAATAAAATAATTTATATAACTAGTTACTTTAAAAAAATCTTATATATTTAAATCTTACTATATATTTAAGATAAAATTTATAAATTAAATAATTATATTAAAATTTTAGAAATCTTAGAGAAAGTTTTTAGAAATCTAAATTTAGAAATTAATATTTATACTAACCTATTTTACTTCTAATAAATTTATTATAAGTTTAATATCTTTTTTACTAAATTTTAATACCTTATATTAAAAAAAAATATAAATAAAAATATTTTACTTATAATTTTAAAATAAGCTATTAATTAAGAACTTTAAGAAATATTAATATATTTTAAAGTCTTATTATAATACTATAACTTTATTAATTATCTATAAAATCTAGAAAATTACTATTATTATTATATAAGTATTATTCTATCCTTATTTATAAAAAATTCCTAGCCTTCTTAACCTATCTTAAAGCTAATTCTTATTACCTAAATTTTTATAATTTCTATTAATCCTATTATTACTACTACTCCTACTAAAGACCTAATAAACCTATTTATTACTTATTACCTTAATTATTAAACCTAATACTTATATTACTACTATAGTAGTACTAATTATCTAGTAGGTAATTATTTATATCCTAACTAAAGATTAACTAGCTATATTTCTATATCTACTACTAAACTAGATCTATACCTCTTATTAACTAGAATCTTACCTACTAAATACTCTATATCCTCTAAATTAGAAAATAAAGTATTCCTAACCTAAACTATAATTAGGGATACCCCTAGTACTCCCTCTATCTATTAAAGACTATAATAATTAAAATAATAATAAAGAAAGAAAGTTACTAATCTAAATTAATAATCTTATCTATTAATCTAGAAATTCTTAATAAAACTTTACTAATCTTTATAATAATTAATTCTAGAGCTAAGAATAAATATTTTATAGATTATAATTAGGCTATAAATAATTAACTAGAGATACTATTATTAAAGAATCCTATTTTATTAAAAAGATTTAATAGTACTTTAATAGAGTCTAGCTATATTATTTATTTTATTTATTTAATTTAAAGAATTTATAATTATACTAAAAAAAATATTACTTTTTTTATAACTTAATTTATATATTTTTTTATTATTCTTAACTTACTTTAATTAAAAATTTATAATCTTTAAATTAGATTTATTAATTATATTATTTTATTTAAAAGTCTTTATTATAAGAAGTACTATAATATATCTTTAAAATTTTATTATATAATATATTATTAAAAGCTTCTCCTTAATATCTTAACTCCCGCCCTAAATCTCTAAAGAACTAAGATATTACTAGAGTCTTAATTATTACCTATATTATATATACCTGCTATAGATACTAGATATTTATTATTATTATTATTAATATTAAAGCTACTCTAAACCCTATTACTATTATTAAATCTAAACTATAAGAATAATTATCTCTTAAATTTACTAAGTTCTATAATATATTCTTACTAAAGAAGGCTAAGTACTTACTATCTTACTAATCTAATAATTATAAGATTAAATTATTACTTAAAAAAACCCTATCTTTTAGAAGCCTATATAATATATCTTAAGATAAATTAAAAATTTTAAAGAAATAAATTAAAGAAAATCTAAAAAAAGATTTTATTTACTCTAGTTTTTTTCTTATTATATTCCCTATCCTATTTATAAAAAAACTTAAAGGAGGTCTATAATTTTATATAGATTATTAAGTCTTAAATATAATTATTATAAAAGATTATTATTTATTATTACTAATAAAAAAGATATTAAATAACCTAAAAAGAATAAAATATTTCTTAAAAATTAATATTATCTCTACTTTTAATAATTTATAGATTAAGAAAGAATAAGAATACTTTATTATTTTTTAAATTTAATTAAGCTTATTTAAATCCTTAATAATATTATTTAGGCTTACTAGAGCCCTAGTATTATTCTAGAGATTTATTAATAAAGTCTTATATAATTATTTAGATATTTTCTATATTATATATCTAGATAATATTCTAATTTATAGTTAAATCTATACTAAATATACTTATTATATCTAATAAGTATTAGAATATCTATAAGTAGTAGGATTTTATACTAAATTTAATAAATATAAATTTTTTATGCGTGAGATAAAGTTTTTAGAACTAATTATAGATAGAGATAGCTTTTAAATAAATTTTAATAAAGTAAAAATAATTATTAAGTAAGAAATATTAATCTATTTAATTAATATTTAAGCTTTTATTAGCTTTAGAAACTTTTATTACTAATTTATTTATAACTTTTTAAAAATTATTAGACTATTAGTTAACTTAATTAAGAAAAATATTAATTTTAACTAGATATTTACTTATTAAGAAATATTTAAATAATTAAAAGTTACTTTTATAAATATCTTAATACTAAAATCTTTTAACTAGTTAAAAAATATAATTCTAGAAATTAATATCTTTAATTATATATTTACTAGAATATTATTATAATATAATAATAAAAATATATTATATTTTATTATATTTTTCTCTAAGAAATATTCTATAATAAAATATAATTATAAGATTTATAATAAAAAATTATTAATTATTATTTATTATTTTAAAAAATAATATCCTAAATTAGAAGGAATTTTATTACTTATAAAGATTATTATAGATTACTAGAATCTAGAGTATTTTATATTAATTAAGCTATTAAATTATTAATAAGCCTGCTAGTCTAAATTTTTATTAA
Organism: Aspergillus ochraceoroseus IBT 24754; assembly: GCF_002846915.1. Taxonomy (NCBI): domain Eukaryota; kingdom Fungi; phylum Ascomycota; class Eurotiomycetes; order Eurotiales; family Aspergillaceae; genus Aspergillus; species Aspergillus ochraceoroseus. The sequence goes on along the minus strand of NW_024468487.1, from coordinate 37,747 downwards.
GATTTAATTTCTAAATATATTATTATTCTAGAAAGTTAGGTACTAAGCCTAATATACTAATTAGGAGGTTAAAGAACCTACTTAAGAAGGGGGATAAATAACTTTTTTATTAAAACTAGATTATTTTAAAATCTAAAAACCTATTACTTAAGATTATTACTAATTTAAGATTAAATATTAATAGCTAATATTAAGTATATTTTACTAAATAACCTACTACTAATAAATTAATCTTCCTGCTACTAATATTATAACTACTATTTAATAAAGCTTATCTATAAGATAAAAAGCTCTAATTTATTCTAAATATTCTAAAGAATAATTTATTAAGATACTCTAATATTATACTAGCTAATTATAGATATACTAGTCTATACCTAAGATATTAAAACTAACTTTATATATTTAATTATAATAAAATAAAAGTTAAAATACTAAAATTTTATTATAAAAATCTTATTACTAGATATTTTAGAAAAACTAAAATATATAAACTAATATTATATAAATATTTCTAGTTTAAGATTTATAAATATATTAATTAATAAGTTTAAAATTATTACCTCTATTATTAAATTATTCCTTTCTAAGAAATAAAGTAAGGAGTACTAAAATCTTTATTAATTCTTAAATATATCTAATAAAATATAAGTATAAACTTTATTATATACTTATTATTAAGTAATAGTTATAATACTATTTTAATTATAATTAATTATTTAATAAAAATAAAGTACTTTCTTCCCTATACTAGAATAATTAATATTAAAGAAGTAATTAATCTATACTTTAAATATATTTAAAAATTCTATAATATTCTTAAAATAATTATATTAGATTATAGAGTCTAGTTTATTATTACTTTCTAGAAATATTTAATATCTTATTTAAAAATTTATAATCTATTATTTATTATTTATTATCTTAAGATTAATAGCTAAATTAAATATATTAATACTATTTTAGAATAATATTTATAAGTATATATATTATACTTATAAAATAATTAATTTAAATAATTATTAATAACTAAATTTACTATTAATTTTATCTACTCTAAATCTATAAGAGTATTACTATTTATAGCTAATTATAGATTCTATCTAATATTAAGATTTAAATTAAACTATCTTACTATCTACTTTACTAAAAAAAATACTAAAAAGTTTATTAATACTATATATAAGATTTATAAGTTTATTTATATTAAAATTTTATTTACTTAAGCTTATTATAAAATATAAATTAATTATTAAAAGTAATTTATATATTACTATATTATAAAGTAAGAAGTCTAGTTAAATATTTATAATATTTAAATACTTTACTTATAAAAGAAATTAGACTAAAAAAATTTTAAACTATATTATATTAAAAGAATTATTAGCCTGTATACTTATAAATTTAAATTATTTAAAAATATAAGAATTTATTTTATATTTAATATATTTTTACTTTATTCTATTACTAATAACTCTTTATTTAATTAATATCCTAATCTACTATTACTTATTAAAGTAGAAGAATTAAAAAAATAAGAAATTAAGAAAATCCTTAATTTCTAATAAATTTATTAAGATTATAGTAAATCTAAGCTATAATATATTATTAAGTAGATTAAATATAATAAATTAATTAAAGAGCCTGTTAAGTATCTAGAGAATACTTATTAACTAGTAAATAATTACTACCTCTATTATCCTAAGAAATCCTAGCTAATTCCTCCCTAGTCTTAATAAAGCTTAATCCTAAGAAGAGAGGTACTATTATAGTATAAAATTATAATACCTATCTAGTTAGATTCTACCTTAATTATCTACTTTTATTCCTATATTTAAGCTATATTATTCTTAATCCTATTATAGCTCTTCAAGCTATATCCTGTCTATTACCTAATACTTATTATTCTGCTATTCTGTCTAGTTAGCTCCTAGTCAATGAATATCTAAATCTGACTCTGTCCCCTGACACTCTTTATTCTTTATTTTATATAATTTTAACCTTTATATAAGATTTAAGCCTATTCTATCTAATTATTATTTATAAACTTATAATACCCACTAGTTTATCCTAATTATAAAGTAGATATAAAAATATTACTATACTATTATAGTTATTACTTAAGCCTACTATAAATATTATACTTATTAGAAATATTATCCTACTAGATATTATATTAAGAATTAATTAATCTAATTAAATATTAAGAATATTATAATTTTATACCTTTAAAAAAAATTAGACTAGAAAAATCTAGATTCCTTTCTTATTAAAAGAATTATTAGCCCTTATATTTATAAACTAGATCTATCTAAGAATATAAAAATATATCTAATATTTTATATTAAATTATTATACCTAATTATTAAAAACTTATTATCTAGATAAGAGAAAATTAAATTCCTATATATTAAAATTAATAATATTAAAAAATAAAAGATTAAAAAAGTAATTAATTCTTACTAGAATTATTATAATTAAGGTAGCTACTTATATTTAAAGTATATTATTAAATAGATTAAATATCTTATAATTATTAAAATTCTTACTAAATATTTAGAAAATACTACTAAATATATTACTATTTTTTATTATTATTACTCTAAAAAGCCTAAATCTTAAAAATACTTTACTAGAGCTTAGCTTAAGAAAGAGAATACTATTATAGTATAATTATATATTTATTTAATTAGATTTTACCTTAATTATTTACCTTTATTTCTATATTTAAGCTATATTACTCCTAATCCTATTATAGCTTTTCAAGCTATATCCTTATCCTAACCTAATCTCTACCTATTATACCTATACATAGATAGCCTAAATATACACCCTGCTATTAGCTACACCTACTGCCTGTCTGCCCTCCATGACAAGTTTCTATATAATAAGTTATTATATCTTTTTCTATCTCCTTATTATAAAAGTTAGATAAGAATATTAAATAAAGAAGTAGAATAATCTTTAATTTATATATTTTTATTTATTAATAATTTATAAAATTAACTTCTTTAGCTCTAGAATTAATTATAATATAAATTAGTATTTTTAGATTTTTTTAATATAATTATACCTACTATATTATTAAGTTAGTATATATATAATAAAGATTAAAAGACTTAGTTAATTTAATAATAATATAGAATAAATAGAATAATATATCTAGTAATAAGAACTTCTATATATATTTTAGTACTAGGTAGTAATTATAGCTAGGTAGACTTTATTTTCTAAGTTAGGTAGGATATTAAGAAAGTATAGTTAGTTAGATTTCTCTAGAATAATAAAGTAATTATTTTAAGCTATAATATAGGAAGTAGGTAATACTATAATAAGAATTAGGCTAGAATAATATACTAGTATATTTATTTACTCTTAAATTTATATAAAATATTAATTAAATAAAAAGTAATTTTTTATATAATATACTTTATTTTTATAATAACAATATTTCTTATACTTATATTATTCTTTCTTAGAAAAGTATAATATATAATAAGTATAGAATAAATCTATAGTATCTAAATCTCTTCTAAGTATAGAGAGTATAATTAGGTAACTAGATAGGATAGAATTAAAGAGATTCCTTAGTATTACTAGACTAGAATAGTAAGAACTAGATATTAGGCAGGAATAAGATACTTATAACTAGTATTAGTAGTAATAATTTTCTACTAACTAGAAATAATTAGTATATTTTTAGAAGTTTTAAAATAAAATAGAGTTATAAAGTAATATATTTTAGAATTTAATTAAAATATTTTAAATTAAAAAGAATATTAAGAAATTATTAAGTATTTTTTTTTAAAATAAAATAATAAAACTTTATAAAATAAATATTAAAATCTAAGTTTTTTTATTTTTAATTATAGAAATAATTTTAAGTATTTTAAATTTAATTAGGGTCTTTAAATATTATTTCTAGATAATTAAGTAAGTTAAGATAATCTAGAAATTAAAGAATATTAAATTTTATTTTAAATAAGATTAATTTATAAGCCTTTTTAATTAAATATTTTACTATATAGATTAGTTAGGCCTTAATAACTAGAAAATAATCTAGATTAGTATCTATTTTATTATAAATTTATTATATAAAATAATAGAAATTAGAATAAGTACTATTAAATTTTTATAAGTTAGGGAGTTTCTTACTAAAATAGGTATTAAAAAGAGAATTAGTAAAAATAAGTATAAATACTTTTATTATATTAGTTATTATAATTTTAATAAGGGAGGCATATTTAATAAAAGTAGGAATAATAATAGAAGTAAATATAATAAAGATAATAATAACTTATAATATAATAAATATATATTTAAATTTAATTAATTTTTATTAAATTATTTTTAATTTTTTTTTCTAGTATAGTACTACTTTCTTCTTCTTAACTAGCTTTAAACTAACTTTATTAACTTAATTTTAAAGAGTATAAATCTTTTTCTCTAGAAAATTAGTATATTTATTATAAGATTTAAAATAAATAATCTAGATAATAAGATTATTAATAATATAGCTTATAAATTCTTTAATTAAGTCTATAATTAGGGATAATTTAGATTATTTTAATATATTAGTAATAACTATACCTAGGATAGGAGCTATATAATATTATAAAGGGTAGGTAGGTAGTAAATATAATTAATAATAGGATATATATTTAGGCTATTTATATATAAGTATAATAAATAAAGGTTAGGTTAAGATAAGAATATAGCTTAAAGAGCTATAATAGGATTAGGAGTAATATAGCTTAAATATAGAAATAGAGGTGGATAGTTAGGGCAGAATCTAATTAGATAGGTATATAGCTATGCCATGACAATAAATATTATATTAATAAAGTATTATTATGCCTCTAGAAGTATAATCTTTATATAAAACTCTTAAAGTATAGCTTTTACTAGGAGGAAGTATATTTTCTTAACTTTATTATAAGAATTAAAGGAATCTAAATAAATTCTAAGTAAGTATATACTATAAATAACTAGCTAGAACTATACTTATTCTATAATATTTAAATATTCCTAGGATTTATAAAATATTTTTAAAAATTTATTTACTAGTACTCTAAGATTACTACCTTATTAAGTAACATGCTAAAAGAAATAGTAAAAGGGAAAAAGAGTAGCCTCTTTAATATAATAAAGAATAGTTAAAGTACCTTTAAGGTACTAAAGTAGGTATTTTCTAGACTACCTATACTATAATATTTTAATCTAGAAAAAGAGATATTCCTAGTAATTAATATATTAAGATTTATAATTATAGAAATCTTAATATAATATAATAATATCTAGTCTATAAAAATATAATATATTATTTAGTAATTTATAGTCTTCTACTTAAGAAAATTAATTAAGGTAAAGAAAAGATATAAAACTTATAATTAAGAATTTCTAGCTATAATAAAATATTTTAAAATATAATACTATTATTTTAAAGATAATTTATATATAATATATATATAAATAAATTATATAAATCTAAAATATTTTTATATTATAAAAATTCTAAATTAATATTAAATTAGATAGATTAAGCTCTTAATAATATATAATTTCTAGATTAAATATTAATCTAGTAATTTTAACTTAATTAATATATTTTTAAGGTAAAAAGATTATAAACCTACTTAATAAAATATAGTTAAGGGACTCTTACTTATACTTTAAGTAAAATTAAGAGATTTATAAAATAATTAAGATAAAAATAAAATAATAGCTTCTTAAAAGACCTTAATTATATAATTAAAAAATCTAGAACTTTTAATCTAAAGAATACTAGTATAAAAAGTAGCTAGTAATAAGTAAGCCTATAAGATACTATTAACTACTTTATAAGACTTATTTTAGAAAATATAATATAAGAATACTTATATAAGTTAAATTTAAAGTAATACTAGTAAAGAATATCTAGTATACTAGAAATATATTTAAATAGTAAAGAAACTACCTAAATAAAAAGTAATAAAATAGTTTAAGAATAATATTAAATAAAGATAAATTTATAAGAATAAATAATATATTAATAATAATAAGCTAGTATAATATAATAAAATTATTTATATTTTTTTTAATTAAATAGTATACTAAAAATTATTATAAATATATTATAATAACCTATATATAGGCTACTTTAATTAAGAAAAAATATTAGATCTTATTAAATAAAAGTTTTATTAAGATATCTTATAATATAATATTAAAAAGTATATAAAAAGTTATCTAATTTACTAAAAACTGTCATGGCGCGAAGCTATAGTACCTATCTAGTTAGATTCTGCCTTGACTGTCTGCCCTTATCCCTATATTTAAGCTATGTTATCCTTAATCCTATTATAGCTCTTCAAGCTATGTCCTATTTATTACCTAGCACCTACTATTCTACTATTCTATCTAGTTAGCTCCTAGTTAATAAATATCTAAATCTAATTCTATCCCCTAATATTATATAGCTCCTCTTTACTAGAAATTAATTACTACTATTATGCCTATCTTATTACTTATACTACTTAAAGATATAGAAACCCTCTTATATAATACTCTTAATAAATTAAGATAGTATATTATTAAGATATACTAGTTTTCTATTACTACTATAGAAAAATTTTATAAATTATTTATTTTATACTTTACTATTATTAATTTTCTTAATTATATTTAATAAAAAGATAGTATAATTAAGTACTAGAAGATATAAATTAAAGAAACCTAAAAGAAGCTATTTAAAATACTTACTTAGAATAATATATCTTCTTAATTATTATCTTCTTTTAAAAAAGATATTAATATTATTATTTCTTTTATTATTATTATTATTTTTATTATACTTATTTTTATTACCTAAATTTCTAAATAACTTCCTAATCCTAATAAATTTAATAATTAATAAAATAACTTAAGATACTTTACTTCTTAAATCTATTAAAAAATAATTATAAACCTTAATTATTTTCTAATCTTAAATAGTAGAATAGCTTATATAACTAGTTACCTTAAAGAAACCCTATATACCTAAATCTTATTATATATTTAAGATAAAACCTATAAATTAAATAATTATATTAAGATTTTAGAAATCTTAGAGAAAGTTTTTAAAGATCTAAATCTAGAAGCTAATATTTATATTAATTTATTCTATCTTTAATAAACTTATTATAAGTTTAGTATCTTTTTTATTAAATTCTAATATCTTATATTAAAAGAGAATATAAATAAAGATATCTTACTTATAATTCTAGAATAGACTATTAATTAAGAACTTTAAGAGATATTAATATACTTTAAGGCTCTATTATAATATTATAACTTTATTAATTACCTATAAAATCTAGAAAATTACTATTATTATTATATAAGTACTATCCTACCTTTATTTATAAAGAATTCCTAGCCTCCTTAATCTATTTTAAAGCTAATTTCTACTACCTAAATTCTTGTAGTCCCTATTAATCCTATTATTACTATTATTCCTATTAAAGATCTAATAGACCTATTTATTACCTATTATCTTAATTATTAAACCTAATACCTGTGTTACTACTATAGTAGTACTAACTACCTAGTAGGTAGCTACCTGCACCCTAATTAAAGACTAACTAGCTATACTTCTATATTTACTACTAAACTAGACCTATACCCCCTATTAACTAGAACCCTGCCTGCTAAATACCCTGTATTCCTTAAATTAGAAAATAGAATATCCCTAACCTAAATTATAATTAGAGATATTTCTAGTACTCCCTTTACTTATTAAAGACTATAATAGCTAGAATAATAGTAGAGAAAGAAAGTTACTAATTTAAATTAATAATCCTACTTATTAACCTAGAAATCCTTAATAAGACTTTACTAATTTTTATAATAATTAACTCTAGAGTTAAGAATAAATATTTTATAGATTATAATTAGACTATAGATAATTAATTAAAAATACTATTATTAAGAAATCCTATTTTATTAAGAAGATTTAATAATATTCTAGTAAAGTCTAGTTATATTACTTATTTTATTTATTTAACTTAAAGAATTTATAACTATATTAAAAAGAATACTATTTTTTTTATAACCTAATTTATATATTTTTCTATTATTCTTAGCTTATCTTAATTAAAGACTTATAATCCCTAAATTAGATTTATTAATTATACTATTCTATTTAAAAGCCTTTATTATAAGAAATATTATAATATATCTCTAAAGTTTATAAAGATTTTAATATTATATAATATATTATTAAAAGCTTTTTTTTAATATCTTAATTCTTACTTTAAATTTCTAAAGAACTAAGATATTATTAAAATCTTAATTACTACTTATACTATATATACCTACTATAAATACTAGATATTTATTACTACTATTACTAATATTAAAGCTACTTTAAATCCTATTATTATTATTAAATCTAAGCTATAAGAGTAACTACTCCCTAAGTTTATTAAATTCTATAATATATTCTTATTAAAGGAGGCTAAGTACCTGCTACTCTACTAATCTAATAATCATAAGATTAAACTACTATCTAGAAAAATTCTACCTTTTAGAAACTTATATAGTATATCCTAAGATAAATTAAAAGTTTTAAAAGAATAGATTAAAAAAAATCTAAAAAAAGATTTTATTTATTCTAGTTTTTTTTTTATTATATTTCCTATTTTATTTATAAAAAAATCTAAAGGAGGCTTATAATTTTATATAGATTACTAAGCTTTAAATATAATTATTATAAAAAATTATTACTTACTACTACTAATAAAAGAGATATTAAATAACTTAAAAAAGATAAGATATTTCTTAAAAATTAATATTATTTTTACTTTTAATAATCTATAGATTAAAAAAGGATAAGAATATCTTACTATTTTTTAAATTTAATTAAGCTTATTTAAATTCTTAATAATATTATTTAGACTTACTAGAGCCCTAGTATTATTTTAGAGATTTATAAATAAAGCTTTATATAATTACCTAGATATCTTCTATATTATATATCTAGATAATATTCTAATTTATAGTTAAACCTATACTAAATATACCTATTATATTTAATAAATATTAGAATACTTATAAGTAGTAAGACTTTATATTAAATTTAGTAAATATAAATTTTTTATGCATGAGATAAAGTTTCTAGAACTAATTATAAGTAAAGATAGCTTTTAAATAAATTTTAATAAAGTAAAAATAATTATTAAGTAAGAAATACTAACTTATTTAACTAATATTTAAGTCTTTATTAATTTTAGAAACTTTTACTATTAATTTATCTATAATTTTTTAAAAATTATTAGACTATTAGTTAACCTAATTAAAAAAGATATTAATTTTAACTAGATACTTGCCTGCTAAGAAATATTTAAATAATTAAAAGCTACTTTTATAAATACCCTAATATTAAAATTTTTTAACTAGTTAAAAGATATAATTCTAGAAATTAATATTTCTAATTATATATCTGCTAAAGTATTATTATAATATAATAATAAAAATATATTATACTTTATTATATTTTTCTTTAAAAAATATTTTATAATAAAATATAATTATAAGATTTATAATAAAGAATTATTAGTTATTATTTATTACTTTAAAGAATAATATTCTAAACTAGAAGAGATTTTATTATTTATAAAGATTATTATAGATTACTAGAATCTAGAGTATTTTATATTAACTAAGCTATTAAATTATTAATAAGCCTACTAATCTAAATTTTTATTAAAATTTAATTTCTAAATATATTACTATTCTAGGAAGTTAAGTACTAAGCCTAATATACTAACTAGGAGGTTAGAAGACTTACTTAAGAAGGAGAATAAATAATTTCTTTACTAGAGCTAGACTATTCTAAAATTTAAAAACCTGCTACCTGAGACTATTACTAATCTAAGATTAAATATTAATAGCTAATACTAAATATACTTTATTAAATAACTTACTATTAATAAATTAATCTTCCTATTATTAATATTATAATTACTATTTAATAGAGCTTATCTATAAGATAAGAAGTTCTAGTTTATTTTAAATATCTTAAAGAATAATTTACTAAGATACTTTAATATTATACTAGCTAATTATAGATATATTAGTCTATATTTAAGATATTAAGACTAACTTTATATACCTAATTATAATAAGATAAAAGTTAAAATATTAAAACTTTATTATAAAAACCCTACTACTAAATATTCTAGAAGAACTAAAATATATAAACTAATATTATATAAATACTTCTAGTCTAGAATCTATAAATATATTAATTAATAAGTCTAGAATTATTACTTTTACTACTAAATTATTTCTTTTTAAGAAATAAAGTAAGAAGTACTAAAGTCTTTATTAATTTTTAAATATACCTAGTAAGATATAAGTATAGACTTTATTATATATTTATTATTAAATAATAGCTATAATATTATTTTAGTTATAATTAATTATTTAATAAAGATAAAGTACTTCCTTTCCTATATTAGAATAATTAATATTAAAGAAGTAATTAATCTATACTTTAAGTATATCTAGAAATTCTATAATATTCTTAAAATAATTATATTAGATTATAGAGTCTAGTTTATTATTATTTTCTAGAAATACTTAATATCCTACTTAAAGATTTATAACTTATTATTTATTACTTATTATTCTAAGATTAATAGTTAAATTAAATATATTAATATTATTTTAGAATAATACTTGTAAGTATATATATTATACTTATAAAATAATTAATTTAAATAATTATTAATAATTAAGTTTATTACTAACTCTATTTATTCTAAGTTTATAAGAATATTATTATTTATAGCTAATTATAGATTCTATCTAATATTAGGATTTAAATTAAGCTATTCTATTATCTATTTTATTAAAAAAGATATTAAGAAGTTTACTAATATTATATATAAGATTTATAAGTTTATCTATATTAAGATTTTATTTATTTAAGCCTGTTATAAAGTATAAGCTAATTACTAAAAGTAATCTATATATTACTATATTATAGAATAAGAAGTCTAGCTAGATATCTATAATATTTAAATACTTTACCTATAGAAGAAATTAAACTAGAAGAATTTTAAACTATACTATATTAAAAGAATTATTAGCCTATATACTTATAAATTTAAATTACTTAAAAATATAAGAATCTATTCTATATTTAATATATCTTTACTCTATCCTATTATTAATAATTCTCTACCTAATTAATACTTTAATCTATTACTATCTATTAAAGTAGAAGGATTAAAAAAATAAGAAGTTAAGGAAGTTCTTAATTCTTAATAAGTTTATTAAAATTATAATAAATCTAAACTATAATATATTATTAAGTAAATTAAGTATAATAAGTTAATTAAAGAGCCTGCTAAATATCTAGAGAATATTTACTAACTAATAAATAATTACTATCTTTATTATCCTAAGAAACCCTAGCTAATTCCTCCCTAGTCTTAATAGAGCTTAATCCTAAGGAGAGGAGTATTATTATAGTATAAAGCTATAGTACTTATCTAGTTAGATTCTATTTTAATTATTTACCTTTATTCCTATATTTAAACTATATTATCCTTAATCCTATTATAGCTCTTTAAGCTATATCCTATCTATTACCTAGCACCTACTATTCTGCTGTTCTGTCTAGTTAGCTCCTAGTCAATGAATATCTGAATCCGACTCTGCCCCCTGATAAAAATAAAGATACCTAGATAGCTTCTATAAGACTAGCTTATAAAGCTCTTAATACTAGAATATTCTTAATAGAACCTAATTCTAAACTTTATTATAGGCTTATTACTATTAATATAAAAAAGATATATATATAATACTATTTTAATAATTATAAACTAATATATTAAGGGAGTTAAATATCTTTTAATAATAAAAAATATTAATATTAAGAAACTAGTTAATATATTTATAAAAAAGATTATACTTAAAATAAAAGTATTAAGGAGTCTAGTAAGTAATTATAGCTTACTCTTTATTAATAAATATTAGATCTAGCTATATTAAGGGCTTTAAATTAAAGGATAACTAAGTACTATATTCTATCTATAGATAGATAACTAAATAAAATATTAGAACTAGATATTAGAGATCTATTTAAGGATTTATATTAATTATTAATAAATTAATTAAATAAATTTACTAAGTATAGCAGAATTTATATATAATAATATAAAAAATATATTATTAGGAATATTCTCTTATAAAATATAGTATAATTACTAGCTAGTACTACTTAAGCTTGCTAATATTAGGGATTCCAGCTGTCAGGGTGCAGAGTTAGATTTAGATATTCATTGACTAGGAGCTAACTAGATAGAATAGTAGAATAGTAGGTATCAGGTAATAGATAGGATATAGCTTGAAGAACTATAATAGGATTAAGGATAATATAGCTTAAATATAGGAATAAAGGTAGATAATTAAGGTAAAATCTAACTAGATAAGTATTATAATTTTATACTATAATAGTACCTCCCTTCTTAAGATTAAACTTTATTAAGATTAAGGAGAAATTAGCTAGGGCTTTTTAGAATAATAAAGATAGTAATTATTTACTAGTTAGTAAGTATTTTTTAGATATTTAATAAGTTCTTTAATTAGCTTATTATATTTAATTTATTTAATAATATATTATAACTTAAGTTTACTATAATTTTAATAAATTTATTAGAAATTAAGAACTTTTTTAATTTTTTATTCTTTTAATCTTTTTACTTTAATAAGTAGTAATAAATTAAGATATTAATTAAATAAAGAATTATTAGTAATAAAATAAAATAAAAATATATTAAATATAAAATAAATTCTTATATTTTTAGGTAATTTAAATTTATAAATATATAAATTAATAATCTTTTTAATATAATATAATTTAAAATTCTTTTAATTTAATTTTTTTTATAAATAGAATATTTAAATATTATAAATATTTAGCTAGATTTCTTATCCTATAATATAATAATATATAGATTATTTTTAATAATTAATTTATATTTTATAATAGACTTAAGTAAATAAAATCTTAATATAAATAAATTTATAAATTTTATATATAATATTAGTAAATTTCTTAATATTTTTCTTAATAAAATAAATAGTAAAATAACTTAGTTTAAATTTTAATATTAGATAAAATTTATAATTAGCTATAAATAATAATACTTCTATAAATTTAGAGTAAATAGAGTTAGTAATAAATTTAATTATTAATAATTATTTAAACTAATTATTTTATAAATATAATATATATACTTATAAATATTATTTTAAAATAATATTAGTATATTTAATTTAATTATTAATTTTAGAGTAATAAATAATAAATAATAAGTTATAGATTTTTAGGTAGGATATTAGATATTTTTAAAAAATAATAATAAATTAAACTTTATAATCTAATATAATTATTTTAGGAATATTATAAAGTTTTTAAATATATTTAAAGTATAGATTAATTATTTCTTTAATATTAATTATCTTAATATAAGAAAGAAAGTACTTTATCTTTATTAAATAATTAATTATAACTAGAATAATATTATAGCTATTACTTAATAATAAGTATATAATAAAGTCTATACTTATATCTTACTAAGTATATTTAGAAATTAATAGAAGTCTTAATACTTCTTATTTTATTTTTTAAGAATAAGTAATTTAGTAATAGAGATAATAATTCTAGATTTATTAATTAATATATTTTTAAATCCTAGGCTAGAAATATTTATATAATATTAATTTATATATTTTAATTTTTCTAGAATATTTAGTAATAGGATTTTTATAATAAAATCTTAATATTTTAACTTTTATCTTATTATAATTAAGTATATAAAGTTAGTCTTAATATCTTAAATATAGACTAGTATATTTATAATTAGCTAATATAATATTAAGATATCTTAATAAATTATTCTTTAAAATATTTAAAATAGACTAGAGCTTTTTATCTTATAGATAAGTTTTATTAAATAGTAATTATAATATTAGTACTAGGGAGATTAGTTTATTAATAATAGATTATTTAATAAAGTATACTTAATATTAGCTATTAATATTTAGTCTTAGATTAGTAGTAATCTTAAGTAATAAATTTTTAGATTTTAGAATAGTATAGCTCTAGTAAAGAAGTTATTTATTCTTTTTTTTAAGTAGGTCCTCTAATTTCCTAATTAATATATTAAATTTAATACCTAACTTTCTAGAATAGTAATATATTTAGAAATTAAATCTTAATAAAAATTTAGATTAGTAAGCTTATTAATAATTTAATAATTTAATTAATATAAAATATTCTAGATTCTAGTAATTTATAATAATTTTTATAAGTAATAAAATCTCTTTTAATTTAAGATATTATTTTTTAAAATAATAAATAATAATTAATAATTTTTTATTATAAATCTTATAATTATATTTTATTATAGAATATTTCTTAAAAAAAATATAATAAAATATAATATATTTTTATTATTATATTATAATAATACTCTAGTAAATATATAATTAGAGATATTAATTTCTAGAATTATATTCTTTAATTAGTTAAAAAATTTTAATATTAGAATATTTATAAAAATAGCTTTTAATTATTTAAATATTTCTTAATAAATAGATATCTAGTTAAAGTTAATATCTTTTTTAATTAGATTAATTAATAATCTAATAATTTTTAAAAAATTATAAATAAATTAGTAATAAAAGTTCCTAAAATTAATAAAGACTTAAATATTAATTAAATAAATTAATATTTTCTATTTAATAATTATTTTTACTTTATTAGAATCTATTTAAAAGCTATTTTTATCTATAATTAGTTTTAGGAACTTTATCTTATATATAAAGAATTTATATTTATTAAATTTAGTATAAAGTTCTATTATTTATAAGTATTCTAATACTTATTAGATATAATAAATATATTTAATATAAATTTAGCTATAAATTAAAATATTATCTAGATATATAATATAAAAAATATCTAGATAATTATATAAAACTTTATTAATAAATCTCTAGAATAATACTAAAATTCTAATAAGCCTAAATAATATTATTAAAGATTTAAATAGACTTAATTAAGTTTAAAAGATAATAAGATATTCTTATCTTTTTTTAATTTATAGATTATTAAAAGTAGAAATAATATTAATTTTTAAAAAATACTTTATTTTTTTTAGATTATTTAATATCTTTTTTATTAATAATAGTAAGTAATAATCTTTTATAATAATTATATTTAAGACTTAATAATTTATATAAAATTATAGGCCTTCTCTAGATTTCTTTATAAATAAGATAGAAAATATAATAAAAAAAAAACTAGAATAAATAAAATCTTTTTTTAAATTTTTTTTAATCTATTTCTTTAAAACTTTTAATTTATCTTAAGATATACTATATAGGCTCCTAAAAGGTAAAATTTTTCTAGATAATAATTTAATCTTATAATTATTAGATTAGTAAAATAGTAAATATTTAGCCTTTTTTAGTAAGAATATATTATAGAACTTAATAAACTTAAGAGATAGTTATTCTTATAATTTAGATTTAATAATAATAATAGGATTTAGAGTAGCTTTAATATCTATAATAATAGTAATAAATATCTAGTATTTATAGTAAGTATATATAATATAAGTAGTAATTAAGATTCTAGTAATATCTTAATTCTTTAGAAATTTAGAATAAAAATTAAAATATTAAGAAAAAGCTTTTAATAATATATTATATAATATTAAAATCTTTATAAATTTTAGAGATATATTATAGTACTTTTTATAATAAAGACTTTTAAATAAAATAATATAATTAGTAAATCTAATTTAGGAATTATAAGTCTTTAATTAAAATAAGTTAAGAATAATAAAAAAATATATAAATTAAATTATAAAAAAAATAGTATTTTTTTTAGTATAGTTATAAATTTTTTAAATTAAATAAATAAAATAAATAATATAATTAAATTTTATTAAAGTATTATTAAATCCCCTTAATAAAATAAGATTCTTTAATAATAATATTTTTAATTAATTATTTATAATTTAATTATAGTTTATAAAATATTTATCCTTAACTTTAGAATTAATTATAATAAAGATTAGTAAAATCTTATTAAAAGTTTCTAAATTAATAAATAAGATTATTAATTTAAATTAATAATTTTTTTTTCTACTATTATTCTAGCTATTATAACCTTTAATAAGTAAAAAGAGTACTAGAGATATCTCTAATTATAATTTAGGTTAGAAATATTCTATTTTCTAATTTAGGGAATAAGAAATATTTAATAAATAGGATTTTAATTAATAGAGAGTATAGGTCTAGTTTAATAATAAATATAAAGATATAGCTAGTTAGTCTTTAATTAGGGTATAAGTAATTACTTACTAGGTAATTAGTATTATTATAATAGTAATATAGATATTAGGTTTAATAATTAAGGTAATAAGTAGTAAATAAGTTTATTAAGTCTTTAGTAGAAGTAGTAATAATAATAAGATTAATAAGGTCTATAGGAATTTAAGTAGTAGGAGTTAGCTTTAAAATAGATTAAAAAGGCTAGAAATTCTTTATATATAGGGATAAAGTAGTACTTATATAATAATAGTAGTAATTTTCTAAATTTTATAGATAATTAGTAAAATTATAATATTATAATAAGATTTTAAAGTATATTAATATTTCTTAAAGTTTTTAATTAATAGCTTATTTTAGAATTATAAATAAGATATCTTTATTTATATTTTTTTCTAATATAAGATATTAAAATTTAATAAAAAAGATATTAAATTTATAATAAATTTATTAAAAATAGAATAAATTAATATAAATATTAATTTTTAAATTTAGATTTTTAAAAGCTTTTTTTAAGATTTCTAAAATCTTAATATAATTATTTAATTTATAAATTTTATTTTAAATATATAATAAGATTTAGGTATATAAGATTTTTTTAAGATAATTAATTATATAAACTATTTTATTATTTAAAGTTAAAAAATAATTAAGATTTATAATTATTTTTTAGTAAATTTAAAAAGTAAAGTATCTTAAATTACTTTATTAATTATTAAACTTATTAAAGTTAGGAAGTTATTTAAAAATTTAAATAATAAGAATAAATATAATAAGAATAATAATAATAATAAAAAAAATAATAATATTAATATCTTTTTTAAAAGAAAATAATAATTAAAAAGATATATTATTTTAAGTAAGTACTTTAAATAACTCTTATTAGATTTCTTTAACTTATATTTTCTTATACTTAATTATACTATTTTTTTATTAAATATAATTAAAAAGATTAATAATAATAAAGTATAAAGTAAATAATTTATAAAATTCTTTTATAATAATTATAAAGAACTAGTATATTTTAATAATATATTATCTTAATTTATTAAGAATATTATATAGAAAGGTTTTTATACTTTTGAATAATATAGGTAATAAGATAGGTATAATAATAGTAATTAACTCTTAATAAAGAGGAGCTATATAATATTAGGATATAAAATTAGATTTAGATATTTATTAATTAGGAGCTAATTAAATAGAATAGTAAAATAATAAGTATTAGATAATAAATAAGATATAGCTTAAAGAGCTATAATAGAATTAAGAATAATATAGTTTAAATATAGGAATAAAGGTAGACAGTTAAGGCAGAATCTAACTAGATAGGTACTACAGCTTCGCGCCGTGACACCAGCATAGTTATAGTAGTAGGAAAATAGCTTAACCAACTATAAGTAAAATACTAGTAACTAGAAAAGAGCTTGTACTATACTACTAAATAGCAAGTAAGGAGCTATAATAGGAGATATTACCTAATTAACTACTATATAGGCTAATAAGTACTACTATTTATAAAGAATATCCACACGTGGAGGCCTAGTAAGAAGCTAGATACTAAATATAAAGGACTATTTAAAATAGTTAAAATAATAGGCTAATAAGTATATTACCTATAATTATCTAGATTATATAGGAAAATTTACCTAGTCTTTTATATATTACTTTTTAAGAAATAGAATATAAGAGATAGTAACTTACTAGTACTACTCTAGCTAGTTATTATTAATAATAAAGAAAAATAAGAGATAGAATAAATTATTATATAATAAAAATTATATAGTAAAGATTAATATCTAATTAAATAAAAAAAATAACTAATATATAAGAATATATAATAATTAGTAAAAAGTTTAGAAAATATATAAGATATCCTAAATAAATTTTATTATATAAATAAAATATAAGTAGGGTACTAGTAAGATACTATAAATAAATAAAATATAAAAATAATAGATTAATAAGATTAAAGAATTAAAAAAATTATAAAAATATATTAATAGTATTACTCTTCCTTTTTTTCTTACTAGATTTTAAGGTTTAATAGAGGTATACTATAGGTATTAAGGAATTTTAAAAAAATAACTTAATTTTACTATATAAGAATAGAAATAGTATATACTAGTATTATAATATTAATAAATTCCCTAATTATTATAATTATTTTAAACCTCCTTATTATTATTCTCTAACTCTACTATGCTACCTCTAATACACTATATATTAAGTAGCTAAAATAGATTATAATTAATAAACTATAATAATCTTTTTATCTAGTTCTTAGTCTTAAGGTAATAAATAAAAACCTAGATAGTATAGATCTAGCAAGCACAAGCTATTATATTTATTACCCTACTAGATATTACCTAGATCTTGCTAAGACTAGCATATATAGGTAGGATAATAGAGAAATACTTTTTATATAAATAAGTATATTAAATATACTATTATCCTAAGTTTAGATATATATAAGAATAAATTTTTATAGGGCTATTATCTATATATTATTAAAACTTAATATAATATAAGTAATATAGTATCTATATAATAGTAAATAAGCTAGTAGGGGCAACTAGAATAGCTAGAGCAGCTGAAGCTATAGTAGCAGCAGGAATAACAAGAGCTAGCATGATAATAATAATAGTAGTAGCTAGGGTTATAGTAGCTAAAGTGGTAGAGAAAGAGATAGTAAGAGTTACTATAATATTAGAAGTAACTATAGTAATAGAAAATATAGAGGATATAGTCCTACTAAATAATAAAGTAATAATAGCAGGGACTATAAGAAATATACTAGTAATAATAAAAATTATAGGTATTATAATTAGTATAAATATAAAAAAGATTAGTATAAGAACTTATAAATAATTAGTATAATAGACTTATATTACTAGAATAAAATTACCTATAGAAGAGGAAATAATAGTAATAAGATAGACTTTTTTTTATAAAGATATAGTTAGTATAGTATTTAATAAAGAATACTTAGAAGGAGCTATAAGATCTATAAATAATTAATTATTACTATAATACCTAAGTAATAATAACCTACCTAAAATAATATATTAATCTATTAAAAGAGACTTTTTAAAATATAGATTAGGCTAGAAAATATATATATAGAGGAGTATTTCCTTATAATATTTATATTATAATAATATCTTTATTTATTACTAGTATACTTAATAAATTATTTATTTTTATTTATTATTTTATTTAAAGTAAAATATAATATTATTTATATTTTATTTAATAAAGTATAATTAATAAAAATAATATTATATATACTATTATTATTTCTAGTATTAAATAAAAAAATAGGTTATATTATACTAACTAGAACTAGCTCTTTCTTAGTAAGATACTAATCTAGATTAGGTATAGTATATATAGCATGTGGATATGCTACTAAAAGGAAAGGAGATAATTATTATAGTAATTATATAATATATAATCACATGCTAAACTATATACTAAGTAACTAAGAATATTTAAAAAAGTAGTAATAATTAACTTACTTATACTATACTAGTAACTTAACTAGGTAATATAAATAGTAATATAATAACCCCCTAAAGTACTAAAAAATAAGTACTTTATTTTATTACTTCTAATACCTTCTTACTATCCTCATACTATATATAGCTTTGCTTCCTTTACTAATACTATCTATACCCAAGCGCCTCACCAGCAAGACGCTTACAAGTTATTAATATACTTTAAGACCCTATTATAAGATTACTATACCTTTACTAATTACCTATAGAATCTAGAAAACTACTACTACTATTATATAAGTACTGCCCTGCCCCTATCTATAAAGAATTCCTAATCTCTCTAACTTATCTTAAAGTTAACTCCTGCTATCTAAATTCCTATAAGTCCTATTAATCCTATTATTACTATTACTTCTACTAAAGACCTAATAGATCTATCTATTACCTGCTACCTTAATTATTAAATTTAATACCTATATTACTACTATAGTAATACTAAATATCTAGTAGATAACTACTTATATCCTAACTAAAGACTAACTAGCTATATTTTTATATTTATTACTAAACTAGACCTATACCCTTTATTAACTAGAATCCTACTTATTAAATACTCTCTATTCTTTAAATTAGAAAATAAAGTATCTCTAATCTAAATTATAATTAGAAATACCCTTAATACTTTCTTTACTTATTAAAAGTTATAATAACTAGAATAATAGTAAAGAAAAAAAATTATTAATCTAAATTAATAATCTTATCTATTAATCTAGAAATTTTTAATAAAATTTTACTAATTTTTACTATAATTAACTCTAGAGTTAAGAATAAATATTTTATAAATTATAATTAAATTATAAATAATTAATTAAAAATATTATTATTAAGAAATTTTATCTTATTAAAAAAATTTAATAATATTTTAATAAAATCTAATTATATTACTTATTTTATTTATTTAATTTAAAAAATTTATAATTATATTAAAAAAAATATTATTTTTTTTATAATTTAATTTATATACTTTCTTATTATTCTTAAATTATTTTAGTTAAAGACTTATAATCTTTAAATTAAATTTATTAATTATATTATTTTATTTAAAAATTTTTATTATAAAAAATACTATAATATATTTCTAAAATTTATAAAAATTTTAATATTATATAATATATTACTAAAAGCTTTTTCTTAATATCTTAATTCTTATCCTAAATTTCTAAAAAATTAAGATATTATTAAAATCTTAATTATTATTTATACTATATATACCTATTATAGATACTAGATATTTATTATTATTATTATAGATATTAAAGCTACTTTAAATCTTATTATTATTATTAAATCTAAGCTATAAAAGTAATTATTCCTTAAATTTATTAAATTTTATAATATATTCTTATTAAAGGAGACTAAGTACTTACTATTTTATTAATCTAATAATTATAAGATTAAATTATTATTTAAAAAAATCTTATTTTTTAAAAGCTTATATAATATATCTTAAGATAAATTAAAAAATTTAAAGAAATAAATTAAAAAAAATTTAAAAAAAGATTTTATTTATTCTAATTTTTTTTTTATTATATTTCTTATCTTATTTATAAAGAAATCTAGAGAAGGCTTATAATTTTATATAAATTATTAAGTTTTAAATATAATTATTATAAAAGATTATTACTTATTATTATTAATAAAAAAGATATTAAATAACTTAAAAGAAATAAAATATTTCTTAAAAATTAATATTATTTCTACTTTTAATAATTTATAAATTAAAAAAGAATAAGAATATTTTATTATTTTTTAAATTTAATTAAATTTATTTAAATTCTTAATAATATTATTTAAACTTATTAAAGCCTTAATATTATTCTAAAGATTTATTAATAAAATCTTATATAATTATCTAAATATCTTTTATACTATATATCTAAATAATATTTTAATTTATAATTAAATTTATATTAAATATATTTATTATATTTAATAAATATTAAAATATTTATAAATAGTAAAACTTTATACTAAATTTAATAAATATAAATTTTTTATATATAAAATAAAGTTCTTAAGATTAATTATAAATAGAGATAACTTCTAAATAAATCTTAATAAAGTAAAAATAATTATTAAATAAAAAATACTAATCTATTTAATTAATATTCAAGCCTTTATTAGTTTTAAGAACTTTTATTACTAATTTATTTATAATTTTTTAAAAATTATTAGACTATTAATTAATCTAATTAAAAAAAATATTAACTTTAACTAGATATCTACTTATTAAGAAATATTTAAATAATTAAAAGTTATTTTTATAAATATCTTAATATTAAAATCTTTTAACTAGTTAAAAAATATAATTCTAGAAATTAATATCTTTAATTATATATTTACTAGAATATTATTATAATATAATAATAAAAATATATTATATTTTATTATATTTTTCTCTAAGAAATATTCTATAATAAAATATAATTATAAGATTTATAATAAAGAATTATTAGTTATTATTTATTACTTTAAAGAATAATTATCAGGGGGCAGAGTTGGATTCAGATATTCATTGACTAGGAGCTAACTAGACAGAACAGCAGAATAGTAAGTATTAGATAATAGATAGGATATAGCTTAAAGAGCTATAACAGGATTAAGGATAATATAGCTTAAATATAGGAATAAGGGTAGATAATTAAGATAAAATCTAACTAGATAAGTACTATAGCTTTATACTGTAATAGTACTCTCCTCCTTAGGATTAAGCTTTATTAAAACTAGGGAGAAATTAGCCAGGATTTCTTAGAATAATAGAGGTAGTAATTATTTACTAGTTAGTAAGTATTCTCTAGATACTTAATAGGCTCTTTAGTTAGCTTATTATATTTAATTTACTTAATAGTATATTATAGCTTAAGTTTGCTATAGTCTTAATAAATCTATTAGGAATTAAAGACTTCCTTAATTTCTTATTTTTCTAATTTTTTTACTTTAATAGGTAGTAGTAGATTAGAATATTAACTAGATAGAGAATTATTAATAGTAAGGTAAAGTAAAGATATATTAAATATAAAATAAATTCTTATATTTTTAAATAGTTTAAATTTATAAGTATATAAGTTAATAATTCTTTTAATATAATATAGCTTAAAATTCTTTTAGTCTAACTTTTTTTATAAATAGAATATTTAAATATTATAGATATTTAACTAGACTTCTTACCCTATAATATAATAATATATAGGTTACTTTTAATAATTAGCTTATACTTTATAATAGGCTTAAGTAAATAAAATCTTAATATAGATAAACTTATAAATCTTATATATAATATTAATAAACTTCTTAGTATTTTTCTTAGTAAGGTAAATAATAAGGTAACTTAATTTAAACTTTAATATTAGGTAGAATTTATAATTAGCTATAAATAATAATATTCTTATAAACTTAGAGTAGATAAAGTTAGTAGTAAACTTAATTATTAGTAATTATTTAGACTAATTATTTTATAAGTATAATATATATATTTATAAGTATTATTCTAAAATAATATTAATATATTTAGTTTAGTTATTAGTCTTAAAATAATAAATAGTAAATAGTAGATTATAGATCTTTAGGCAGGATATTAGGTATTTCTAGAAAATAATAATAAATTAAACTCTATAATCTAATATAATTATTTTAGGGATATTATAAAGTTTCTAAATATACTTAAGGTATAGATTAGCTACTCCTTTAGTATTAATTATTCTAGTATAGGGAAGAAAGTACTTTATTTTTATTAAATAATTAACTATAACTAGAATAGTATTATAGCTATTATTTAGTAATAAGTATATAATAAAGTCTATACTTATATCTTATTAGGTATATTTAAGAATTAGTAGAAATCTTAATACTTCTTACTTTATTTCTTAGAAAAGGGTAATTTAGTAATAAAGATAATAATTCTAGATTTATTAATTAATATACTTATAAATCCTAGGCTAGAAATATTTATATAATATTAATTTATATATCTTAGTTTTTCTAGAATATTTAATAGCAGGATTTTTATAATAAAGTCTTAATATTTTAACTTTTATCTTATTATAATTAAGTATATAAAGTTAGTCTTAGTATCTTAAGTATAGATTAGTATATCTATAGTTAGCTAGTATAATATTAGGATATCTTAGTAGACTATCCTTTAGGATATTTAAAATAGATTAGAACTTCTTATCTTATAAATAAGCTCTATTAAATAGTAGTTATAATATTAGTAGCAGGAAGATTAGTTTATTAGTAATAGGTTATTTAATAAAGTATACTTAGTATTAGCTATTAGTATTTAGTCTTAGATTAATAGTAGTTTTAGGTAGTAGGTTTTTAGATTTTAGAATAATCTAGCTCTAATAAAGGAATTATTTATCCCCTTTTTTAAGTAGGTTTTCTAACCTCCTAATTAGTATATTAGATTTAGTACTTAACTTTTTAGGATAGTAATATATTTAGAAGTTAAATCTTAATAGAAATTTAAACTAGTAGGCTTATTAATAATTTAGTAACTTAATTAATATAAAATATTCTAGATTCTAGTAATCTATAATAACTTTTATAAGTAATAAAATCTTTTCTAGTTTAAAGTATTATTCTTTAAAATAGTAAATAATAGCTAATAATTCTTTATTATAAATCTTATAATTATATTCTATTATAGAATATTTCTTAGAGAAAAATATAATAGGATATAATATATTTTTATTATTATATTATAATAGTATTCTAGTAAATATATAATTAAAGATATTAATTTCTAGAATTATATTTTTTAACTAGTTAAAAAATTTTAATATTAGGATATTTATAAAAGTAATTTTTAATTATTTAAATATTTTTTAGTAGGTAAATATCTAATTAAAGTTAATATTTTTTTTAATTAGGTTAACTAATAGTCTAATAATTTTTAAAAAATTATAGATAAATTAGTAGTAAAAGTTCCTAAAGTTAATAAAGGCTTAAATATTAGTTAAATAGGTTAGTATTTCTTACTTAGTAATTATTTTTACTTTATTAGAGTCTATTTAGAAGCTATTTTTATCTATAATTAGTTCTAGAAACTTTATCTTATATATAAAGAATTTATATTTATTAAATTTAATATAAAGTTTTACTATTTATAGATATTCTAATACTTATTAGATATAATAAATATATTTAGTATAGATTTAGTTATAAATTAGAATATTATTTAAATATATAATATAAAAAATATTTAAATAATTATATAAGGCTTTATTAATAAATCTCTAGAATAATACTAGGGCTTTAGTAAGCCTAAATAATATTATTAAAGATTTAAATAGGCTTAATTAAGTTTAGAAGGTAATAAGATATTCTTATCCTTTCTTAATCTATAGATTATTAAAAGTAAAAATAATATTAATTTTTAAGAAATATCTTATTTTTTTTAGATTATTTAATATCTCTTTTATTAGTAATAGTAGATAATAATCTTTTATAATAATTATATTTAGGATTTAGTAATCTATATAAAATTATAGGCCTTCTTTAGATTTCTTTATAAATAAAATAAAAGATATAATAAAAAAAAAATTAAAGTAAATAAAATCTTTTCTTAAGTTTTCTTTAATTTATTCCTTTAGAATTTTTAATTTATCTTAGGATATATTATATAGGCTCCTAAAAGATAGGATTTTTCTAAATAATAATTTAATCTTATAATTATTAGATTAATAAAATAGTAGGTACTTGACCTTCTTTAGTAAGAATATATTATAGAATTTAGTAAATTTAGGGGGTAGTTACTCTTATAGCTTAGATTTAGTAATAGTAATAGGATTTAGAGTAGCTTTAATATTAGTAATAATAGTAGTAAATATCTAGTATCTATAGTAGGTATATATAATATAGGTAGTAATTAAGACTCTAGTAATATTTTAGTTCTTTAGAGGTTTAGGGCAGGAGTTAAGGTATTAGAGAGAAGCTTTTAGTAATATATTATATAATATTAAAATTTTTATAAACTTTAGAGATATATTATAATACTTCTTATAATAAGGACTTTTAAATAGAATAGTATAATTAATAAATCTAATTTAGGGGTTATAAGTCTTTAATTAAGATAAGTTAAGAATAATAGGAAAGTATATAAGTTAGGTTATAAGAAAAGTAGTATTTTTTTTAATATAATTATAGATTTTTTAGATTAAATAAATAAAATAAGTAATATTACTAAACTTTACTAAAGTATTATTAAATTTCTTTAATAAGATAGGATTTCTTAATAATAGTATCTTTAATTAATTATTTATAATTTAATTATAATCTATAAAATATTTATCCTTAACTCTAGAGTTAATTATAGTAAAGGTTAGTAAAATTTTATTAAGAATTTCTAGATTAATAAGTAGAATTATTAGTTTAAATTAATAATTTTTCTTCTTTACTATTATTCTAGCTATTGCAGCCTTTAATAGATAGAGGAAGTACTAAGGGTATCCCTAATTATAGTTTAGATTAGGGATACTCTATTTTCTAATTTAGGAGATATAAGATATTTAGTAGGCAGGGTTCTAGTTAATAAAGGGTACAAGTCTAGTTTAGTAATAAATATAAAGGTATAGCTAGTTAGTCTTTAGTTAGGATATAGGTAGTTACCTACTAGATAATTAGTACTACTATAGTAGTAATATAGGTATTAAGTTTGATAATTAAGATAATAGGTAGTAGATAGGTCTATTAGGTCTTTAGTAGGAGTAGTAGTAATAATAGGATTAATAGGGATTATAGGAATTTAAGTAGTAGAAATTAGCTTTAAAATAGATTAGGGAGACTAGGAATTCTTTATAAATAGGGGCAGGGTAGTACTTATATAATAATAATAATAATTTTTTAGATTTTATAAATAATTAGTAAAGTTATAGTATTATAATAAGGCCTTAAAGTATATTAATATTTCTTAAAATTCTTAATTAATAGCTTATTCTAGAATTATAAGTAAGATATCTTTATTTATATTTCTTTTTAATATAAGATATTAGAATTTAGTAAAAAAAATACTAAATTTATAATAAATTTATTAGAAATAAAATAAATTAGTATAAATATTAATTTCTAAATTTAGATCTTTAAAAACTTTCTCTAGAATTTCTAAAATCTTAATATAATTATTTAGTTTATAAATTCTATCTTAAATATATAGTAAGATTTAAGTATATAAAGTTTCTTTAAAGTAACTAGTTATATAAATTATTCTATTATTTAAGGTTAGAAAATAGTTAAGGTTTATAATTATTTTCTAGTAAATTTAAGAAGTAAAGTATCTTAAATTACTTTATTAGCTATTAAACTTATTAGAATTAGGAAGTTATTTAGAGGTTTAAATAGTAAGAATAAATATAATAAAAGTAATAGTAATAATAAGAAGAGTAGTAATATTAATATCTTTTTTAAAAGAAAATAGTAATTAAGAAGATATATTATTCTAAATAAGTACTTTAAATAGCTCTTATTAGGTTTTTTTAGCTTATATCTTCTAATACTTAATTATACTATCTTTTTATTAAATATAGTTAAGAAGGTTAATAATAGTAAAGTATAGAATAAATAATTTATAAAGTTCTTCTATAGTAGTAATAGAGAACTAGTATATCTTAATAATATATTATTTTAATTTATTAGGGATATTATATAGGAGGGTTTTTATACCTTTAGATAATATAAATAGTAAGGCAGGCATGATAGTAATAATTAACTTCTAGTAAAGAGAAGCTATATAATATTAGAAGGTAGAATTAGATTTAGATATTTATTAACTAGGAGCTAACTAGATAGAATAGTAGAATAGTAGGTATCAGGTAATAGACAGGATGTAGCTTAAAGAGCTACAACAAGATTAAGGATAACATAGCTTAAATACAGGAATAAGGGCAGACAGTCAAGGCAGAATCTAACTAGATAGGTACTACGGCTTCGCGCCGTGACAATAATATCTTAAATTAGAAAGAATTTTATTATTTATAAAGATTATTATAGATTACTATAATCTAAAGTATTTTATATTAATTAAGTTACTAAATTATTAATAAGCCTACTAGTTTAAATTTCTATTAAAATTTAATTTCTAAATATATTATTACTTTAGAAAGTTAGGTATTAAACTTAATATATTAATTAAGAGATTAAAAAATCTATTTAAGAAAAAAAATAAATAATTTCTTTATTAAAGCTAGATTATTCTAAAATCTAAAAACTTATTACCTAAGACTACTACTAATTTAAAATTAAATATTAATAGCTAATATTAAGTATATTTTATTAAATAATCTATTACTAATAAATTAATCTCCCTATTACTAATATTATAATTATTATTTAATAGAGCTTATCTATAAAATAAGAAGCTTTAGTTTATTTTAAATATTTTAAAGAATAATCTATTAAGATACTCTAATATTATATTAATTAATTATAAATATACTAGTCTATATTTAAGATACTAAGACTAACTTTATATATCTAATTATAATAAAATAAAAGCTAAAATATTAAGACTTTATTATAAAAATCCTGCTACTAGATATTTTAAAAAAACTAAAATATATAAACTAATATTATATAAATACTTCTAGTCTAGAATCTATAAGTATATTAATTAATAAATCTAGAATTATTATCTTTACTACTAAATTACCCCTTTTTAAGAAATAAAGTAAAGAATATTAAAACTTTTATTAATTTCTAAATATATCTAGTAAAATATAAGTATAAACTTTATTATATACTTATTATTAAATAATAATTATAATATTATTTTAATTATAATTTATTATTTAATAAAAATAAAGTACTTCCTCCTCTATATTAAGATAATTAATACTAAAAAAGTAACTAATTTATACTTTAAATATATTTAGAAACTTTATAATATTCTTAAAATAATTATATTAAATTATAGAATCTAGTTTATTATTATTTTTTAAACATACTTAATATTCTATCTAAAGATTTATAACTTATTATTTATTATTTATTATTCTAAAATTAATAATTAAACTAAATATATTAATACTATTTTAAGATAATATTTATAAATATATATATTATATTTATACAATAATTAATTTAAATAATTATTAATAATTAAGTTTATTACTAACTTTATTTACTCTAAATTTATAGGAGTATTATTATTTATAGCTAATTATAAATTTTACTTAATATTAAGATTTAAACTAAGCTACTTTACTATCTACCTTACTAAGAAAAATATTAAGAAATTTACTAATATTATATATAAGATTTATAAATTTATTTATATTAAAATTTTATTTATTTAAGTTTATTATAAAGTATAAGCTAATTACTAAAGATAATCTATATATTATTATATTATAAAATAAGAAGTCTAGCTAGATATTTATAATATTTAAATACTCTATTTATAGAAGAAATTAAACTAGAAAAATTTTAAATTATATTATATTAAAAAGATTATTAGCCTATATATTTATAAACTTAAATTATTTAAAAATATAAAAATTTATTTTATATTTAATATATTTTTATTCTACCCTATTATTAATAATCCTTTACTTAATTAATATCTTAATTTATTATTACTTATTAAAATTAAAAAATTAGAAAAATAGAAAGTTAAGGAAATTCTTAATTTCTAATAAATTTATTAAGATTATAATAAACTTAAACTATAATATATTATTAAATAAATTAAATATAATAAATTAATTAAAAAATTTATTAAATATCTAAAAAATATTTATTAATTAATAAATAATTATTATCTCTATTATTTTAAAAAGTCTTAGCTAATTCCTTCCTAGTCTTAATAAAGCTTAACCTTAAGAAGGAGGGTATTATTATAATATAAAATTATAGTATCTATCTAGTTAGATTCTACCTTAATTATCTACCCTTATTCCTATATTTAAGCTATATTATTCCTAATCTTATTATAGCTCTTCAAGCTATATCCTATCTATTACCTAATACCTACTATTCTGCTATTCTGTCTGGTTAGCTCCTAGTCAATGAATATCTGAATCCAGCTCTGCACCCTGACATAATTCCTATCCTAAATCTCTAAAAAACTAGAATATTATTAGAGTCTTAATTACTGCCTGTATTATATATACCTGCTATAAATACTAGATATTTACTACTATTATTATAAATATTAAAGTTACTCTAAATCTTATTATTATTATTAAATCTAAGCTATAAGAGTAACTACCTCTTAAGTTTATTAAATTCTATAATATATTCTTACTAAAGAAGGCTAAGTACTTGCTACTTTACTAATCTAATAATTATAAGATTAAATTACTATCTAGAAAAATCTTATTATTTATCTATAATATTTAAATATTTTATTTATAAAAAAAATTAGACTAGAAAAATTTTAAACTATATTATATTAAAAAAATTATTAGTCTATATATTTATAAACTTAAATTATTTAAAAATATAAAAATCTATTCTATATTTAATATATTTTTACTTTATTTTATTACTAATAATCCTTTATCTAGTTAATATTTTAATTTACTATTACTTATTAAAGTTAAAAAATTAAAGAAATAAAAAATTAAAGAAGTTCTTAATTCTTAATAAGTTTATTAAGACTATAGTAAATTTAAATTATAATATATTATTAAGTAGATTAAATATAATAAGTTAATTAAAAAGTTTATTAAATATTTAGAGAATATTTATTAATTAATAAATAATTATTATCTTTATTATTTTAAAAAATCCTAGCTACTTTCTCTCTAGATCTTAATAAAGTTTAATCTTAAAAAAGAAAGTACTATTATAGTATAAAGCTATAATATTTATTTATTAAGATTCTACTTAGATTATCTATCTCTATTCCTATATTTAAGCTATATTATTTCTAATCCTATTATAGCTCTTTAAGCTATATCCTATCTATTACCTAATATCTACTATTCTACTATTCTGTCTGGTTAGCTCCTAGTTAATGAATATCTGAATCCGACTCTGCACCCTGACACCTCTGTTACTCTAAACTTAGAAAGAAGAGGTAAATAGATTAAGTTAGAATTTCTCTTATAGCTTATTATAAATTAAATCTATTTTAATAATAATTTTAGTATATAGTAAGTATATATTTAATATAAAGAAAACTTACCTTAAATATTTTTTTTATAAAGATTTAATTTAAATTAGAAATAGTAAGAGTAGATTCTAATAATAAAGGAACTAGATTTAAATAATAAATAAAGTATAAATGTCATGGTGTAGCCATGTACCTATCTGGTTAGATTCTGCCCTGACTATCTATCTCTATTCCTATATTTAATGTCACGGCGCGAAGCTGTAGTACCTATCTAGTTAGATTCTGCCTTAATTATCCACCTTTATTCCTATATTTAAGCTATATTATCCTTAATCCTATTATAGCTCTTTAAGCTATGTCCTATTTATTATCTAATATTTATTATTCTATTATTCTATCTAGTTAGTTCTTAATTAATAAATATCTAAATCTAACTTTATATCTTAATATTATATAGCTTTTCTTTACTAGAAGTTAATTATTATTATTATACCTATCTTATTACTTATACTATCTAAAAATATAGAAACCCTCCTATATAATATCTCTAATAAATTAAGATAATATATTATTAAGATATACTAATTCTTTATAACTATTATAGAAAAACTTTATAAATTATTTATCTTATATTTTATTATTACTAATCTTTTTAATTATATTTAATAAAAAAATAGTATAATTAAGTACTAGAAGATATAAGCTAAAAAAACTTAATAAGAGCTATTTAAAGTACTTACTTAAAATAATATATTTTTTTAATTATTATCTTTTTCTAGAAAAAATATTAATATTATTATTTTTTTTATTATTATTATTATTCTTACTATATTTATTTTTATTATCTAAATTTTTAAATAACTTCCTAACCTTAATAAGTTTAATAATTAATAAAGTAACTTAAGATACTTTACTTCTTAAATTTACTAGAAAATAATTATAAACTTTAATTATTTTTTAATTTTAAATAATAAAATAATTTATATAACTAGTTATTTTAAAAAAACCTTATATACTTAAATCTTATTATATATTTAAAATAAAATCTATAAATTAAATAATTATATTAAAATTTTAAAAATTTTAGAAAAAGTTTTTAAAAATCTAAATTTAAAAATTAATATTTATACTAATTTATTTTATTTTTAATAAATTTATTATAAGTTTAATATTTTTTTTACTAAATTTTAATATCTTATATTAAAAAAAAATATAAATAAAGATATTTTATTTATAATTTTAAAATAAATTATTAATTAAGAATTTTAAAAAATATTAATATATTTTAAGATTTTATTATAATATTATAACTTTATTAATTATTTATAAAATTTAAAAAATTACTATTATTATTATATAAGTACTATTCTACCCCTATTTATAAAGAATTCCTAGCCTTCTTAATTTATTTTAAAGCTAATTTCTACTACCTAAATTCCTATAGGCCCTATTAATCCTATTATTACTACTACTTTTATTAAAGACCTAATAAACCTATTTACTACTTACTATCTTAATTATTAAATCTAATACCTATATTACTACTATAGTAATACTAACTATCTAGTAAGTAGCTATTTATATCTTAATTAAAGATTAATTAGCTATATTTTTATATTTACTACTAAATTAGATTTATACCCCTTATTAACTAGAATCCTGCCTACTAAATATCTATTATCCCCTAAATTAGAAAATAAAATATCTCTAACTTAAATTATAATTAAGAATATCTCTAATACTTTCTTTATTTATTAAAGATTATAATAACTAGAATAATAATAAAGAAAAAAAATTACTAATCTAAATTAATAATTTTATCTATTAATTTAAAAATTTTTAATAAAATTTTATTAATCTTTACTATAATTAATTCTAGAGCTAAAAATAAATATTTTATAAATTATAATTAAATTATAAATAATTAATTAAAAATACTATTATTAAGGAATCTTATTTTATTAAAAAGATTTAATAATATTTTAGTAAAATCTAGTTATAATATTTATTTTATTTATTTAATTTAAAAAATTTATAATTATATTAAAAAAATATTATTTTTTTTATAATTTAATTTATATATTTTCTTATTATCTTTAACTTACCTTAATTAAAGATTTATAATTTCTAAATTAGATTTATTAATTATATTATTCTATTTAAAAATCCTTATTATAGAAAATATTATAATATATTTCTAAAATTTATAAAAATTTTAATATTATATAATATATTATTAAAAGTTTCTTTTTAATATCTTAATTCCTGCTCTAAATCTCTAAAGAATTAAGATATTATTAAAGTTTTAGTTATTACTTATATTATATATACTTACTATAAATACTAGATATTTATTATTATTATTATAGATATTAAAGCTACTTTAAATCTTATTATTATTATTAAATTTAAGTTATAAGAATAATTACTTCCTAAATTTACTAAATTTTATAATATATTCTTACTAAAGAAGGCTAAATACTTACTATTTTATTAATTTAATAATTATAAGATTAAATTATTATTTAGAAAAATTCTATTTTTTAGAAATTTATATAATATATCCTAAAATAAACTAAAAATTTTAAAAAAATAGATTAAAAAAAATCTAAAAAAAGATTTTATTTATTTTAATTTCTTTCTTATTATATCTTCTATCTTATTTATAAAGAAATCTAAAGAAGGCCTATAATTTTATATAAATTATTAAATTTTAAATATAATTATTATAAAAGATTATTACTTATTAGTATTAATAAAAAAGATATTAAATAATCTAAAAAAGATAAGATATTTCCTAAAAATTAATATTATTTCTACTTTTAATAATTTATAAATTAAAAAAGAATAGAAATATCTTATTATTTTCTAAATTTAGTTAAGCTTATTTAAATCCTTAATAATACTATTTAGGCTTACTAGAGTTTTAGTATTATTTTAAAGATTTATTAATAAAGTCTTATATAATTATCTAGATATCTTTTATATTATATATTTAAATAATATTCTAATTTATAGTTAAACCTATATTAAATATACTTATTATATCTAATAAGTATTAGAATACTTATAAGTAGTAGGACTTTATACTAAATTTAGTAAATATAAATTCTTTATATATAAGATAAAGTTTCTAAAATTAATTATAAATAGAAATAGCTTTTAAATAAATTTTAATAAAGTAAAAATAATTATTAAATAAGAAATACTAATCTATCTAACTAATATTTAAGTTTTTATTAACTTTAGAAACTTTTACTACTAATTTATTTATAATTTTTTAAAAATTATTAAACTATTAGTTAACTTAATTAAAAAAAATATTAACTTTAATTAAATATTTATTTATTAAGAAATATTTAAATAATTAAAAGCTATTTTTATAAATATTTTAATATTAAAATCTTTTAACTAATTAAAAAATATAATTCTAGAAATTAATATCTTTAATTATATATTTACTAAAATATTATTATAATATAATAATAAAAATATATTATATTTTATTATATTTTTCTCTAAGAAATATTTTATAATAAAATATAATTATAAGATTTATAATAAAGAATTATTATTTATTATTTAGTATTTTAAAAAATAATATCTTAAATTAAAAGAGACTTTATTACTTATAAAGATTATTATAAATTACTAGAATCTAGAGTATTTTATATTAATTAAATTATTAAATTATTAATAAGTCTACTAGTCTAAATTTCTATTAAGATTTA
The DNA here is from genome assembly GCF_002846915.1 of Aspergillus ochraceoroseus IBT 24754. Taxonomy (NCBI): domain Eukaryota; kingdom Fungi; phylum Ascomycota; class Eurotiomycetes; order Eurotiales; family Aspergillaceae; genus Aspergillus; species Aspergillus ochraceoroseus. The sequence goes on along the minus strand of NW_024468487.1, from coordinate 3,029 downwards.
ATTTCTAAATATACTACTACTCTAGGAAGTTAGTGTCAGGGGGCAGAGTTAGATTCAGATATTCATTGACTAGGAGCTAACTAGACAGAATAGTAGAATAGTAAATATTAGGTAATAGATAGGATATAGCTTAAAAAACTATAATAGGATTAAGAATAATATAGCTTAAATATAGGAATAAAAATAAATAATTAAGGTAAAATCTAATTAAATAAATATTATAGTTTTATACTATAATAGTACCCCCCTTCTTAGAATTAAGCTCTATTAAGACTAGGGGGGAATTAGCTAGGACTTTTTAAGATAATAAAGATAATAATTATTTATTAATTAGTAAGTATTTTTTAAATATTTAATAAGCTCTTTAATTAGCTTATTATATTTAATCTATTTAATAATATATTATAGTTTAAATTTACTATAACTTTAATAAATTTATTAGGAATTAAGAATTTCTTTAACTTCTTATTTTTCTAATTCTTTTACTTTAATAAATAGTAGTAGATTAGGATATTAATTAAGTAAAGAATTATTAATAATAAGATAGAGTAAAAATATATTAAATATAAAATAGATTTTTATATTTTTAAATAATTTAAATTTATAAATATATAAGTTAATAATTTTTTTAATATAATATAATCTAAAGTTCTTCTAGTCTAACTTCTTTTATAAGTAAAGTATTTAAATATTATAAGTATCTAGCTAAACTTCTTAGCTTATAATATAGTAATATACTAATTATTTTTAATAATTAATTTATACTTTATAATAGACTTAAGTAAATAAGATTTTAATATAAATAAATTTATAAATCTTATATATAATATTAGTAAATTTCTTAATATTTTTTTTAATAAAATAAATAGTAAGGTAGCTTAATTTAAATCCTAATATTAGATAGAATCTATAATTAACTATAAATAATAATATTCTTATAAATTTAGAGTAAATAAAATTAATAATAAATTTAATTATTAATAGCTATTTAAACTAATTATTTTATAAATATAATATATATATTTATAAATATTATTCTAAAATAATATTAGTATATTTAGTTTAATTATTAGTCTTAGAATAATAAATAGTAAATAATAGATTATAGATTTTTAGGTAGGATATTAAGTATTTTTAAAAGATAATAATAAACTAGACTCTATAATTTAATATAATTATTTTAGGGATACTATAAAGCTTCTAGATATACTTAAGATATAGATTAGCTACTTTTTTAGTATTAATTATCTTAATATAGGGGAGGAAGTACTTTATCTTTATTAAATAATTAATTATAATTAGAATAATATTATAGCTATTACTTAATAATAAATATATAATAAAGTCTATACTTATATCTTACTAGATATATTTAAGAATTAATAAAAATCTTAATATTTCTTATTTTACTTTTTAGAAAGAAATAATTTAATAATAAAAATAATAATTCTAGACTTATTAATTAATATATTTATAAATTTTAGACTAGAAATATTTATATAATATTAATTTATATATTTTAATTCTTTTAGAATATCTAGTAATAAAATTTTTATAATAAAATTTTAATATTTTAGCTTTTATCTTATTATAGTTAGATATATAAAGTTAATCTTAATATTTTAGGTATAAATTAATATATTTATAATTAGCTAGTATAATATTAAAGTATTTTAATAAATTATTTTTTAAAATATTTAGAATAAATTAGAGCTTTTTATCTTATAGATAAGCTCTATTAAATAATAATTATAGTATTAGTAATAGGGAGATTAATTTATTAATAGTAGGTTATTTAGTAAAGTATATTTAATATTAATTATTAATATTTAATCTTAAATTAATAGTAATCTTAAGTAATAAATTTTTAGATTTTAGAATAATCTAGCTCTAGTAAAAAAATTATTTATTTCTCTTTTTAAGTAAGTTCTCTAACCTCTTAATTAATATATTAGGCTTAATACCTAACTTTCTAGAATAATAGTATATTTAGAAATTAAATTTTAATAAAAATTTAGACTAGTAGGCTTATTAATAATTTAGTAATTTAATTAATATAAAATACTCTAGATTCTAGTAATCTATAATAATCTTTATAAATAATAAAGTTTTTTCTAATTTAAAATATTATTTTTTAAAGTAATAAATAATAATTAATAATTTTTTATTATAAATTTTATAATTATATTTTATTATAAATATTTCTTAAAAAAAAATATAATAAAATATAATATATTTTTATTATTATATTATAATAATATTCTAATAAATATATAATTAAAGATATTAATTTCTAGAATTATATTCTTTAATTAATTAAAAAATTTTAATATTAAGATATTTATAAAAATAGCTTTTAATTATTTAAATATTTTTTAATAAATAAATATTTAATTAAAGTTAATATTTTTCTTAATTAAATTAATTAATAATCTAATAATTTTTAAAAAATTATAAATAAATTAGTAATAAAAGTTTCTAAAATTAATAAAGGCTTAAATATTAGTTAAATAAGTTAATATTTTTATTTAATAATTATTTTTACTTTATTAAGATTTATTTAAAAGCTATTTTTACCTATAATTAGTTTTAGGAACTTTATCTTGCATATAAAAAATTTATATTTATTAAATTTAATATAAAGTCCTATTACTTATAAATATTCTAATATTTATTAAATATAATAAATATACTTAATATAAATTTAGCTATAAATTAGAATATTATTTAAATATATAATATAAAAATATCTAGATAATTATATAAGATTTAATAAATCTCTAGAATAATATTAAGATTCTAGTAAACTTAAATAATATTATTAAAAATTTAAATAAATTTAATTAAGTTTAAAAAATAATAAGATATTCTTATCTTTCTTAATCTATAAATTATTAAAAGTAAAGATAATATTAATTTTTAAGAAATATTTATTTTTTTTAGATTATTTAATATCTCTTTTATTAATAGTAATAAATAATAATCTTTTATAATAATTATATTTAGGGCTTAATAATCTATATAAAATT